>NC_090449.1:1057658284-1057963006 GCF_031143425.1 Pleurodeles waltl
TATCAATTGCCTACAGCTCTTAGCGGGCTCCTTTGCGATTCGCAGCTTCACCGTGGGCAAAGCAAAATGCTGCATTCTTCCCAGGACAGACAATGTGTCAGTGGTTTAATATGTGAACAAGCTGGGAGAGACCCGTTCCCCTTTGCTGACGGAGATTGCCAAAGACTTGTGGCATTATAGCCTTCTTCATCACATTTCGGTGAGTGTGGAATATCTTCCAGGCGTCTTTCAGACAAAACTGGAACCTTCCAGGCCTTTCAAACAAAGCTCAGGAATTCATCAATCAATCAATCCTGGGCCCCCAACACACACAAACGTTATACCTCTGCTTGGAGGCGATGGTGTGGTTGGTGTTCTTCACGGGGTTCAGAGCCCTTTAATACGGATTGTACTTTGATCCTGAATTTTCTGGCTTCTTTAGCCGCTTCCAGGATGGCTTATAATTCCATTAACAATTTTTGTTCAGCCATTTCTGCCAGTCATGTCTTTATTGATGGTAGACCTGTGGGCCAGTTACCTGTTGTTTGTAAACTTATTCGAAGCATTAGGATGTTAAATCCCCCTCTCCCCAAGTACTCAGAGCTCTGGGATGTTAACATCATTCTTCGGTTTTTAGACTCCTGGCCTTCTAATAAATACCTCTCCAGAAAGCAACTCTATGCTAAACTTACTATCCTTCTTTGTCTCATTTCTTGTAAACGTGTTTCCGACGTTAAAGCTTTGCATTTAACAGGGAGACGGTTCTCTCCTGAAGGTGTTTCTTTTGTCATAAGTGGAAGGACTAAGTGTAATACCAGGCTGGTGTCTTATCCAGCTTTTCCGGATAATCACAAACTTTGTGTTGTTCAATGCCTAAAGGATAATGAGGTAAGTACATTAGAATTTCGATCTGACATGTTGGGTCAACTGCTTATTTCTCTCCAAAAGCCATTTAGACCGGTTTCTTCGGCTACTCTGGCTAGATGGGTGAGATGGATTTTGTCTGAAGCGGGCATAGACACTTCCAAGTTTGGAGCTCACTCCGTTAGGGGTGCTATGGCATCAAAATCTTTTGCCCTTGGTTCTTGTTTGGAAGATATTTTGAATGCAGCAGATTGGTCATCTGATTCCACGTTTAAAAGGTTTTATTATAAGCCTATTTTGGATGTGTCTTCTGTGGTACTGACAGGACTTTGAACTAGCAGAATCTGAGCCTCCAGTCCTGACATAGAATGAACATTTTTCTAGCTATCACGTTTAGAATTTTCATCTCTATTAAGGACACAGAGTCGAGGATTATCCTGCCCATGGTTATGATGTTTCTGATATGTTATACTTTGTTTTCATAATTTTGTTATGATATGAAACAAATAGTTTATTGAAATTCCCACCCTGTTATTATATTGCATTAAAAAAAAATTGTGTGTTGATTATTTTTTGCGATATCATATATGAGGCAGTGTTTATAGCTCGTTATATTTTTCTTTATCCTAGGTCAAGAGGATAAATGAGCCAGAGTCATTTGTTCGGATTCCACGGAAGATCCTCTTCTCCTCCCACGTTGTTAATGGGATTTTCGTCCTTCTGGTTCGGAAGTTGGTTTTTCGGCATTAGTGCTGTATATCTGACTTTGTGCAAAGAAAGAGGAAGAGTCTTCGTGTCAGGAAGGTTTTATAGGGTTGGACTCTCTGGTCGTTATGGTACTATGGTGGGTTCATGGGATTTGTAGTTTTTTGTTGAAGTGCTTTTTTATTGGCTGCTGTTTTTATTAAAAGCATAGAAAGAGAAGCATAATCCTCGCCTCCGTGTCCTTAATAGAATAGAAAATTCTAAACGCGATAGCTAGAAAAATTTTCAGTTGGCAGGATCCTACTTGGCAGAGGATTTTGGGTCACTGATCTCTACAGCTGAGGTACTGTTTTTATGAATGTCTTTGTTGGCGTGCTGACCGGGCTTCTGCTGTGGAATGGTAACATTATTTGGAGGCTTTCAATACAAATTTTGCATCAAGTTAATACTGTCCTGTTTTGTGCTATGCACTGAATTGTACACAAAATCTGCAACACTCTAATAGAGTCTTATGGGCATTACTGTCTCTTGCTGTGTTTCTTCGAAAAACGTGAATTAAGTTTAAAAAAAAATTCAAGTGTACAAGAACTGCTTAACCTACTAGATCTGTTTGCAACAAATATCTGGATATGTTGACCTGCAGCATGTAATTTTATTGAATAATAAAATAATAAAAACCTATTTTTGAAAACCCAAATAATAAAAACGCATTTAGTGAGAAAGCATTTTAATAGAAATAGAGTTTGGTGCAATAATGAAAAATCTCTGAGAAGAATTAAAAGTAATTAACATGGCTTGAAAAGAAACAAAATATGGACCACATGTAGAATCTGGATTACAAAAAAACATTTTAAATTAAAGGTGGAAGAAAGAGGAAAGGAGACAAAGGTAGAAACAGACGACATGGTAGGAAACTAGTTAAGAGAAAATATAAGGCTATGGCAATGCCAATAGATCTGGCTTGCAAGTGGTAATGCCTCTTGTAATCATGTAACCTCATTGCTAGTTGAGTAAATGTATTCCAGGAATTGGTGTTCAGATCACAAGCCTGGCCCTACATTGGATCTCACCTTCTCATCTCCCAATTTCTCTGGTTCCTTTGTTTCTTGTCCAATGGAAAAGTGCTTCTTCCATTCACCCTTACACTTAGGATCTGACTTCTACTTCAGTGCCTGAATTCAGTTGCAGCGCTACATGTACACATTCACATCTGTACAAAACTTGTCCCAAATATGAAGTAAGTTTGCACTACTACTGCCGGCATTGTGTAAGCGAGGGACACTTGGGCATCTGATGCACATGCTTTATATTGAGCAAGAGAACCTTGCACTGCTGCTACACCTGTTCCACTGTGTCTTTCTGTCCATCTATTGGTTGTGTGTGTGACACTCAGGCCCTCATAATGAACACGCCGGTGTTTACCGCCGTGTTCAGACTGGCGGTCATTTAACTGACCGCCAGCACCCCTGGGACCCCTCCGGCCGCATAAAGAACATTCTGCTGGGCCTGCGGGCGGAAACATTGTTTCCGCCCACTGGCCCAGCAGAATGCATGGCCGGGATAGCCGCCATCAATGCCTCTGTCCGGCGGGTGCACCTGCACCTGTCGCGCAATGACCTGCGCGATGGGGCCCCCCAGGAGGGCCCTGAAGAACCCCTTTCGCCAGCCTTTCCCCACCAGGGAAAGGCTGGGGGCAGTAGGGATCATTATCTGAGGGGCAGCAGCACTGCCCTGTCGGATAATGATTCCTTCCACCGTCAGGCTGCCTGTCGAAGGCAGCCGGGTGGTGGAGGAGGGCCGCCTATGGCATCCCTACATGTGTACATTATATGGCGTTTCAGCCCGCCATGCCAGTGGCGGTCTTTTCACCCGCCGCCGGGGTTCATAATGACCCCCTCAGTCTGCTACTGCCTCCGCTGTACATGTGCTTTGTGCAAATGAAGCTTGCACTGATGCTGCCTATGGTGTCTCAGGCATGTCTGTCACTTAAACTTGCACTATTGCTTCTCCTTTTACACTTGATATTGTCGTAGGAAAGGTGATTTGTGTTAGTCTAGAACGATGACACTGACTTCCAAGGAAAGTTGTGGTGGAACAGATCATTCTCACTCCTCTGAGTTGCACAAAGTCTCACACATGGGAAGGCAGAAAAAGAAGTGCAGGATATGTTTCAATGCATTTATTGAAGCAACTGCATTCTATAATAAAAAGGCATGAGCTGTGATTATTAGGAAGATGAAACATAATAGAGTGACAATTGTGACCAGTAGAGTGAAACATATAAACAGTCCCAACATCCTGACATAATCATTAATTTAAGAATTCCTGCCTATACTCTAATGTTTAACCTGAGAACATAGCAGTGTTAGCCCTTCTTCCCACCCCAGTCTATGGAAGGAGGCCTAACCAGAACCTGAAAGAAGACAAGGGTCTGCCTGTCATCCTGCTGGCAGTCCTCCCGGTTGGCTGGAAAGACAAGGCCAAGATCAGAGAAGCTGTTGACGAAGTTGCACACAGCATAAGATGGCTGGCTGGAATGTCTTCTCTACCCTTCTTAGGCCTGTGTGGTGCTTATATAACAAAACATGTTGTGTTCTGAGAACAGGCCTGACGTGATAATATGTCTATTGTTAGAAGGTTGACTCCAAGGTTGAATGGGTAATACTAGGTAGACTATCGTGTATAAAGATGCAGCCTTGAGCAGGGCACAAAGTGAAATGCATGATAAATGCAGAACATGAACAAATATGTTTTCTAAGAAAGGCAGCTGATAAAATATAAAATAACAAGCTAAAAGCAAGCTGTGCTGAAATATAATAAAATTAATAAAAGCGAATAAGATGTGTAACATGGGTGCCCAATCTAGGTGCTAAAAGGAACCCACAACAATATGTCGACAAAGGAAACTTGTGGCAGTGCTGGTGCACGGGATGCACTTTGCACAACACGTGTAAGCGAAGGATGCACTACTGCCGCCTGTGCTGTGTCTGATTGTTGAGAGGGAGGCTTGGACACATGTTTGTGTGTGACAGGGGAGTAGCGGTCAGGGATGCAGCTGGTGCAATGACGGAAGTCATAGGGGGCCCCGTGGAAGCACCTGCTTGAACCCTCAGGTGCAGCTGCTACTAGGTTAACTAAACCTTTTGTTTCTAGTGCACCAGCGCTGCAGTAAAACAATGGACGCTCCCCCTACAGGATTGAGTCAGACTGTGAATAACAGAGCCCCAGATGAACACAGTTTATGGTTTATATTCAGAAATGTGTCGAATGGCTGAGTAACCCCACTCTGAGACAGTGTGCATGCTCATATTTGTAAGGGCAGAGCATACCACCGTACCCAGGCTGCTAGATGCCAGCAGAAGGGAGTATGTACACAGTCACAGTACCACATGAATTCAGATCTTTGCCAAAAGAGAAGAGAGGTATGATCATTAAGTACACCCTCACGGGCAGGCAGGCGATTGGCAGACTTTGACAGTCATAAAGACCCTTTAAGTAATCCATGTCAGTGATGCAGATTCTCTTTATATTTCATATAATTTAAGCCCCTTAATACTATTTGTTTTCCAGATGTCATACTTTTGTATAGTTAATACACTTACACTTTAAGAGTAAACATATTCAGATTCTGTGAGTAGCTAAGAAGTAGTAAACACACTCAAAATGTAAATTACCTTTGTGAATCAGACCCAATATGTCTTGCCGTTCATTGGTAAAAATGAAAACATGTTTGTATATTAGATCATCATACAAGGCTCATTAAATAGCTGTAGGAAGCTCAGTGAGAAAACACGACAAAGGCAAATACTATGAAGGTATGTTTCAGTAAAAAGGAACTATTTTTATACAGCGACTGCTGCCACACACAGGGGGCTTCATAACATTACACATGCCAGGTGCTACCATTACCCAGTTCAGTACTGCCACTTTTATCGTTTTTAAGGGGACAATGCTATGCCATCTTCTCTGGGTTTCAAGCATGAGATCTGCAAGTTGGGCAGGGGTTTCTACAGCATGCACTTTTGGGTTACTGGGCAATCAGTTTAGACAGCCTTCAGGTTCTTATTGGAACACAAGCAGAAAGGTAAAATAACCATTATAATGACTGTTGAGAAATAATGTGATGAAGAAAAACATTCCTTCACTTTGTAGATAATGTTGTAATTTATAGTTAACAAAATTATCCCCGGTTATTTCTATTGTCCATCTTTATTCTCAGCTTTACAAATCTTGGGCCTGGCTGTATTTGCAGTCAGGGATAGATTTTTGTAGGCAGGAAAGGAAATGTGTAACTACAGACTGAGGGCCTCATTTACAAGGCCTTTGCGCCACCTTTGCATTATTTTTTTTCACACAACGGTGGCACAAGCAGTGCTCTACGCTGCTCCACATTTACAAAGTGACGCATTGGGCACAATCCATCAGTTTGTAAACCCTTGCATCACATTATACCTGAGCCAGGTATAATTTATGCAAGGTAGACTTTCCCATGGGAAAAGCCACACAGAACTGACACAGTGAAATTTACAACATTTAACTGTGTCATTCTGTGATTTCATTACATCAGAATTTTACCGCCCGCTCAGAGCAGGCGTAAAACTGATGTAGGACTTTTCTCAATAGGGGACTCCTGGCATTGCTGTATGATTAGTATAGGGAAAGGTGCCGAAGACATTGTGACGCGAAGGGTTAATTAGCTTGAGCAATGTAGATGAGTGTGATGCCTGCTGAAACCCCCCCCAAACAACGTGGAAAAGTTAATGATATTATTTTCAAGCTTGTTTGTGTAGAAGACTCCGTCTCAACCTTGAGAACGAGAGTACAGGGAGAAGATGGAATGAAAACAAAGGCTGGAGAAGGGCAGAACTGCAAGTGCTGATAACATAGCTAGAAAATGCCAGAAGGAGATAGAATCCAACCTTCGAGTTACTTAAGCACTGAAGTGTGGGTGAGGGATCTGAAGCTCGCAGATGGGGTAGTGAAAGTTGCCATGGCCCAACGCTGCCTCCCTGTTTTGCTGTTCAGAGACCGTGATGCTTGAGGGGGAGAGAGGTCCAAGCAGGCGGTAGAGGGCTTCCCAGCATTTCGTGGACTAAGTTAAGTTCTACACAGGGATGAAAGGCCTTTGTTTCTCTGCTCTATTATTACGATTGATTATTTATGTTTGCACTGTGTTTATAATCTGAAGTATTCAGCTCGTTTATATTTTGCTTTTTGAACATCGTAGTGTGAGCTTGCTGCAGTAATTGAAACATGCATTTTGGTGTGCAGTAAATCAAAGCTTATCTGAAGTATTCAGCTCGTTTATATTTTGCTTTTCTGTACATCGTAGTGTGAGCCTGCTGCAGTAATTGAAACATGCATTTTGGTGTGCAGTAAATCAAAGCTTATCTGAAGTATTCAACTCATTTATATTTTGCTTCCTGAACATCGTAGTGTGATGCATTTTGGTATACAGTTAATCAAAGCTTACATCTGTCAATGAACTCTTTGCTTATATATTTATGCTTAGATGCTCTTTGTAGTGCACTTATATATACATAGGTGCTTTTCATTTCTATTCTTATTCTTCTATTGTTAATGTGCTAAATGCCTACATTTACCTGAAATTCTAGTAAAGCTAAATTGTATTCATAATTGGCGTGTGGTCCTTCATTGAGCATCCTTATTGACTTATACCGAACAGGTGTCAACCAGTCACCTGGAAAAGTCACTGTAGTAGTCATTTTGTTTGACGCCAGTCCAGCAATGTGTGAGTTTAGCGCCACAGATGCGTCAGATTTTCTGACGCATCTGTGAAAACGTGAGCCATGGAGCTCTTGTAATTACAGTGCATTCATGGCATTATTAGGGGGTCGTAGGGCAGCTCAAGAAAACTGACGCATCGGAGCCGATGCATCCAATTCTTTTAAATGAGGCCCTGAGTTTGCAAAGTCTAAAGCTAATGAAAGTGGCGTAACAATATTTATCTAGTGGTAGACCTGGCATCATTGGTGTGGTTTCCCCTAACATTTTGCCCTCTGACCTGTTATCTGACTCATTTTTGCTGACTTTTAGGATTCTGAGCACTTCACCACTGCTGGCCAGTGCTAAAGTGCAGGAGCTATGTACACTACACATGGTAACATTGGCTTCTCCACACTTGGCATAATTATTTTACTTATAAGTCCCTAGTAAAGTACAGGATATGTGCCCAGGGCCTGTAAACGAAATGCTACTAATGGGCCTGCAGCATTGATCGTGCCACCCACTCAGCAGCCTTTCAAACATGTCTCAGGCCTGCCACTGCAGAGCCAGTGTGTGCAGTTTTAAACTGCCATTTCGACCTGGCAAGTGATATGTAGGCTCTCTACTGCCCTTCTCTTTTTGGTGTATGACTTCAATCAGGATTGCTCTGCTGTGACCCGTGGTGCACCTGTTCTGTGTGTGAAGGAGGATTGCACTGCTGCTCCCCTGGTGCATCTGTACTGTGTGTGAAGGAAGATTGCTCTGCTGCGACCCTCACTGTACCTGTTCTGTGTGTGAAGGAGGATTGATCTGCTGTGACCCTCTCTGTGCCTGTTCTGTGTGTGAAGGAGGATTGCTCTGCTGCGACCCTCACTCTACCTGTTCCGTGTGTGAAGGAGGATTGCTCTGCTGCGACCTTCACTCTACCTGTTCCGTGTGTGAAGGAGGATTGCTCTGCTGCGACCCTCACTGTACCTGTTCCGTGTGTGAAGGAGGATTGCTCTGCTGCGACCCTCTCTGTACCTGTTCTGTGTGTGAAGGGGGATTGCTCTGCTGCTACTCCTGTTGTATCCCTTCCATATATGAAGGAGGATTGCTCTGCTACTATCCACACTGTTCTGTGTGTGAAGGAGGATTGTTCTGTTGCTACCCCTGGCACACCTGTTCTGCATGTGAAGGAGGATTGCACTGCTACTCCCCTGGTGTATCTATACTATGTGTGAAGGAGGATTGCTCTGCTGCGACCCTCACTGTACCTGTTCTTTGTGTGAAGGAGAATTGCACTGCTGCTCCCCTGGTGCACCTGTTCTGTGTGTGAAGGAGGATTGCTCTGCTGCGCCCCTCACTGTACCTGTTCTGCATGTGAAGGAGGATTGCACTGCTGCTCCCCTGGTGCATCTATACTGTGTGTGAAGGAGGATTGCTCTGCTGCGACCCTCGCTGTACCTGTTCTGTGTTTGAAGGAGGATTACACTGCTGCTCCCCTGGTGCACCTGTTCTGTGTGTGAAGGGGGATTGCTCTGCTGCAACCCTCCCTGTACCTGTTCTGCCTGTGAAGGAGGATTGCTCTGCTGCTACCCGTGGTCCATGCATTCTCTTTGTGAAGGAGGATTGCTCTGTTGCTACCCCTGGTCCATGCGTTCTTTGTGTGAAGGAGGATTGCTCTGCTGCTACCCCTGGTCCATGCGTTCTCTGTGTGAAGGAGGATTGCTCTGCTGCTACCCGTGGTCCATGCATTCTCTGTGTGAAGGAGGATTGCTCTGTTGCTACCCCTGGTCCATGCGTTCTCTGTGTGAAGGAGGATTGTCTGCTGCTATCCCTAGTCCATGTGTTTGTGTGAAGGAGGATTTCTCTGCTACTATCTTCACTATACCTGTTCTGTGTGTGAAGGAGGATTGCTCTGTTGTTACCCCTGGTGCACCTGTTCTGTGTGTGAAGGAGGAGTACTCTCCTGTGACCCTTGTGCACCTGTTCTGTCTCTGAAGGAAGATTGCTTTGAGGCTCCCCCTGGTGCTCCTGTTCCACGTGTGAAGGAGGATTGCTCTGCTGCTACCCTCGCTGCACCTGTTCAACGTGCGAACCAGGATTGCTCTGCTGCTACCTTCGCTGCACCTGTTCCACATGTGCAGGAGGATTGCTCTGCTGCTACCCTCGCTGCACCTGTTCCACGTGTGAAGGAGGATTGCTCTGTTGCTACCCCTGGTGCACCTGTACCACGCGTGAAGGAGGATTGCTCTGCTGCTACCCTTTCTGTGCCTGTTCTGTGTGTGAAGGAGGATTGCTCTTTTGCTACCCCTGGTGCACCTGTACCACGCGTGAAGGAGGATTGCTCTGCTGCTACCCTTTCTGTGCCTGTTCTGTGTGTGAAGGAGGATTGATCCGCTGCTACCCCTGGTGCCCCTTTTCCACGTGTGAAGGAGGATTGCTCTGCTGCTACCCCTGGTGCACCTGTACCACGTGTGAATGAGGATTGCTCTGCTGCTACCCCTGGTGCAGCTGTACCACGTGAGAAGGAGGATTGCTTTGCTGCTACCCTTTCTGTGCTTGTTCTGTGTGTGAAGGAGGATTGCTCTGCTGCTACCCCTGGTCCACCTGTACCACGTGTGAAGGAGGATTGCTCTGCAGCTAACCCTGGTGTCCCTTTTCCACGTGTGAAGGAGGATTGCTCTGCAGCTACCACTGGTGTCCCTTTTCCACGTGTGAAGGAGGATTGCTCTGCTGCTACCCTTTCTGTGCCTGTTCTGTGTGTGAAGGAGGATTGCTCTCCTGCTACCCCTGGTCCACCTGTACCACGTGTGTAGGAGGATTGCTCTGCAGCTACCCCTGGTGTCCCTTTTCCACGTGTGAAGGAGTATTGCTCTGCAGCTACCCCTGGTGCCCCTTTTCCACGTGTGAAAGAGGATTGCTCTGCTGCTACCCCTGGTGCACCTGTACCATCTGTGAATGAGGATTGCTCTGCTGCTACCCCTGGTGCACCTGTACCACGTGAGAAGGAGGATTGCTTTGCTGCTACCCTTTCTGTGCCTGTTCTGTGTGTGAAGGAGGATTGCTCTGCTGCTACCCCTGGTGCACCTGTACCACGTGTGAAGGAGGATTGCTCTGCAGCTACCCTCACTGCACTTGTTCCACGTGTGAAACAGGATTGCTCTGCTGCTACCACTGGTGCACCTGTTCCAAGTGTGAAGGAGGATTGCTCTGCTGCTACCCTCACTGCACCTGTTCCACGTGTGAAGGAGGATTGCTCTGCTGCTACCCTCGCTGCACCAGTTCTACCTGTGAAACAGGATTGCTCTGCTGCTACCCCTGGTGCACCTGTTCCACGGGTGAAGGAGGATTGCTTTGCTGCTACCCTCGCTGCACCTGTTCCACATGTGAAACAGGATTGCTCTGCTGCTACCCCTGGTGCACCTGTTCCACGTGTGAAGGAGGATTGCTCTGCTGCTACTTTCGCTGTACCTATTCCACGTGTGAAGGAAGATTGCTCTGCTTCTACCCTCGCTGCACTGGTTCAACGTGTGAAACAGGATTGCTGTGCTGTTACCCTCACTACACATGTTCTGTCTGTGAAGGAGGATTGCTCTGCTGCTACCCTTTCTGTGCCTGTTCTGTGTGTGAAGGAGGATTGCTCTGCTGCCACTCCTGGTGCACCTGTACCACGTGTGAAGGAGGATTGCTCTGATGCTACTCTTTCTGTGTCTGTTCTGTGTGTGAAGGAGGATTGTTCTGTTGCTACCCCTGGTGCACCTGTACCACGTGTGAAGGAGGATTGATCTTCTGCTACCCTTGGTGGCCCTTTTCCACGTGTGAAGGAGGATTGCTCTGCTGCTACCCTCGCTGCACCTGTTCCACGTGTGAAGGAGGATTTCGCTGTTGCTACCCCTGGTGCCCCTGTACCACGTGTGAAGGGGGATTGCTCTGCTGCTACCCTTTCTGTGCCTGTTCTGTGTGTGAAGGAGGATTGCTCTGCTGCTACCCTTTCTGTGCCTGTTCTGTGTGTGAAGGAGGATTGCTCTGCTGCTACCCTTTCTGTGCCTGTTCTGTGTGTGAAGGAGGATTGCTCTGCTGCTACCCCTGGTGCACCTGTACCACGTGTGAAGGAGGATTGCTCTGCTGCTACCCCTGGTGCACCTGTACCACATGTGAAGGAGGATTGCTCTGCTGCTACCCTTTCTGTGCCTGTTCTGTCTGTGAAGGAGGATTGCGCTGCTGCTTACCCCTGGTGCACCTGTACCACGTGTGAAGGAGGATTGCTCTGCTGCTACCCCTGGTGCACCTGTACCACATGTGAAGGAGGATAGCTCTGCTGCTACCCTTTCTGTGCCTGTTCTGTCTGTGAAGGAGGATTGCTCTGCTGCTTACCCCTGGTGCACCTGTACCACGTGTGAAGGAGGATTGCTCTGCAGCTACCCTTTCTGTGTCTGTTCTGTGTGTGAAGGAGGATTGCTCTGTTGCTACCCCTGGTGAACCTGTGCCACGTGTGAAGGAGGATTGCTTTGCTGCTACCCCTGGTGCCCCTTTTCCACGTGTGAAGGAGGATTAGCTCTGCTGCTACCCCTGGTGCCCCTTTTCCACATCTAAAGGAGGATTGCTCTGTTGCTACCCCTGGTGCCCCTTTTCCACGTGTGAAGGAGGATTGCTCTGCTGTTACCCCTGCTGTTACTGTGTTGTGTTTGAAGGATTACAGCGCTCCTACCATCGCTGAACGTGGTCTGTGACTTCCTAGTGTACACACACCTGGCATATTCTTCAAGCAAATTTCGTACAAGAAGTAAATATGTATTCTATTTTCATAGACAAGGAAAATTACACTTCTGTTTCTCATACAAAACATGTTGTGTATGTAATCTTTACTGAGCTGTGCATCGTGTGTTACTCTGTGTCCAGTTTCATTTTCATCATTTCGTATGAACCTTGTTCACTCATCTGTGGGCTGCAGTTTACGTAAATGGGGATCCCCACAGGGTGGGATGTGTGTGAGGTCATCCTTGGGCAGGCACCGATTACAGATACCGAGAAGGAGCTCGGGCAGGGAGAGGGTTCACTTTTGTCGTCTTTGATACACAACTCGACTGCACACAAACACTGACACAATGCCCTCTGCGTCTTTTTAACTCCATTGTTTCTCCTTTATTAGATATCTGCCTTTTTACATCGTTTTGAATGACAGGCAGTAACAAAGAGAATAGGTTTTGTCTTTGAATAGGGGATGCACTAAGCGGCATTCCACATACAGGGACACGTGGAAACATGACACACACATGCATACACATGTGCACACAAACCAATGCACTCACAGATAAGCTTGTCAGAAGCTTTAATGAGGCCGGGTCAAAAACTTCATGAGGGGCCCCTAATTCCACTACAAGGTCCCCAGGTGCATAGCTTTAGTGGGGGGTGGGGGGTTGTGGTTGGACATCCCCTAAATAAATGCATTCTTGGCCTGGTAGTTGGGTCAGTGGGGCCGTGGGGGGAGCTGCAGCCTGTGTAACAAAAATAAAAGTCAAAATATATAAGCATAGGTCTCATGGCAGAATTTCAAAACGTGAAACCAGATAACCTCGAACAGGCTTCCTCCTTGTCCTAATTGTATGATCCTAGCTCAACATTGTATTTCAGAGCCTCCTTTTTACTTTATCATCACATATGACAACCTTTTTAAATACCGCAGTACAAACATACTACAAAATGATAGCCACAAACTGCACTTCTAAAGCACTACTGTTTCTTTTGCAGTAGTACTTAAAAAATGTAGTTTGCAAATAACATTTGTACTACGTTTGTAGTACTATTGCAGTACTACAAATGTACAACAACATGCTGTTTCCAAATAGCACCCAAGTACTTTAATTTCGTGGAGAAATGTAAGTTACACTTTTGGGGTAAATTTACACTCAGATTGTGTGAATAGTCAGAAAATAGTACACTTACTCAAAAGTGTAAATTACTCAAAAGTGGAGGTTGCCTTTGTGAATCTTGCCACATAGAAGGTGGTTTACCAAAAAAATGTAAATCTGCATCCATAGATGTATTCACTCATGGGCTCGAATGGACTACTTTTTCAAATTCAGCAACATTGGCGGTAGTAGCATTGGGAAGCTGTGCCAGTATCAGGCTCCTAGGCATACTACGGGCACTCAAACACCCAAAAGGTGATGGGATGAGTGGCTGAAAGTCATCGAACCAGTGGCAGTCGCTCGGGTAGCATTCCGACTCATCGGGTTTCACCTACTGTGCCACTCTTGACAGCGGTGCGCCTGATGCAAATCATTACTAACCTTGTCCCTCATGGAAACAGTTCACTCCCAGTCTTGGTCATCTCACACCTCCACACTGAATCCCACAGCCTCTTTAGTTGGGGATTTGAGGTTCACACCCCCGGATCTCACTCACTAACCTTCGCCAGTGCTCCCTCTGCCACCACATCCTCCAGTCTAGTTGTGGAAATAGAAATTTTCAGAAAAATTAGTTGTAAAAAGAGTGCACTTAAATCACAACCATGTCATTGGTAGAGCCAATGGGCACTGGAAACACAGATAAACAAATGTATAAAGGGGAATCAGCAGGGGGAGTGCAAGAATCCCTCCAAATGTACAAGTACAGCATGAGCAGCATTGCAAACACAGGATTTCTGTTCTTCACTCAGGCTTCTCTATCACTATACCACTTGCCTTCTCATGATGGTCCCCACTCTTACACACCCCTCTCTTGTGCTTCGGAACTGGGATATTTCTGTACTGCACAACAGGCACGGGGAAGCCGAGGGTCACAGGCTTGAAGGACAGAGTCACAGTCATGCAGGCAGGTCCCATTGGCTGAGTGATCTATAGCGAATCGCATTTAGTAGTGGCAGAACAGGGCCGGTTCTTCCTAATTGCAATTGTCGATGGTGCCCATCAACGGTTTGCAACCCCGTTTACAGCCGCAAACCATTGACCAGTTACCAACACCTGAAATGAAGTGGTAAGTGACTTGCAAAGGGACATGTGTCCCAAAGTGGCCCCATTCCCTTTTTGAATCATGTCAGGTCACCTCAGGGGGAGCAGGTAGACCAGGGAATCACCTCCTTTTAATTTTTAAAGTAGAACCAATTCATTTAAGAAATACAAGCTGCTATATAAAAAAGAAAATTCCCATTTATGAATGCAGAGGCAGGGATGCTGGTTTGCTGTTCTTTGAAGGGCCACCATCCCTGTGTTTGTAGCTGATCACATGTGGGCACAATTAATGACCTGCTTAATAATATTAATTGTGCAGGTCGTTCTGTGACAGGAAAATCTTGATGCAACTTACCAGTACATGTCAAAGTCAGTCAGTATCCAATTCACAACCACTGTCTCTTCATGCATGTCCATTGACTAATTTCCATTGACTGTTGCTCAGTGACTGATATCCATTGACTTAGCCTATTGACTGATTGGTGGCATCTGAAGATGTGGTGCAGTGATCATTCTTAGTACAACACCACGCAGGAAATACCTGGCCCAATCCGGGGGTCCTGTTTATGAATTTTGTGCATTACCAATGTTGTGTCCTCCACAGCACGGTATCACACACAAGAACACACCACACACGGAGCTCACAGTTAATGTCACTACTCATCAGCATACAACATGTAACTAACTCCCAATATCCCAATAACAGTTAAGACCACACCCTCTCACCACCTAGATAGATTACATAATTTACTTTATAAGCCCGCCCCTAGTCACGGGGTCCCAACACGTACAGTTTTCAGACACTACAGCCAGTATCCTTTTCTGCAACAAGCCCTGCAGTGAGTGCTTATGAAGATGACAGATTCCCTGTTTTTATTTTCCTGCATTAATGTAGGCCCTAAGTAAGACCTTTCCTCAACAATGAAAAGTAAAAAAAGAAGCAAGACCTCTCGACAGCCATTTTCTATGCTCAGGACACAAAGTCATTCATGTGCTGCAGCAGCTACACTCCATTCCATCACACTTACATTCTTCTCATGCCCAGCTAGTCACATTTTGGGTCACAGTGGCAGTGCCCCGAGGGCATTTGTAACAAAGATCAAGAAACGGGGCAGCTAGAAGTGGGGGTACGGGACATCGAGTACTAGCTGGAGAAAGTTTGTGGGTGCCTATTACTCAGTAATGTGTTAGAGGATCCTTGGTATCTTTAATTTGCCAAAGTGCAGCTCTCCTGGATACAACTCACAACCAACCCAGTAATTACCTATCCTTAACCACAGTAAATGAGCACTGGCCTCCACGGTCACCCATGGGTGACAACAGTGTGAAAAATGCACCTCAAACCCTATTCCTTAAAACACACCCTTGTGGGTAGGTGGGACCTCAGCCGGGTTCTCCACCCCCTCACACCTACACTCCCTCTTGCCCCTTCACCTACAAAAACAGAGTAAAGTTTCTCAAGGCCATTTAGTGCATCCAGGGCCGACTTTAGAGGGGTGGGACTGGTGGGGCCGCACTGGGCTCTGACCTGAAGGAGGGGCGCTGACCTCAAAGGAGGGGGCGCTGTGTTTTGCAAAACCTTACAATTTAAAAGCATCTGAAGCAGACTTCCTTGTGCATCCAGTTGTCAGGCAACAATAAAAACGGCAAGATAACTCTTGTGATTAATGTTCCTGCTAAAGAGGGATGAAGTTTTGTCTGGTGACCGTTTTGACTCGCCATAAAGTAGCACAGAGGGTTAAAGTTCCTGCGGCAAAGAACAGATCTGTATTTTATGTGGATAGCTGAGTGGATTGTAAAGCCAGCCTTTACCAATGCTTTAAAACAATTGAAATGTGTGTGGAAGAGGGCTATGGAGAGAAAAGGGCCACTTCTGCCGAATGATAGTGGGGGAATCCGAGGAGGAGGTCACTGGGGCGTATGAGGGTTGCACCAAAAAAGCTCATCGCACAGGGCGCCACCAGGGATAAAGCCCTGAATTCATCCTGCTTGCAACGAAAATTTCCTCCGCTTACTTAAACCTCACCTGCGCGGCATCGCTAATTTGAAATAAACTAAAACAGATCCACGGTAGCGCTTCAGCCCGATATACACTTCGATTGACAACAGCAAGAGCCACACCAGAAGCAAATGAGAGGCAATCTAAAGTGAATGAGAACCTGCGAGCCCTGGAAAAAACCCTACAAGGTCCACAAAGTCAACAGCAAGAGTGTCAGATCTCCCTTCTGTAAACCACTCATTCAGCCCTGGAAAATCTTTAATGCAAATAAGCAGAACCTTAGTCACGTGGCACAGCCCACCAACTCACACACAAGAAATATGTACACAAATCAACAACTTTTTTACCAACTTAGCACAGATTTGCCATTATCTCATGCAACACAGCGCAGCAGCCTGGGCTACACTGCGTTAAATGAGAGGGAGAGAGCAGTATAGCGCCAATCAACCAAGATACAGCACTGCTGCACTCTTCCCAGGCGCTGCATGCCTTGTGCCGCGCACTCACCTTTGAGCCATAGTGCAAAGATCTTTGAGCGAAGCTTGCATAGGCTTTGTACTGGACGGATACCCTCCAGACCAGCAGTCCCCAACTTTTTAACTTATGTGGACTCCCACTTTATCATTATTGGAACCTGAGGACCCCAACTGAATCATTATTGCGATCCAGGGACCCCACTGAGTCATTACTGAAAGCTGGGGACCTAATCTGTTAATATTATTTAATTTTCTAAGCAGTTGCGGAACCCCTGAGGAGGCTTTGGGGACCCCCAAGGGGCCCCCAGAGCACAGGTTGGGAACCACTGGTGTAGATCGTGCTCACACATACTTTTAAACTTCCCCATTTTTAATGTGTGCAGTACAGTAAAGCACACCTGAAAAGTTACAACAGTTTGGGCAAAAGAAAACTTTTCTCTTTATTTGCGCCTGCCTCGAGGATGGTTATTTTCTTAGCATAAAACCCTGACTAGAAATGTTAGTAAATCCGTTTTTCATAAAAAAAAAAAAGAAAACATGGATGATAGCGTGGGAACGCCTGGGCAACACCCATGGAACGCCACTTTGAAGCAAACAGGGTGCACTAGTGCCAAGTGCTACTTTGCATTACTTTTAGAAAAATTTCCAGTGCAAAACAGGTTGTGCAATGAAAAGTAAATCCCAGATTAACACTTCCCACCTGCTTGCATCACTTTTGGTGACTTGCACCTGGCACAAAGGGGGTCATTCTGAGCTTGACGGGCGGCGGGAGCCGCCTGCCAAGCGGGAACTGCCAGAATACCGCTGCGCGGTCAAAAGACCGCCGCGGTTATTCTGAGTTTCCCGCTGGGCTGGCGGGCGACCGCCAGAAGGCCGCCCGCCAGCCCAGCGGGAAACCCCCTTCCATGAGGATGCCGGCTCCGAATGGAGCCGGCGGAGTGGAAGGGGTGCGACGGGTGCAGTTGCACCCGTCGCGATTTTCAGTGTCTGCTTGGCAGACACTGAAAATCTTGGTGGGGCCCTGTTAGGGGGCCCCGCGACACCCGTTACCGCCAGCCAGGTTCTGGCGGTCAAGACTGCCAGAGCCAGGCTGGCGGTAAGGGGGTCAGAATCCCCATGGCGGCGCTGCTTGCAGCGCCGCCATGGAGGATTCCCCAGGGCAGCGGTTTTCCGTTTCTGACCGCGGCTGTACCGCCGCGGTCAGAATGCCCATGGGAGCACCGCCAGCCTGTTGGCGGTGCTCCCGCGGTCGTTGGCCCTGGCGGTCCATGACCGCCAGGGTCAGAATGACCCCCAAAGTGTTGATAAACTTGGCCCAGTAATTTATGCCACAAAGCAAACCCTTGTTTCTTGGAATTCCTGATCTGGAAATTAATGGAAGTTACCGGACAAATTAGGATTTCAAGATCCACAGTTATTTCTCATGCAGTTTTACTGCACCCATGGACCATCCGAGTACTTCTTCACCTAGTGAATACGTTTGGCAAACCAGCTCCAGGATTCAGAAATATACTATGGAAATCAGTGAGGAAACATGCTATCGCAGAAAAGTTGGCCATTGGTATCGGTAACTCCAGATGTGAAATTACCACTGCAGGTCTCCTGCCTAACTCAAGAGGAGGGCCAAAGGTATCACCTACAACTCTAAATACACTAAGGGTGATGACATTCACATAATTTGGTTTTGCATAACTACATGTAATTTCAGAAAACTTAAATGAAATTATGCATAATGTAAAACCACCATTTGGTGCTATATTTTAGCAAGAAATGGCTCCTTGCATATATTTGGGCACAAGGACACATTTCATGCTAAAAAATAGTATCAAAAAGTGCACAAACAGCAGCCACTTGAGTTCTGGTCATCTGTGTTGTGTCCATGCACTCGCGCAAAGGTTTGCTGGGAATGGCGTGTACTTACAAACATGGTGTAATAGCAGAATTTCAAGTAAAAAGCGTAATATGAAATTACTAAATCACACAAGATTATGGTAAGCACCAGACATGTTGCCCTGGCCTTCTTTACACCTCATGCCAGGAGTGGCCCACACATGAGCAAATTAATCGATCCCATTGCTGTAGGCGTGACACCAGTAAGGCAAAATGCCACCTCCCCCCCAAAAAAAAACTAAAGAACAACTTCATTGGTGCAAAAACATAATAGTTTTTATTTATTGATCTATTTATTGTTGATTATTTATATCCTGTGCTTGACAAAATGAGTTGCCTCTAGGCACTTTTCATGGAATAGTAAACATCTGGAAACGAATGAGGTTTCATTTTACTAATAAATAGCTACAAAGAGGGGGTACTGTGGCTATCAAAGACTTCAAACACCAAAATGTCAGTGGTAGCAAAGTGATGTCACACATTATTTGAACACTTGTCCCAATCTTTGCCCCTCAGCAGCCCCCTATTTGCTGCTGGGATGGAATAGGCGGTGCTTCTGGGCACTATTTAATTCATGCACTAGAAAATTCCTTCATGGCCCCTTGAACCAGGGGTAGCGAGGCCCTGCTATGGCTGCCAAAGTTCAAACTAGGGTTAGAGATGATAACACTGGCTCCTACTAATTAATGCTCATGGTAAACTTAGTTTAGAACGGCACTCCACAGTTTGGGATCAAGTAGCCAAAAACAGGCATCACCTCCCCTCAAAAACCCAGGCCAAAATTTACTAAGCTTTTGCGACAGGGTTGCAAAATATTTATGGCAGAGCCACGATGCAAACTTCATGTTGGGATTTACAAAGCCACGCAAATCAAGATTTGCACAACTTCCCTTGCTACGCTGCATTGCATGGAATCTTAGTAAATATGCCCCTCAGTTCTGAGAACCATTAGAAGGGGATGAGATTGCAAACATAGGCCCTTCTTTTGAGTGGGCATGAAATGGAGGGCTTGTGAACAGTGTTTGCACCCGATCCCTACTGTATTAGTTTTGCTCTAATACCGCACATCCACAATTTTTCCCTGTCGAAATTTAGGCAGGCTGGTGGAAGTGCAATGTAGAAAAACGATTGGAAAGGGTGATGATGAAACGGAATACTCTAAATGAGGTCGCCAATCAAAGAGACAGATTATTTACTTCCTTCTTTACAGGTATGATAGACTCGAAGAAAGTCAAGGGAGGTTCTAATGTTGGTCATTTTCCTAAGAGATGCTTCAAGTCCAGGACTAGAGCCTCCAGGTTACTTCTATATGGTTTCAAACTATTATTGCTCAACCAAGCTTCCGCCACTTTTAAACCTCTTGGAATGATGGATTACCCATCACGTCAGCAGCAGTGGGAATCTTCCCTATCTGAAGCTCAGGTTTCAAGTTACCATTGAATATCTAAGGGCCTGATTTAAAACTCAATGGATAGTTACCCCATCACAATGGTGACTGATATCTCATCAGCCGAAATCTAAATCCCATTATGTCTCAGACCTCAGTATTTCAAATGGAAATGTCAAATTCCAAGAGAAGATGCATATTGCAAATGAAACCCCAAAGTCAAGAGACTAGTAAGAAATTCAAGCACAGTAGCTAGAATTCCTCTGACAAATCAAAACAGTAACAAATGTAAAATACCAAATCTAAGGGTGAGATATGGTAATCCAAGTCTTACGGTCCTAAATGTAATATACCCCTATAAACACAAGCTAAGGCAGCTCAATCACTGCCGAGCAGTTGTATTGCAAGGTTTTGAAAACAAAAGCAGTCTATGGGGGTCATTCCGACCTTGGCGGGCGGCTACCGCCGCCCGCCAGGCGGAAACCGCCATGCGGCTGCCAATGCGGACGCACTCACGCGGCCCCCATTCCGACATTCCCGCTGGGCCGGCGGGCGCAAACCAAGTTTGCGCCCGCAGGCCCAGCGGGAATGAGGCCGCAACACAGAAGCCGGCTCCGAATGGAGCCGGCAGTGTTGCAGCCGTGCGACGGGTGCAGTTGCACCCGTCGCGCTTTTCACTGTCTGCTAGGCAGACAGTGAAAAGCTGGCCGGGGCCCTGTTAGGGGGCCCCTGGACACCCCTTACCACCAGCCTCTTCCTGGCGGTGAAAACCGCCAGAAACAGGCTGGCGGTAAGGGGGTCATAATCCCCAGGGCAGCGCTGCAAGCAGCGCTGCCCTGGCGGATTATCACCGCCGGGTCAGAAATGGTGGAAAACCGCCGGCCCCGGCGGTCCGACCGCGGCTTTACCGCCGCGGTCAGAATGGGCAAGAAAGCACCGCCAGCCTGTTGGCGGTGCTTTCAGTCATACTAGCCCTGGCGGTCTCGGACCGCCAGGGTCAGAATGACCCCCTATATCTTCTGGTGAACTCGTGACACCTATGAATAGCACTGAGAGCAAAGCATGATGTAGGACATAAATGTATGATCATATTTACACACAGTTGTATGTGCCGATTGACTCAGCTGAGCTTTTACTGCTCACGGGCAACTAGCAGCATCTAAGATAAGGAGCTTTTTCTAAAGTGCCATCCAGATAGGTCCCCAGGTGGAATGAGAGCTAGACAGACACTATGGCCAATCTGGCTATGAATGTACCTTTGGTCACCACCTGTGAAAAAATAAAAAGAATAACAGATGAGCCTCAAGGCTCATAAGTTTCCACTGTTGGGTGCCCTTTCTGGTCCAGCTTCTGAGACATTGTGGCATGAAAAGAAATAGTTAATGTTAGAGTATGGACACTGGTGGAATGATCGAACATCTCCCAGACCAACACCCAAAGGTTCATGTAGATTGGGGGTAGTTAAAATGTAAGGAAATATCGGCTGGACGGTGGATATCTTGAAAACTTTAACAGTGCTGTAAGAGACTCAATATGCCTTGGATAAAATTTCTATAAACTATGCAGTATGTTTGGTGTATAGCTAAACAACATCACCTGATACAACACAGTTTACTGCATGCTGTGTGCTGTTGTTCAACAACAACTTTGGCATCATTATTGGATGGCAATCATATATGCAATTGCAAAAAGACTATTGTAATAAGTAAGCACTTCTACCAGATAGGAAGTCAAGCCAGATATATTCACATTGATTAACATAGTAGTTACCTCGTTCCTTGGCCTGGTTGAATCGTTCCTTTTTTTAATCGCATATATTTTAGTCCTAATGTTGCATGTTTAAAGGACTATGGTCTAAAAAAAGCAGTTTTGATTGATTCAATGGCAAATTAATTAATCTCCATTTTAAAGCTTAAACGTATTAATTCCAATAATTGGCGAGTCAGTAATTTTTTTTCAGGATTTTATGAGCATTAACGATGATGGGACATCAAAATTACAAATCAATTCATGATGACAGATTTTTCATAAGAGTCACAAGACAATAGAATACATTGCCTTTTATGCCTCTTTTGTATAATAATAATCTAAAATTCTGCGGGGTCATGTTGAATCATGTCCTTCAGTTGGGTTGCGGTCTTTAATCAAGTTTTAGCATAGAGCAGCTGTGGTAGCGGACATCAATAATGCTCAAAAGGCAATAATCCGTTTAAATAAGAGGTGGATTTATTCACGTTTAAGAGGATAAATAACCCTAGCCACCAGCGCCACCAACTGACGCCTCTCTCGCCTCTCAACTCCAACTTCCCCACATTCCTTCATGGAATCTCTACAGGTTCCAGTTCCAGGTAGAATACCACACCACCTCCCTACCTTCACAATAAAATAACTTAATTTACATTTTTTTTTTTTTTTACAATTCCATTCTAATATGCAAAATAACACAACTCAGTGAAGAAAAAAAACAAAGAAAAGTAAACCGTTTCACATGTTACAATAATCCTTTACAAAACATAATCCTTCATGTAAGAAGGCCTTTTCCGTACCCGTTGAGGTCTGCACCCTGGCACAGAGTTGTCTTGCAAACACTTACTGCTTGGCTTCCTTCCTTCCAAATTATTCTCACTCATTGAAATAAGTTTTGCCACTCTGTTCAGGTTCCACAACTTATGATTGTCCAGTTTCACTGCATTCCCAAAAACTTTGACCACCTTAAAAGGTTGACTAAATTTGGACAAACCTAGCTTCTTAGGTGATTTTATCTTCACCTAGTCTCCCACATTCACTCTTGTCTCTTTGACTGCATTTCTCTCATCAAACAACATTTTTCTACGTATCATCTTCTCTTTTTCTCTCTTTTTCCACTCCCCAGCATCATCAACCAGTTTGTCAACCAACAATCTTTTCTCAGCAACCCATAAGGGCATGACATGAGTATTGGGTCTCCTTCCTCTAAACAACTGAAAAGGAGAAACTCCAGTAGATGAATGTGGAGTGAAACGATATTCTTTCACCTTTTTACTTATGCCAACTTCCCAATCACCACCTGAGGACACAGCCAAATGTATACTTTCCTTCAAGACCTTAATGAATCTCTCTACAACATCATTACTCTCGGGATGGTATAAAGCAGCTCTTTTATGTCTGATCCCCCTGTCTTGAAGAAATTTCTCAATTTTCCTTGAGACAAATTGTACCTCATTGTCTGATAACATTGAGGTGGGAAAGCCCTCTTTCTCAAATAGTCCTTCCAAAAACCCAATAACTACTCTAGATTCTACTGAATTCACTATTTTTACTTCTGGCCACCTTGAATACATGTCGACACAAACTAACACATACTTGACAAGGGAATTCATTTTTATGGGTCCCAACATGTCAATTGCTATATCTGACCACGGGCCAATAGCCTGCTCTCTTAAAATCATTGGTTGTGTTCTACACTTCAAAGACTTATCACTCTGCGAGCACTCAACACACTTCCTAACCAATCTTTCAATTTCTATGTCCATAGCAGGCCACCAATAACCTTCCCTCAATCTCTCCTTAGTTTTAGCTATGCCCATGTGACTAGCGTGAGCGTGCCTCATCAAAGCGTCCCTTACGCCAACAGGTGGAATAAATTTCGTGCCCCTCATGAGTACTCCGTCCACCACTGATAATTCCTCTCTGACTTGCCAAAATCCTTTCATACAATCTTCACACTTACTCTTCTCACACCAAACATTTCCTATATTGTGAATGACTTTCATCAAAACGACATCTTTTTTTAATTAATCTTTCCACTGTTCCTCAGAAATGATTCCATCCAAAATTTCACACACTTTTATTTCATCTTCAGAGCCGTCCTCACCATTTTCACCCAATTTGCTATCAACCTCCACCATCCTCGAAAGGCAATCTGCCAACACATTATCTACACCTGGAATATACATCACCTCAAAACTGTATTCCTGTAACGCCACAACCCATTTTCGTATTCTATGTGACACAAAATCAATCCCTTTCGTACCGAACACTTCTTTCAGTGGTTTGTGATCTGTCTTGACCAAAAATTGTCTTCCCCACAAACATTTTCTCAATTTGCGCACAGACCAATTAACAGCGAGAGCCTCCTTTTCTACCACTGAATAGTTACACTCTGCTCCTCTCAATGCAAGCGATTTGAACAAAATTGTTCGTTCCACCCCATTCTTCTTTTGCATTAGAACTGCTCCCAATCCTTTGGAACTTGCATCTGACACCACCCAAGTTTCATCTTTACTATCGAAACTTCCCAGATTTGGAGCAGAACTCAAACTCTTTTTTAGAAAAGAAAATTCTTCTTCGCATTCTTCTGTCCATAGAAATTCCTTCCCCTTTTTTAACAGTTCTCTTATGGCTGTGGTTCTTTGAGTCATATTGGAAATAAACTTACTATAAAACTCAATCATTCCCAGGAATTTCGACACTTCCTCCTTACTTTGTGGAGATTTCAGACTGTTAATAGTGTTGACCAGATCTACTTTTGGCCGAATACCTGTGTTGCTTATTACATGACCCAAATACTCAATCTCTTCTACATTAAACTTACATTTTCCTGCCTTCAGAGTCAATCCTGCATCTCTCAGTCTCGATAATACTTCTCTCACCCACACATCATGCTCTTTTTCACTCGAACCTACAATCAACACATCATCCTGATATATCCTTACACCTTCAAGACCACTTAGCACATGTTCCATGATTCTTTGAAACACTGCAGCCGCAGAGACCAGCCCAAACGGCATTCTTACATACTTGGATGTACCAAATGGAGTAGCAAAGGCAGTTAAATCTTGACAATCCGGATGTAATCTTATTTGATGGTATGCAGAGGTTACACCTAGAGATGAGAAATGTTTAGCATCATCTAGGAAACACAACAATTCAGATATATTAGGTAGAGGATAGTGATCCACCACTACCATTTTGTTCAACTCCCTCAAATCCACACACAATCTCACCTCCCCATTGGCCTTATGGGCCATAACCACAGGGGACAACCATTCCGTAGCTTCCACCTCCTGTATAATTCCTTCACTCACTAACCTATCTAATTCCATCTTCATACTGTCTCGTACTGATAACGGTACCCCCCTAACTTTAGCTACTCTCGGGTTGGCATTTGGTTTCAGTTTTATTAAGTGTAAATAATTCCTAAGGCAACCCACTTTAAAAAAAAAAATACTTCCGGAAACTCTTCCGTCCACTTCACACCACATTCTAGTCCCATCATTGATGTATTCTCTTTCTGTACATTGACAGAATCAACACACACAGACTCGGTTATTCTCTTCTTAATGCACACAGGGAACTCAGCATTCAGATCTAAGTATACATTAAGATCACGTTGGTGCATCCAGTTTATCAAAGAATCACCCTTCATTGAAACATATATTTTCCCGGGTATAATCATGTTACCAAACTCAATAGTTCCCCAGAAATAACCTAAAAGACGTATTGGGACACCACCATAACCTTTAGGTTTGATGTCTGGTTTAAACATCTGAACTCGTCCCGCCAATTCCTGTTGATAAAATGTTTTTGGGATTAACGTTATCTTGTCACCCAAATCAAACAGCATTTTAACTACACTTCCGTTAACTTTGACTAATTCTAAAGGACCATTGGGAGAAAATCCTTTTACTTCAAAAATGTTGTACTCTTCATCCACCTCATCTTCACTTAAATGTACTTCTTGCACTTTCTTCTTGTCTTTTCCGGATCTGCAACATCTGGTGAAATGTCCTTTCTTCCCGCAGGATTTACACGTAGCCTTCCACCCAGGACATCCTTTATTGTTCGCGAAATGGCCTTCATTGCCACATCTGAAGCATTTTCCTTGCTGAGAACCACCAATAACTTTACTAGCCTCAGTGTTTTTGTTAGTAAATTTAGATTTTTGTATGGTGTGAACAAAATCTCCTTTTCTATTCTCAAAATTTTTAGAGACTGATGGCATTTCTTTCTTTAAAACTTCAGTACATGCTTTAGAATGTTCGAAATTCTTTGCAGTGGTTAGCACATCTTGAAGAGATGGGTTGTCTTTATACCACATGCTTTCCCAGGCCTTTTCAGAACTGCTCCCAAGCATCAACTGATCTCTCAGTCTTTCTTCTAAAGACGCACCAAAATTACAAGTAGAGGCCAATTTATGCAATTCAGTGATATACTATTCAATTGTTTCCCCTGAACATTGAATACGTCGTCCAAAATGAAATCTCTCCAGAACTGTGCTAACTTTTGGCAGATAGTGTAAATCCAATTTCCTGATGCAAATTTCGAATTCATTGAGGTCCGCTGCTTCTAGGTCTTGAAGGTCTGGAAGGTGTTAAAAAGTTTCCTGACCCTCTGACCCCAAACAATGCATTAGAAGAGAGGTTTTCCTTTCTGCACTCAATGATGTTCCGCACACTCTTGCATAATGCGAGAACACCTTCTTCCATTTCACCCATGGAATTGGTAGTTCACCTGGAGAGGATAAAAAAACACTGGTACAGGTACATTCTGCATTTCTATATAGAGTAAGACGTATAGATAAATGTGTTACAAAAGTGAAATATATGAAACAATTGAAAAATAAATCAAATATAGAATGAATATATATATATTTTTTTAATTGTTGAATGAAACAACTAGTAAGATGGAGATTCTTCTTTCCTATTATCTCCTTTTCACTAATAGTCTTTCTCAGTTTGGTAGATGAAAGAATCTAAAAAAAAAAATGAGAAGACTCTAAAAAAAAAATGATGGCAGCCACAGAGCTCCACTTAGTCTGAGGGATAACAGTCTAGACACTGACCAAAGTGAATTAGTCCCTCGTCGATTTCAATGTAAATTAGGCAGGAATCAACAGTCTTTGGCTGCCAGCACGTAGCAGAAGACTCGAGGGAGTGTTCTCGAGGTTCCCTCATGCCGTTTCTCACGCTGAAAAGTAAGTGCGAGGGAGACAACGGCTGTTTTAAGGTACTTAGATTTACTTTACCGCTTGAAGAAATAAATTCACGATGTTGAAGCGCAATTTGAAGATTTTGTGCTGGCGTTGTTGGTGTTAGGGTCCTGTCCAATGCTTAAACGTTGGTCGCCCAGGCAGGTTCTTTGGACGCTTGTCGCCAAAATGTGGTAGCAGACATCAATGATGCTCAAAAGGCAATAATCTGTTTAACTAAGAGGTGGATTTATTAATGTTTAAGAGGATAAATAACCCTAGCCACCAGCGCCACGAACTGATGCCTCTCTCGCCTCTCGACTCCAACTTCCCCACGTTCCTTCATGGAATCTCTACAGGTTCCAGTTCCAGGTAGAATACCACAGCAGCCTTGCCCCATACAGAATGGTACTTCCATATGGCCCCAATTTTTAATGCATACAAAAGTTCTTTCGACTGGACTATTTTAATTTTTTTCTCCCAAAGATCATATGCTGGTGATTGAGAAGACTTCCATAGCTGTAAAATAAGAGATTTCACAATTAATGTTGCAATGAAGAAATATTGCTTTGAGTACTTGGACAGCCCAGGATGATTGGATATGCTGAAAAGTGCTCCCATTGGATCAGGGAGCAATGATACCTGAAGCTTTAAGCTGATTGAGTACAAAATGTGACACCAAAAATTAGTGATAACAGGGCAAAGATAACACACATGAAGCCAATCCCCTACAGTGCAATGACATTGAAAAGAATTACTTGATATTGATGGAACCATCTTATTCAGTTTCACGGGGGTATAATAGAGCAACTACTTGGTGAAGACTGCCATTCTCTTAAAATTAGCGCCTCTTAAAGCTTTACACGGAAGACTATTGTAAAGTTTCCATGTCAGGGGATCAATTGCGCTAGTTGTAGCAACTGTTATCTGATTTAGTGCGGAGGGGATAGCTCCGGTTGACACTTCTTCAAGAAGAATGCTATACCCCACACTAATCCTTGTCTGTTTCTGAACCCACCTGGCTTGTGTGATTTGAAACAACACTGGTTAGTCTGAATACAGGCCTACAGAACCCATAGATTGAATAAAATGGGCTATCTGAGAATAAGAAAAGCCTATACGTACTGGAATACCTGGATTAGTAAATTGAAGCTGCGCCCATGACATAACACTATCCCCTCTCAAAAATTCATGCAACTTTCCTAACCCCAAACTTTCCCAGTCATTTAAGGCTTTCACGGTCGAAGATAGCACGAGTGCAGTAGTTTCTCTTAGGGAAATAGTTGAGTGATAACAAGTGAACTGATATTTTTTCTGAAGTTCTACACTTCTAGACCGGAGAAAATTTGGGATCTTGTATCTGGTATGTTTCGGCAGCCATGGCATTTTGAGAAAATGGAATAGATGAATATTGTATTCAAGAAGCATCTATTTTAAATAAAAGTTTGAATCAGCATGACATACAGAGGCCGCTCTTACAATCCAGTCTAAATACATTGCTTCATAATATTTTTTTTAATGGGGTAAGGCTAGGCCACCGTCTTCCATAGTCAGCTGGACTGTCTCCAGCTGAGTACAAGGTTTTTTATTTGATCAAATAAACTCACGCAACATTGCGTTGATATGTTTAAAAAACTTGTGAGGAACTTTGATTATGACACTGGAGAATAACAATAGGAATAAGGGCAATATCATCATTTTAATTAAGGCAATGCGACCAATGATCGTTACAGGTATGTTCTGCCACTTGTGCATAAGAGCACGTGTTTTCCTAAGAGTGGAGAGATAGTTCATTGAATAGAGATCAGATATATTTGAGGAGACATACATACCAAAATATCTAATAGGATGGGGAATCCGGTAATTAGCTTGCATTTCTACGGGCAGGACAATATCTTGGGCATTAAAAAGCAAAGCCTCAGATTTAGATTTATAGATCAGATAGCCTCCCAATTTAGAAAAAGCTTGTATTTTACTAAATGCCTTTTTGATGTTCTGTGACTCGGCAGCTAGATACAAAATGACGTCGTCCGCAAAGAGTTTTAGCTTGGGGGCGTAGGGCAGCCGAGCTTTCACGGAAATATCCTGCCTCAGTGCAGAAGCTAGTGGTTCAATAAAAAGGGCAAAAAGGACCGGAGACAAAGGGCATCCGTGACGGGTCCCCCACCATATAGAGACCTTCCCGACCATTCCTGTATTACTTAGGATCTTGGCCTCCGCCCCTTGATGCAGGGTCGAGAGAGATTGAACTGGTTTATGGGGAAATTTGAATCTTTGGAGGATTGAAAAAAGAAGCTCTGATTAAACAATATCTAAAGCTTTTTCTGCGTCAAGCATAATTATGGCTGCATTGATGTCATTCGCAGAATAGTAATCAACAGCTTGGAGCAAGAAATTTGTGTTAGTGGAGATAGATCTTCCCGGGAGAAATCCACACTGATCGTGATGGATTAAACCATTTGCTAGATGTGTAATTTGAGCTGCCCAGATTTTCATAAGTATCTTATAGTCACTATTTAGAAGGCTGATCAGTCGATAAGAATTTGTTTTTTCACTGGGCTTGTCTTTTTTTAGAAAACTGACTATTACTGCCTGAGTAAATGAGCTTGTAACTTCTTCTCCATTGAGTATCGCATTAAAAGGTACGGCTAGGATCGCCGTTTTCTGCGGTGCCAGAGTTTTGTACAATTCTGCTGGAAGGCCTTTTTCCCCTGAAGCTTTACCATTCAAAGATTTCCGAATGGCTTCGTCTACCTCTGACTTGGTAATTGGCAGCAATAATGCAGACTGCAGCTCATGATTCAAGCCCGGTAGAGAGACTGCATCAATATATACTTTGATAAACTTGCTGCATACAGCTGTGTCGGAGGTGTGAAGTTTTGCATAGCGCGCTAAGAAGACCTTCCCTATCTCCTTAGCCTGATTGACATTGCGTCCTAAGGACTCGTCAAAAATAGATTTGATTATGGAGACGTTAGGACGTCTTTTAACAAAGTTCCCTTGAAATTTACCTACATGCTCACTCTCTTCGTAAAGCAGTTGAAATCATGTATTATGATTAACAATTTATTGTTCTAAAAAGACGTTTTTCAATAGGGTTTTGGCCTCTTGAAGACGAGCTTCTGACTCACGATCGCCTGCTGCCTGGTAATGGTATGTAGCATTATTGAGTTCTTGCTGGAGACTGCTCACTTTTTCTCCTTGTTTTTCTAAGAAAGGCCTTGAAGGCTATGGCTTCCCCTCCTATGTGTGCTGTACATGACCCCCAGACAAAAAAGATGGAGGTAGTTCCTTTATTTCGTACTAGAAAATCAGCTGAGGCTGCGACTTACCAGACTGCTGCCCTCTGCCAGGGCAATGGCCCCACACAACTACCTATTCCCTGCCTGCATATAGAACTGGATGCAAAGCAGAGAAAGCTCCTGTTTGAACGAGCCAGAGACCCAGACCGATCCAAACCTGAGTCAGATAGGGCTGAAGTGATGACTGTGGCACCTGACTCTGAGAAGTCAGGCGGCACCAATGCCTTATGGTAGAGATCCGCTCTGGATTTCATTCCATTTATGCGCTTTTTGACACTCTCACTAGCAGGCTAGATGGCATGTACGAGTGCCTGGATTGTCACCAGGCCCGCTTAGAAGGCACTGAAGAACACCCCTCAACACTAGACAACAAAGCGGTGAAGACAATGACGCGGCTTGACAAATTAGAGTGCCTCCTCAAAACAGTACCTATCAAAAATGAGGACTTAGAAGCCAGGATGCGTTGAAATAACTATGCATAGTGGGGGTTGCAGAGACGACTGACACTGGAAGGATGGACATCTGTGTGGAAGGCCTCCTGACAGAGCTTTTTGGCCAGGAGCACTTCACATTTACCTTTGTAGCGGAGCGAGCCCACCACTCTCTAGGCCCACGGCCACCTCCTGGTGCCTCGTCACGTCCCATCATTGTCCATCTATTAAATTTCAAGAACCACAATACACACTCTGATTGTCGCGCGAGACTGGGCAGGTTCAGTATCAAGGCAGCAGTCTTTCCTTCTATTCTGACTTCACATTGAGGGTGCAAGAGTCACAGCGCAAGTTCACAAACACAAAACCCATGCTCAGAAAATTGGACCTGAAATACGGCATGCTCTACCCGGACCATCTGAAGGTCGAGGTCAATGAAAAAGCACAATTCTTCAAAACCCCTGCAGATGATCAGGCCTGCTCCAAGAAATATGCAAGAGACCACCCATCACTGCACCTCGGCACACCAGAGCGCTCCCCACCAGTCCTCCATGCTACCAACAGCTTCGATCTATTCCCCCCTGACTGAACTGCCACCGGGGACTGTGGCATCTCCCTGGCTTAACCGTCTGCATGAAACTATGCTACCACAATGTTAGTATAGCCTCACAGACATTTATCTTTATTTCACTGCCTGTCTCTGACAGTTGGTTCTCCCTACTTTGATATGTCATGGTCTTCATCTTTTTCCCCAACACTACACTTCATTGTCATAATAGGGGACCAGTTGCCGCAGTGTTGCCCACCCCCATGGTGAACACTGTGCCACAATTTGAATGTTCTTTGTTGTAATGTTGATTATTTGCATTATAGGGATATACTGGGTAGCTCTGAGTTTGGTTTAGGTGGGACGGTGGGTGGTTAAGTTTTATTTGTTGTTTTGGTTGTTGTTTGTATATCTTGCCTCTAACTAGAAGTCCTATATCCCGTCATTACACGCTACATTTTCAGTATCTCTTTCTCAGCGTACCAATGTCACGTGATACCACTAACCCAGGGGTTGAATTGCCCTTCGTTTCTTGGAACATCAGGAGCATCAACAACCATCATAAGGGCAGGCTGGTGTTGCAACATCTTATCCGTCATCGTATTAGGATAGCATTTTTAGAAGAGACTCATCTACCTCCCAGCACATCACACACTTTTGTATCATCATGGGGCCAACATAGGTTCTTCTCTACCTATAGCACATATTCACACAAGGTCTGCATTCTGATACACTGTTTGGTCCTTTTCACTCCTATAGCTCACTTTATCAATGTCAGAGGCCATTATGTGGCTTGACTGATTGGCTGGTGGGCCACAGTGTGCTGTTACTCAAAGTGTACACCCCTAATGTTGATACTCCTGAATTATTTCATGATTTTGTAATCCCTCTTAGGCCAAGCCATAATCGACCATGTTATACTGGTGGGCAACCCTAATATGTTCCTGGACCCCTTACTAGATTCCACTCCCCCAGCACCAAGTGGTAAACAGAAATCCCTTAGGGTTCTCGGTAAGATGTGCAATACTAAATCACTCCAGGACGCATAGCGCTTCAAACATGTTGCAATCCTGGGATCCACATTTTATTCGACGCCCCATAATACGTGGCCCGCATAAATTACTGGCTACTGTGTTCCACAATGCTTCCCTGGTTAGACTGCGTCTCTCACTTTCCACGCACTCTCCTGGATCACTTTCTGGTTTGCATCATACTGGTTGTGCCCTTTGGCGGTCGCAGAGAATGCAGCTGGTGTTTTCCTTGCAATATATGATATGATTATTATATGATTGTAATATGATGACGTTTTCCATTAATATCTCCCCACTGCTATAATTGACTACTTTGACCTGACTCTGGGAGGCCTCCAAGGCTTACATTCATGGCATTTGTATCTCGAAACATGCAGGTGTACTGCAAGATATCCAAAATGCCTTGTTACAAGTGAAGGCTGCCCTACAAGACTTAGGTGAAGTTGTGTTACAGCCGCCTGATGACTGGCAGTTGCCCTGCCATGTGTCCCTCATGGGCAAGTTTTGGGAGTTGGCCAATCGGGAGGTGCCACACATTGGGAGACACACTCAGGCCTGGTGTTATTGTGAGGGTGAACCCCAGGGTGGTATGCTGGCATGACTGCTCCGTCCTAAGTGAGGTGGGGAATATATTCCAGAACTGCTGCTTGACGATGGAACACACTGACGGATAACAGCGCAGTGCTCAGGGAGCTCTTTTGTTACTACACCCATTTGTACACTTCCGGCTATGAAGGCGACAGAGTGATATTTATGAATATCACTTGGAGTCACTATGGTCTGGCTTACAAACTAGCAGCTACAGTTCCCCAGCAAACCCATTTCTGCAGAGGAAATCATAATTAGCATCGGCTCCCTAGACGGCTCTACGGCCCCTGGTTTTCTATAAGACCTATAAACACTTCCTAGCGCCACACTTACTCAAAATGTATGCAGAATCGCTAGATGACAGGTTTCTGCCCCCTACCCTGCGAGAAGCTGTGATCATGCTCCTTTTGAAACCTGGCAAAAACCCACTTAACTGCACATCCTACGTGCCATTGTCACTCCTCAATTTCGATAACAAAATACTGGCCAAAATTATCGCAACTCAACTGTCACTTCCACTTAAGACCAGTATCTTGCCCTTACAGTCAAGCTTTGTTCCTCATCGCTCCACTTCTCTTAACTTGCGTACTCTTATTGATGAATTGTAGTATGCTTATGTTAGTTAATGCATGTTTCAAGTAGAACAAGTCTACGATCTAATGTAGAACTCCTCTTGAGGCGTTCGATTGACTCCTCGTTCTACAGTGTCAGTTATTCTGTGGACGTGGAGCTGATCGGAGGCCTCGGTCGTGAGTTTGTTTTTCCCTTGAACTTTTCCGGAATAAATCTTGATCGCTCATAAAAGTCTTATCTGGACTTCCTTTGTTTCCTGTATCGTTACAACATCTGGTACCAGAAGTGGGGTTGAACGAATATTCTTCAAACGACAAACTCACAGTCGAAAAGAAAAATTCAGAGGAAAGAAAAACTTACCTTTGCGATCAAAACAGTGAGTTTGCAATATATCTGGCTGATGTCGTGGAGTGCAGCATTTGAAATTGTGGCGCAGTCTTGAACTTGTTGCGCTTGAAACTGTGCGCGTGTTCAACGTTCAACCTGACGCACGTGCATTTTGGAGTGACGCGTGCATCATCACGCGCGCGTCTGAAGTTGTGGGCACTTTCAACCTCAAGCGCAGCGCATCCTGGGATGTAAAGGAAACCAAGACAACGCGCTTCGAATTAAAGCTAGGTGCACGCTCAATCCCACATGCAGTGCACCCTGGTACATAATTGTAAAAAAAGAGAAAAAAATAAATAAATAAAGAGAAGAAAACACTTTGAGTTTTACGTGCAGGACATTCTAAGAACTCTGTAAACAGAGACTCATCAGCTCTCCGTTTTGGCCGGCATTTTGAATTGGGCACTTAATCCATTTACATAAAACTCATCAACTCTTTGTTTTGGAGGCCATTTTGAATTGGGACACTTAGTCAATTTACATAAAAAAAATATATAAATATATATAGTAAAAGACATAAGAGGTGGATTTTAACTGATTGTTTGAATGGCGACATCACAAGGAATAATTCAACCACCACCATTTTTGCAAAAAAACACAGTAAACCTGACATAAAATGTAAGGAGTGGTTACGTATTTTTGAAAATTACATCACTGCTATTGACACAAGTGAATATTCCTCGGTAAGGAAGATGGCCTTCTTTTCAATCATCTAGGTACAGCTGGACAAAGAGTTTTTGATAACCTTCTGGTTATACCTGCCCCTACTAATGAAAACACTCCCTGGAATGTGTACTTGGAAGCGAAGGAGCATATTTGCCAGCAGTATTCAGAAGAACCAAGCATTCTTTTGGAAAGACATAACTTTTTCAAATGTAAACAATCTTGTGATGAGTCTGTGGAGGAATACATTGCCACATTAAGAGTTTTGGCATCCAAATGTGAATTTGAAAATAGCGTGGATATTTACATAAGGGATCAATTTGTCTTCAGTTGCTTTTCAAAGAAAATACAAGAAAGACTTTTGACTTGCAGAAACCCGTCTTTAATTAAAACTATAGACATAGCAAAGAGTATTGAGGGGACTATTGTTACTACCCAAGTGATGTCAAACCATGAGGGGGAATACCAAAGTCAGAGCGGTTGTCTCCCATTAATTGTATTTCAAATCAAACCTCATCTATATGTGCTTTGAGGAAAGAAAACAAATTCCGGAAGAACAGCAACACTTGCTATAGATGTGGATCTAAGAATCACATTGGAAATTCTTCATTGTGTCCAGCACAAGGAAAGAAATGTAAGAGATGTCACAAAATAGGTCATTTTCAGTCTGTATGTAGAGCACCGGTGGAAGCCTACAACAAAACGAAGATCAACAGTCTCAGCTTACCTGATGAGGAAGAAAATGTACAAGACTGTAGGGATACATTTTCAAATGTGCTATTGACAATAGACTTGGACTCAAGAGAAAAAAATATTTTAAGTGTTGAAGAAAGTAAGGGGACCTTTTTGTCAAGTTACTATTGATATAAATAAAATTACAGTGATGGCGGATTCAGGTGTTCCTGCAACTATTCTGGCTGATTGTACTTTTTATAAACGATGGCCTAAGGGTACAAAATTGATACAGGCTGATATATGTCCAAAGCCATTTGGAGAACAAGATGTAGACTCGTTAGGTTATTTTATCTCTAACCTTGAATGCCTAGGTAGAGTGATCAATACTAGGATTTATATGGCCGTTAAGGGACAAGACATTGTGGGGTGGAAAGATTTAGCGAAGTTAGGTATATATCTGTGTCCTGGCTATAGGGAACCAGTTGTACTCAGTGAAATGCCTATTTTAAACATTGAGAATGAGGAAAATATGAAACAGTTAATGGCACAGAAGTTTCCTGAAGCATTTAAAGATGCCATAGGTAGAGTAGAAGGGTTTGAACATCATATTAAAATCAAAAAAGGAGCTTTTCCAGTTGTACATAAGGTCAGAGCAGTACCTTTGAGTGTAAGAAGTGATTTAAAGAAACCTTTGGAAACATTGACAGAGGAAGGAATAATTACAACCACTGATTCATATCAGTGGGTGTCACCATTCGTTATAACAAAGAAAAAGTCAGGTGATTTGAGTCTCTGTGTGGATCTTAGATCACTTAATCAAAATATAGTTGTGGACTGTCATCCGTTACCTCACATACAAGAGATGTTTTCTAATGTAGAAGATGCCAAGTATTTCACAACTATAGATCTGCATTCAGCTTACCATCAGATAGTACTTACATCACATTCTCAGTCTTTGACGATGTTTTTTACACCTTTTGGGGGCTCTAAATATTTAAGATCACCTTTCGGGCTTGCCTCAGCGTAAGCGTTTTTCAGAAGTTGATCAGCAATCTGTTTAGTGAAGTGAAACAGGTTCAAGTGTTTCAAGATGATATTCCTGTTTTTACTAAAGCTAAAGATGAACATTTGGTTGTCCTGGAAAAGGTTTTGAGCATATTAGCGCATCATGGAATGACAGTTAAATTAGATAAATGCAAATTCATGAAAAAAGAGGTAGAATACTTAGGTCATACAATTTCAGAGTCAGGAATCAAACCCAAAGCTTATAATGTGAAGGCTATAGTGAATGCCCCTCCACACATGGACAAGGATTTACTAAGATCCTTTTTGAGGCTTTGTGAATATTATGCTAAATTTGTTTGGTCAGAACAGGTAGATCTAGCTTTTAAAGATATTAAAAAAATAGTTGTACCAGCACCCTCTCGACAGCCGTTTGAACCACAAGAAAAGTCATCATCACAGTAGATGCAAGCCTTAAGGGAATAGGGGCAGTGTTTGGACAATGGTTACAAGGCAAGGAGAATACAGTAGCTTTTGCTTCAAGAACTCTTTCAGAGGCTGAAGCAAATTATAGCACTATAGAGAGAGAGGCATTAGCTTGCGTATGGGCAGTAGAGAAATTTAAAACATATGTTTGAGGTTCGTTATTTGATTTGTACACGGATCATAAACCGCTTGTTTATATGTTGAATGGGAATGGCCTTGGTAAAGCGTCCGCGTGTCTAATTAGATTGTTATCCAAACTCCAAAGGTATAATTTTAGTATTAAATATCTTCAAGTCAGCCTACCCTTTGGACCATTGTCCCACTCACAACATGCATTTAGCAATGCAGATTTTCAGACTAGTGCTAAACATTTTGTGAAACCTTTCTCTAATGCAAAAAAACATTGTTACCAGCACAAGTATCTGATGGTACAATGTAGTATTGGGGGTGATGTTTGAATTAACATCTAGATTTTATTTTTGCACATTTTGACTATTTAGCTTTTGGTGCACAGCATAACATCAAAACAAATATCAAAATATGCATAGAGAAATTAGTCATTGCAATCAATAGGGGACATGGTGATTGGTATATGTAAGAAACTGAGTAACTGGTTAAGGGGGGTGGAAACCCGACTCATGCTACCACCACAATCCGTGTTAGGGTTCACCCCAAAAGTTATTAAATTAGCCTGTGCTTAATCCTCTGATAGCCTGGCACAAAAGCAGTCAGGTTTACCTTACTGTGCTAAGTATTTATGCAGCACACAAACAGTAATAAAATGATAAAGGGAAAACACTACACTCCCATATCAATCTAGAAAAATAGATTACACTTTAATGAACAAAATTACACCAAAACATGTTAAATCCAAATGGTAGAACCAGAGGTTTTAAGTGTAAAATAGCACCTAAAGGATCAAAGCACCATCTGCAGGTATGTGGTCGTACATGACAGGGGCAAACACAAAAGTTAAGGCAGACCACAATGAAGTACGGTTCAGATACACAAAGTTCATTGGACCAGATCTCGGCTTACCTTCGGACTTGGAAGAAATTTTGAAGGACCGTTCCTGAGAAGGTAAAGTTTAGCAGGGCAGTTCACTCAGCAGTGTCTGAGGAAGAGGTGTTGTTTTTGGGAGCCAGTGGACAGAGGTGTGGTGAAGATTTCTGCCTTTGGACATTGTCACTTTTGTGGAAGTCAAAAGTCTCCAGCGGGACAAAGCTGCAGGCTGCACTAGGCCAGATACCTTAGTGGGGAGGTCCAGCTAAACAGGATTTGCTACTGCGGAGAAGCAAGTAGCTAGAGCTTCTGAAGAGTCAGGCTGACTGGTGATGCACCTTGGGCAGATTGGCAAAAAGGTAAGTCCCAGTCTCCTGTTGTTGGGTTTCAGGCCATTTTTTGGACCATGACCAAGGGTCCTTGGTTGGAGTGACTCCACTGGGGAGGAGAGGTGGGAGGGTCAGGACTCACTCCAGCAGAGGCGAGGTCCATGGTCCAAGGTTTCTGGAGCTTGCTATGTCCCTGAAGCTCATACAGGAGGCCAGCCAACTAGCCTTGGAGTCATTCTGGTAGTCCTCAAGCAGCAGTACAGTCCTCTAGTAGCAGCAAGGCAGTCGTTTGAGGTACAGGGCAGGCCTAAACCCTATTGTCTCACTGCCTGGGAGGAATTCACAAAGCCCAACAGCAGGGTCATGTGGCCTAGGACACTGGCACCAGGCACCAAATGGTTAGCAGAAGAAAATGTAAACTTTGAAAAAGTGGCATTTTCAGAACTGTGACTTAAAATCCTACTTTACCATTAAAGAGGAATTTAAATTACAATTCATTTGAGACGAAACATGACACTTCTACCTGTTTCCAATCAAAATGTGGCACTCGTTAGATGTAATAAGGTAACCCAATGTTAACCCATGGGAGAGGTAGGCCTTACAGTAGTGAAAAAGAATTTAGGAGTTTACCACTTATCAGGACATGTAAAACGTAAAAGCACATGTACCAATTAAATGTGACAACTGTATGTAAGCTAATTTGACCATGCTTAAAGGAGAAAGCACAAGAACTTTAGCAGTGGTAAAGTGCACAGTCCACATGCCAACAAAAACAAAATTCAGAAAACAAGAGGGGCGAAGGCAAAACGTTTAAGGTAAGGCCACACCAAGGATGTTAGCTTCAACAGTATAAGGTAGAGGTGGGTGAGGCCCTGAAAGCTTGAGGCCAACTACGACCCAGCTTGAGGTCCTTTTGGACCCTCCAGCCCTAAACAAGCTGAGATTTCATGTGGCTTCTGCTTGCCACAAACGTTCTACACTCAGGTGCCAAGAATTAACAAACCAGAAAAAAATGTCATGTTAAAAATCTAGTGGTTTTCTATCTTCTACCTTCTGCTATCATATTTCTTCTAATATTGTTTTCTTGCTTTCCTTTCTTCCCTCGTTTAATCTCATAACCACTGTTGATCAGTGTTTTGTTTCTTTATTTTGTTCATCTATTATAATTCAGAGTTATTACGTGGAATGGCAAAGGGTTAAATAGTCCTTTTAATTAACAGAGAGTTATTTAACACTTGGTTAAGTATAAACCTGAACTCACCTTACAGAATTGGAAGCCCACAAGCTTAAATACTCCTAGGTGCATACAGTTCTTATTTCACCTACTAGAAATAAGAACAATTGTGTTGTTATTTTATGTAGTAAATATTTAGATACTCCCGTTCTTTCTCAAGAAAAAGATAACGAAGGACAATGGATAGTAAATAAACTTAGTGTCAACAAGATTCCTATGACAGTATTTGTTATGGACTTACCCAAAATGATTTTATGTTTTGGACTGACACTGAGAAACAATGTCTTCAATTTGATGATGAATATTTCATTTTGCGGGTGGAGGATTGCACCCAAATTATGGATCAATTTTTAGACAGACAATCCACAGTAAAGTTTATTCCTCATCAAATGAACACACAATTCCATTCTTTTATTGCACATAGATCTCTAGTAGACTCCTGGAGATTTTGTAATTCTAGAGCAAGAGAATACACATTTTTCTGTCCAGTCCACAGCTCCTTCATTAGATTAGACCACTTTTTCTTTAATAAACACTTTTCCTAACAGCTTATTAAAGTTGAGATTGAACCAATTTAGATTTTGGACCATGCCTCTGTTATAGCCGATTTTGATTTTGATTTACTTCCTGTTTATATACCAACTAGTAGATGGAAAATGTATAACACATTACTGACTGATGTACAGTTCTTATCATCATTCTCTGCTTTCACTTCAGATTTCTTCGCTATTCATACTGATCCAACTAAAACCCGTCAATTATTGTGGTATACTTTTAAAGCTACTGCACATGGCTTTATCATTAGGTTTCTAAGAAAAAAGAGCTCTTTCAAACAACCTTATACTCTGTTCTATTAAAAATTTGGAACACCAATGCTACTCTTGTAAATCAAACGATGTCCTTCTTGAAGTAGCTGTAGCAAATTACATTATAATCAGATTTCTACAGATAATGCCCACTTACTTGCTGAAAAGTAGTGCTGGTTATTATGGAGGCCATAATAAAACAGGTAAACTTTACACCAATTATCTTAAACTTGGGAAAAAACATACCAAAATAGAATCTTTGTGGACTAGCCTAAGTATCTCTGTTGTGTAGCAATTTTAGCTATAGCTCCATGCACGTTATTTTAACACACTGGTCCAAGCCACTGTGCACCTTAACCTAGATATATTTTATTCGGCTTCATTTTATTATTGTTACAATAGCCACTTTTACGGTCTGCCTAGGCCAGCACTCTGTTCTCAAACAAGACATTCTTGCTCACTCTGTGCTTCTTCCAAGGCTACAGCACGGTACATTGCCAGTGAACGTGGTAGAAGTTTAGTCTCCAACATTCGTAGAAAACACACATCCTTACGTAGGGACATTTTCCCAAAACATCAGCTGTGTTATTATAAAAACACTTTCTTGACATTTACACGTTAGAGGGAGATTCCAGCCAGAGAACCACGACCGTATGCTGATTGCAGAATACTTTGCTATAGATGCTAATGCAGACCGAAGGCCTCTGCTCACGTATGGGGGATGATGTCTTCCCAGGGTAACCTGAAGGGCAGAATTAGAGCTTAACATGCTGTGCTCTATCATAGTCTAGGTAGGAGTTAGTCTGTTGACCGTAGTGACAGTATGATAGCTTTATTTCTATGCTTCACTCTTCTCATTACAATTTTAACACTGTCATGCTGTGTCGTCCTGGTTATTACAGTTCACGCTTTGCTATCTAAGATGCAGTTGTTTTATTAAAATCATTACTGAAACATATACTGCCTCTGTTTGTCATTAATATATGAGACTAAATGCAACTGAGAGAAACGGATGAAACCTGAGTGACCACAGCTTCCCTGAGAAACCAAGTATGTCATGCGCTCGGCTGCCCAGTCATCCCTATCCTTGGGTAGAGATGAGGCACTGCTAGGTTGCCGGAGCAAAACCCGGATTGGAGCGACAGGTGTCACCCACAGTGGGTTAGACTTAGGCCCTCATTTTGAACATGGCGGGCCGAACCGCCATATAATGAACATGGTGATGGCCGCCAGCGGCAGCCGTCACCCACTGCCAGGCTCCTGCCATCAGGCAGACTGGTGGCGGGATGAAACACCATCCGCCAGGGTAGCGGCGCTAGCCTGCGGATAACGTTTCATTTCCCGCCAGCCTTTTCCTGGCGGGATATCCCACCAAGAAAAGGCTGGCGAAGGGGGTGCCCCTGCACTGCCCATGCAGCTTGCATGGGCAGTGCAGGGGCCCCAGTGCAGACCCCCGTCGCGCAGGTCACTGCCCGATTTTCGGGCACTGATCTGCGAGACATGTGCAACTGCACCTGCCGCACAGAGACCATGACGGCGGCACCATGTGGAGTCGCCGTCAATGTCCCGGCCGAGCCTTTCTGTGAGCCGGCGGTCAGAAACAATGTTTCCACCCGCCGGCTCTCAGAAAGGTTCATAATCTGGCCTGCGGGGCTCCGGGGTCACTGGCAGTCAGTGTTTTGACTGCCAGCATGAACACAGCGGTTGTTTCCAACGTGTTCATAATGACCCCCTTAACGCCAACGCCGTCACGCCCTCACAGGATCTATGCGAATCCCTCGCCACTTTCTTCCATCGCAAGATCAGCGACCTCCACGACAGCTTCGGACACCAGACCCAACCTAACACCACCGAACCCACATCCCCGACCATCACCCTCAACAACTGGACCCACATCAGCACGGAAGAAACCAAATCCATCATGAACTCTATCCACTCCGGCGCCCCTTCGGACCCCTGCCCGCACTTCATCTTTAACAAAGCCGACAACATCATCGCCCCGCACCTCCAGACCGTCATCAACTCTTCTTTTTCTTCTGCTACCTTCCCCGAATGCTGGAAACACGCCGAAGTCAACGCCCTACTAAAGAAACCTACGGCTGACCCGAGCGACCTGAAAAACTTCCGCCCCATCTCCCTTCTGCCTTTCCCAGCCAAAGTATTAGAGAAGACCGTCAACAAACAGCTGACCACCTTCCTGGAAGACAACAACCTGCTCGACCCCTCACAGACCGGATTCCGAACCAACCACAGCACTGAAACCGCCCTCATCTCAGTCACAGACGACATCAGAACCCTGATGGACAACGGTGAAACAGTCGCCCTCATTCTTCTTGACCTCTCGGCTGCCTTTGACACCGTCTGTCACCGTACCCTAATCACCCGCCTCCGCTCCACCGGGATCCAAGACCAGGCCCTGGACTGGATCGCCTCCTTCCTCGTAAACCGCTCCCAAAGAGTCTACCTCCCTCCGTTTCGCTCAGAACCCACTGAGATCATCTGCGGCGTACCTCAAGGCTCATCACTCAGCCCGACACTCTTCAATGTCTACATGAGCCCCCTCGCTAACATCGTACGCAAGCACGACATCATCATCACCTCCTACGCCGACGACACCCAACTTATACTCTCCCTCACCAAGGACCCCGCCAGCGCCAAGACCAACCTACAAGAGGGTATGAAGGACGTCGCAGATTGGATGAGGCTCAGCCGCCTAAAGCTGAACTCTGAAAAAACTGAAGTCCTCATCCTCGGCAACACCCCGTCCGCCTGGGACGACTCCTGGTGGCCCACGGCCCTCGGCACCGCACCGACCCCCGCAGACCACGCCCGCAACCTCGGCTTCATCTTGGACCCCCTTCTCACCATGACCAAGCAAGTCAACGCCGTGTCCTCCGCCTGCTTCCTCACCCTCCGCATGCTCCGCAAGATCTTCCGCTGGATCCCCGCCGACACCAGAAAAACCGTGACCCACGCCCTCGTCACGAGCCGCCTGGACTACGGCAACACCCTCTACGCTGGGACCACCGCCAAACTCCAAAATCGCCTGCAACGCATTCAAAACGCCTCAGCCCGCCTCATCCTCGACGTACCCCGCAACAGCCACATCTCCGCACACCTGAGACACCTGCATTGGCTCCCAGTCAGCAAAAGGATCACCTTCCGACTTCTCACCCACGCACACAAAGCCCTCCACGACAAGGGACCGGAATACCTCAACAGACGGCTCAACTTCTACGTCCCCACCCGCCCCCTCCGCTCCTCTGGCCTCGCACTCGCCGCCGTCCCTCGCATCCGACGCTCTACGGCGGGTGGGAGATCTTTCTCCTTCCTGGCGGCCAAGACCTGGAACTCCCTCCCCACCAGCCTCAGGACCACCCAGGACCACTCCGCTTTCCGGAGACTCCTAAAGACCTGGCTGTTCGAGCAGCGATAACCACCCCCTTTGTCCCTAGCGCCTTGAGACCCGCACGGGTGAGTAGCGCGCTTTATAAATGCTAATGATTTGATTTGATTTGATTTGATAATCTCCCACCCAAGGGTGATTCTGCCACTCAAAATCCAGTAGTCTCATTAGAATAATGAGAGCCTATGCGACATCTCAATCTTTAAAGATGTTTATATTCTCAACAAATTTGTGAATTTCCACAAGACACTTTATTCCTCAGAACCTGTCCTACTAACGCCCAATACTGATTCCTTTTTCAGATTAATTAACAAACAGATGAAGGGCCTCATTACGAGTTTGGCGGCTGGATCGCCAGACCGCCACAGTGGTGGCCGCTGAAAGACTGCCATGTTGGCTGTCAGACAGACCGCTGAATTACGAGTCACACAGGCAGGACCACCAAAAGTCTGCCAAATATCCAACACCGCCAGTACTTTGGAGGGCGGGAAATAGACAGCCGACCACCAGCACCGACAACCCGTGAACCAACCACCAAACCTATTAAAAGTAGAAAGTCGCAGTGGCAGTCAGCCATGACGGTCTTCCAATGGCAGTTGAAAACACGGCGGTTCACGTGCAACAAAGTAAAACACACACCACATTGGGTGGATTTGAAAACAACACAGCTGACACATATTGCCACACCCAAAGCACCTGCAAAGCACAATAAAACACACCCATTCACAAACCACATTCCTTTAAGTCTACAACGCCAAACACCCAAGGCAGAGCATATCAAAAAATTCCCAAACCAAAGATCACGCACCCCCACAACTTTCCCTAAGCACATATCCCACACAATCAACACACTCCTGTTTCCAATCACATCCATTTGCATTTTCTAATCCCATTAACTCACCATCACCGGTTGATTTCCCACCACTTATTTTGTAAACCCACAATGTCACCCCAGAAAAATCCCTGTTTCAGTGAAGATGAGTTGAGAGTCATGGTGAATGAAATCAGAGTAGACCCACATCTATATGGAGCTGAGGTCCAGCACACTACTATTGCCAGAAAAATGGAAATGTGGCAAAGGATAGTTGACAGAGTGAATGCTGTAGGCCCCACCCCACCCACAAGGGACGACATCAGGAAGAGATGGAACAACCTCAAGGGGGAGGTCCATTCCATGGCATCCAGGCACCAGCTGCATGTCCAGAAGACTGGCGGTGGGCCCCACCTCCTCCCTTACAACTTACATCCTGAGAGGAGAAGGTCTTGGCCATCCTGCATCCTGAGGGCTTGACAGGAATACCTGGCGGAGTGGAGTCGGGTAAGTCGCATTGTAAGGAAATGGCTCCCTGTTGCAGTTACCCCCCACTTTTTGCCTGATACTGATGCTGACTTGACTGAGAAGTGTGCTGGGACCCTGCTAACCAGGCCCCAGCAACAGTGTTCTTTCACCTAAAACGTACCATTGTTTCCACAATTGGCACACAGATAAGTCCCTTGTAAAAGGTACCAGTGGTAGCAAGGGCCCTGTGACCAGGGAAGGTCCCTAAGGGCTGCAGCATATGTTGTGCCACCCTAAGGGACCCCTCACCTAACACATGCACACTGCCATTGCAGATTGTGTGTGTTGGTGGGGAGATAAAGGCAAAGTCGACATGGCATCCCCCTCAGGATGCCATGCACACAAAATACTGCCTGTGGCATAGGTAAGTCACCCCTCTAGCAGGCCTTACAGCCCTAAGGCAGGGTGCACTATACCAAGTGAGGGCATAGCTGCATGAGCAATATGCCCCTACAGTGTCTAAGTCTATTCTTAGACATTGTAAGTACAGTTGTGGCCATATTAAGTATATGGTCTGGGAGTTTGTCAAAAACGAACTCCACAGCTCCATAATGGCTACACTGAATACTGGGAAGTTTGGTATCAAACTTCTCAGAATAATAAACCCACACTGATGCCAGTGTTGGATTTATTAAAACAAATGCACACAGAGGGCATCTTAGAGATGCCCCCTGTATTTTACCCAATTGTTCAGTGCAGGACTGACTGGTCTGTGCCAGCCTGCTGCTGAGAGACGAGTTTCTGACCCCATTTGGTGAAGGCCTTTGTGCTCTCTGAGGACAGAAAGAAAAGCCTGCTCTGGGTGGAGGTGCTTCACACCTCCCCCTGCAGGAACTGTAGCACCTAGCAGTGAGCCTCAAAGGCTCAGGCTTCGTGTTACAATGCCCCAGGGCACTCCAGCTAGTGGAGATGCCCGCTCCCTGGACACAGCCCTCACTTTTGGCGGCAAGTCCAAGGGAGATAATGAGAAAAACAAGGAGGAGTCACCCACCAGTCAGGACAGCCCCTAAGGTGTCCTGAGCTGAGGGGACCCCTGCCTTTAGAAATCCTCCATCTTGATTTTGGAGGATTGCCCCAATAGGAATAAGGATGTGCCCCCCTCCCCTTAGGGAGGAGGCACAAAGAGGGTGTAGCCACCCTCAAGGACAGTAGCCATTGGCTACTGCCCTCCCAGACCTAAACACACCCCTAAATTCAGTATTTAGGGGCTCCCGAGAACCCTTGAAAATCAGATTCCTGCAACCTGAAGATGAAGAAGGACTGCTGACCTGAAGCCCTGCAGAGAAGACGGAGACACCAACTGTTTTGGCCCCAGCCCTACCGGCCTGTCTCCCCACTTCAAGAAAAACTGCAACAGCGACGCATCCCTCAGTGTCCAGCGACCTCTGAAGCCTCAGAGGACTACCCTGCATCTAAAAGGACCAAGAAGCTCCCGAGAACAGCGGCCCTGTTCAACAAACCTGCAACTTTGCAACAAAGAAGCAACTTTTAAAGACCACACGTTTCCCGCCAGAAGCGTGAGACTTTCCACTCTGCACCCGACGCCCCCGGCTCGACCTGCGGAAAACTAACTCTACAGGGAGGACTCCCCGGCGACTGCGAGCCCGTGAGTAGCCAGAGTTGACCCCCCTGAGCCCTCACAGCGACGCCTGCAGAGGAAATCCAGAGGCTCCCCCTGACCGCGACTGCCTGCTTCAAAGGAACCCGACGCCTGGAAACCACACTGCACCCGCAGCCCCCAGGACCTGAAGGAACCGAACTCCAGTGCAGGAGCGACCCCCAGGCGATCCTCTGCCTAGCCCAGGTGGTGGCTACCCAGAGGAGCCATCCCTGTGCCTGCCTGCATCGTTGAAGAGACTCCCGGGTCGGGGGCGTGGCCAAGATAGCGGCCGGAGCGGACGCTTGAACGAAGAGCTCCGCTCTCGGCCCACTAGAATCCTTCACCGATCCTGACCCCAGAGTGAAGACAACACCAAAGTTGTAAACCGGAGCCCCCACTGAATCCCCTCATAGGATTGTGAGGTTCCGCAACACATGCAACAGCCTGGAACGCACGGCGTGCGGTCCCGCGGGGCCAGAGCCGAAGAAGATATCGATGGGCGTCGCCCATCCCGGCTGATAAGACTCCACAAGGCCAGGTTCGCGGCCCTGTCCCTCGGGCGACGAATCCAAAACGAAAGTAACGGATCGGCCTGCTGATGCTTGCGCCCAGTGGGGCTTGAGCGCGGGCTGAACGCGCCGATAGTGATCGGCGGAGTGCAGCTAAGAAGATCAGAGTTCCCCGCGGCCGCATACTCGAGGCAAGGTGAACCAGAGGAGGTGGCGGCAGGGCGAGGCAGAGCATGTGGCTTAAGACGGGCCGGCTCGGACCGTCGCGGAACTCGGAGCAGCCCGAGCTAAGAAGTGAAAGGAGACACTGCGAACCCAGGGAGCGCTCCCCGTGTGACGATCGCAGCTCGGTCTGGGCTATGAACGGGGACACAAAAGTGAAGGAAACGGCCTGGTCCTCCGCTAACGGAGCCCGGTAGTGTACGGAACTGAGCGCACGCTGGGTGCTCCCCGTGACCGCGACTTGGCGGCTCATAGGCCCTGAAGAGGTGGCCGCAGGACGAGGCGGTTCCCGCGGCTCCGGATGAGCTGGACCGGACCGCTGTGGAACTCGGAGTAACAGCCCGAGACAAGAAGAACAAAAGTGACCCTGCGGACCTGAGGGGGGCTCCCCGCTAACCGATCGCGGATCGCTCTGGGTCTTGGACGCATGGTGTCGGCCCCGAAGTCGGGAGTGGGGCCGACGATCGAAAAGACATTGTTGTGGGACCAGGTGCCCGCGGCGCCATGGGTGGCCAGCTCCCAAGGGCGCCCGAAAACAAACATAATGCCATGGCTCAAGTGCGCAAAATAAGCAATACCAACCCGTTCTAGCAGATAAACAATGCGGGGCCCTCTCGCAATTAGTTGGGCAAGACACTAACGTGATAACTCCATAACTGGTGGGGTAGACCCGGAGCAGATCCCTGCATATAACCGATAGCACTGCCAACACTGACCGCCCACAATCAGCGAATCCTCGTCCAGATACTCCCAAAGCTAACTTGGATGCCCCGGCAATATCCAGGCAAAGCCTACAACCTAAAAGCTGCTCATGGGAAGACAACACCGCCTTACCGCAGCGCTCAACGGCGCCGAACAGTGCGGGCACAGCACAATACCCTCGGCTGATCCACAAGCACACTACAGATGGTATAATGGTCAAACCAAAGCTACCCAAATTGGGGCCCAGCTCGGACAGCCGCACTTCACCAGACTCACAAAGGACAACAATATCACAAGTGAATGAGACACTGTGCACGCACTCGTTACAATTCGAAAAACTGCTGCAAGCAGTCATGGATACTAAGACCTCCCTCAAGAGTAAAATTTACTTTGCAATCTCAGAAATCACCATTCTTCGGGCGGATCACCACAAACTTACAGATAGGGTTGCGGACACAGAAACAGCATTAGAAAATGTCCAACCAGAGGTAACTGTTATGAAAAACAAAATACAGCAGCTAGAAGCAGAAATCACACAGCTGCAGCGGAGAACTGAGGAGGCTGAGGGCCGCTCCAGACGCAATAACATCAGATTCCTGGGAATCCCAGAAAGAGCAGAAACACCACAGGCTGAAATATTTCTGGAGAACTGGCTTAAAGACACAATGAAAATACAAGACTCTACAAAACTTCCAATCATAGAAAGAGCTCACAGAATCCCAGGCAGACCTCCTCACCCGGGCGCCCTGCCCCGTCCACTGATAGCGAGATTTCTAAATTGTAGAGACAGGGACCTTGTCTTACGGCATTTCAGAGCCTCTGGCACGGCCAGCATGGAGAATTGCATTATCACTGCCTACCCGGACTATACAACGGAAGTTCAAAACTAAAGAGCTTCGTTCTTCAAAATCAAGCAAGTCTTGCGAGAGAATAAAATTACTTACTCACTCATGTTCCCAGCTCGCCTCCGGATAATTTCAGATGAAAAAACACTCATATTTCCAACACCGGAGGACGCCTGGACTTGGGCACACGCGAAAGGCCTAGTCAACCCAACTAAAGAAGACAAGCCAAAGGAAAAATGGATAACCCCATACCCCTCAGAGGGAAAAAAAAGAAAAATAACTTGGTGAGACCAACCAAAACACAAATGGCAGACGATCAGGCGCAAGCCTTAAAAGAGATCAGCACACTAGCACGCTCACAGCTGAGCACAAACAACAAAGCAGAGTATATAGACAGCAGCTCGCAACACAGCGGTACAAGCCCTCCCTCTCTCCACTGGCGAGGGGTCCGAGCCTCACCCCACGTGCGGCCGACGAAATATGAGAATCACTCCCTGGTACCCCAAAGGACCGAAACTAGCAACACCTGCCCTAAAACGTCAGCGGATATAATACGAGGGGAAGATCGCTTCAACACTACACTAGTGGCACGCTGGCCCGGTGCGGCCGCACGTTGAAGCTGAAATAACAACACCCAACTACATGGAAATCCACAAGCTGGTGCTGGGAACAACCTGCACTAAAACGGGCCAGGGGCGAGAGTCTGACCTCTATCTACGCACGCCCCCCACTACCTACACGGTACCTGAATGGAACAGTGGGCCATATGTACGAACACTTTTTCCCATAGACACAGAATGGGTAAAAACCTTTGCTACATCTGGCCCAGTATCCCTTCGGACACGATTTAGGCACCGGTTGTGTCAAAACACTTAAAGTTGGGCTTCACCCAGTATATCCTTTTTATTGTTTCATGCTGCTTTTCTCTACTCTACCCTTCTTAGTAGGTGCTCACACCAATCTCTCGGGCCACCAATATCATACACATGCGGGACGGTAATCGGGCGGGGGGCTAAAGCTCTGCGCCGATACCATGTCGGGCAATGCAAGGAGTCAATACTATCCCCTAAGGCGGGCCCTCAGGGCGAAAGCCAACATAACGTAAAATGTCACATAAGGACACGACATACAACATAATAACATGGAATGTAAAAGGCATGGCTGGTGCAGTCAAATGCAACAGGGTACGGGCACAACTAAAACGCCATCATATACACATCGCTATATTACAGGAAACACACATCACTCCAGCAGATGCCAAATCATTAGAAAAAAGCTGGGCAGGACAGCTATACGCAGCAGGCACATCATCTTTCGCAAGAGGGGTTATGATCTGGATAGCTCCTGGGGTGCCATACTCTACGAAACATAATACAGCAGATAAAGAAGGCAGATATATCCAGCTGATCGGCTCACTGGATGGAGAGCCTCTAGCGATTACTGGGTTATACACTCCTAACGTTAAACAGTGCGAATTCCTGCAAACCACCATATCTCACCTATCAAACACCTTAAACATACCCAATATTTGGGGTGGGGACATGAACTGCGTGCCACAAGTAGACATGGACAGATCACCCCCCCCGCTGGTGGCCGCCCCAGTAAGGAAAAACTCACAAACACTGCAATCCTAGATGTCCGAGCGCCGATTAATTGATGTGTGGAGACACCTCCACCCATTGGACAGGGAATACTCTTACCACTCACCTGTGCACCTCCTACACACCCACATAGACCTAATACTTTGCTCACTTGAACTGACACACAAATTCACCAAAGCAGAATACTTCGCTAGAGTGATCTCAGATCACAGCCCGCTCATAGCACAAATCAAGTGGGGCAGACGAGAACACGCATCCCAACGTGGCGCCTGCAACCGCAACTATTACTGGATCCCCCTTTCAGAAAAGAAATAGCCACTCAAATTACCACATATTTTGCACTTAATAGTGGAACCACGAAGTCCAGAGCAAACGAATGGGACGCACACAAGGTGGTGGTTAGGGGCATATGCATGTCAATGTCCAAGGGGGTAAGACAAACACTGACAAACTAAATCCGAGTGCACGAGCAAAATGTGAGAACCGCAGAATGTAAATTTGCAGAGGGTGCAATAGACAATGCGGGCCTCACAGCTACGCGCACACTGTGGAAAGATGCAGATCACCGTCTGAGGCAATATGACTACAAATATCACATGGCCCGTATGCATTCAGAGGGCGATAGACCGGGCAGACTTCTGGCATGGCTCCTGAAGAGCGAGAGACACAGTGCCGCTATCAGGGCAATACGACTAAGCTCGGGAGCAATCATAAACACCCAAGCTGAAATAAATGATGCTTTTAAAGAATATTATAGCACACTATATAGAGCGCATCTCCCTCCACACAAGAACAACTGCGTAAGTTCCTTAGTGGAATACAAATAAATCAACTCACACTAACACAGGCCGAGGAACTAGATAGACCAATAGACATCGCGGAAGTGCAACAGGCACTACGTCAGCTGACACATGGTAAGGCACCGGGAGGCTATGGTCTCCCTATAGAATATTATAACACCTTCCAAACGCAAACATTAGCGCCATACTTTGAAATGTTGGGCGAGGCCCTAGAACGAGGTCAGCTATCCGAATCACAACGCGAGGCAATAATAGTAGTGCTGCACAAACCAGGCCGAGACCCAATGGATGTCCGCTCATACAGGCCTCTGTCATTATTAAATACAGACTGCAAACTGCTAGGCAAAATACTAGCAAACCGCCTCCTTCCACTGCTGTCGGATCTGGTGCACCACGACCAATCGGGATTCATACCCGGCCGCAACACATATGTCAATATTAGGAACCTACTACGGTTAATGGCAAACACCCCTGAGAATGAAAACGGACGAGTAGCGGTGTCACTGGACATTGAAAAAGCGTTCGACACACTGGGTTGGCCTTTTCTGCTAGAAACACTAGAACTAATGGGTTTTGGGAAGACATTCATTAGGTGGATCAGAACCTTATACTCTGATCCGACAGCTAGAGTTAAAACAGGCAAAACTATATCTGAGAAGTTTAGAGTGGAAAGGGGCAGTAGGCAAGGATGCCCATTATCTCCACTACTGTTTGCTCTTGCCATTGAGCCCCTGGCCGCCCGACTTCGTACATATGCGTCCGACTGGGGCATTCAAGACGGTCCACAGCACCGTATGGTCGCTCTGTATGCAGATGATGCATTAATATTTCTACGTAACTATGCCACCTCCCTTCCTGGTATGCTCGAGCTGCTGGATCAATTTGGCACTATATCCGGGCTTAAGGTCAACTGGTCGGAATCCTGTCTATTCCCAATGCGTGCGATCCCAGACTCATGCCGCATAGTCCACTCTCCGACTGAGCTGCAATGGTGCTACACTACATTTAAGTACTTGGGCATAAACATTTACCATGACCCCCAGGATCTCAGGGAAGGCAACCTAGGACGTGCGATCAGAGCCCTTTGCGGATCTTTACCCTTCTGGTGCTCGTTCCCACTATCCCCTCTAGGCAGAGTGGGCATAGCAAAGATGGTGGTTCTACCACGTCTGCTATATTTCTTCTCTGCGCTACCACTGACACTCCCTGCCTCCTTCTTTAAAACCCTGATCAGCATATTGACAGACCTAATTTGGGGAAACGGCCGCCGCAGAGTGGCCCAAAACAAAATACACTACCCACTGGCACAGGGTGGGATGGGGGTGCCGCGTCTCGAACTATACTATGCATCCGCCCAGCTTCAGTGGGTGCTTAAATGGATACGCGATCCTGCAAACACAGAAGCACAAAGTATATACGGCGAACTAGGACACACTAATATAATACGTCACCTATCAGACAGGGACGATACACGGCGCACGCAAAATATACTACTGCACAGATATCTGCTGGGGGGTGACAAGACACCACAATACTCCCCTAAGATTCCTCTATTAGACATACCCAAAGTAGAAATTATAGCTGAAAAATTAGACTTATCAATTTGGCCGGAGAAAGGCATACAAACAGTGGGCGACTTATTCAACGAAGGGCAAATAAGTACATACGAGGCACTGGATGCCGCTCACAACCTAGGCGAGGCGACTTCATCACATTTGGAGCGGTGCGACAATTAATACGCGCTACATGGAAATGCGGTAACAAAGAGCCTGCAGTAGCCCCAATCCTACACAAACTATTAAATAACCCGCAAAACCCACCGAATATCTCTGGAATATACAGAATCTTGACCACACAATTCACACAAGGCCAAGAACAGGCTAAAAATAGATGGGACCAGACCCTCACTTACACTCTCTCACAACACGAGTGGAACCAGGCTGTAACATCGACACACACAGTATCACGCAACCCCAGGCTAAGATATATACAGTTTAATTATTTACATCAGACATACCTATCACCACACCGACTCGCACAAATGTTTCCTCAATCAACCCAGAAATGCCCAAGATGCGGTACCATCGAAGCCACTTTCTTTCACATGACCTGGGAATGTCCCCCGATCTTGAATGCTTGGAGCAACATAATAACTCAAATAACCGCATGGCTCGAAGTTCCATTGGCCTCCAGCCCAGCGCTATGTTTACTAGGAATAAGAGAAAGGCCTAAGGGCAAAAAGCAAATACACAAATGTATAGACTTAGCGTTAGTCTTGTACAGACGATTAATAGCTATGCACTGGAAGGCCCCCAATTCACCAGGGTTGACACTCTGGCGCACTGAACTATTGCGCTGGGCAAAAGCAGAGACATATACATTGCAGTCGCTACAGGATAGAGGGGTCAAAGTGAAGGGCCTTGCAACCTGGAACTCCTTTGTCACAACACTTGAAAGCAAGGACGATCAGCGCCCCCCCTGATCACAAAAACACTCAAACTGATTAAGTAAATAATGGAAGTAACAGCAAGCAGTATATAGCCTATACAAAACACGAAACATACCCCGCACACCCACTAACCGAAAGAAACCGAATAACACCGCTACAATAATGGAGCCGATCCACTTGGCTCCCTATATCTGCCCCCTTTCCATGTACTCTACCACTATTGCAGTTAACTTTTCTCTTTTAGCTTCTATCTCCTTCTTCTCACTCAAATTATCTCCAAGAATACTAGCAGCAAACACCAAACTAGCCATTAATATAAGGTAGCAGGTCGCAAAGACGTGACTGCAATATTGGTGCTCTACATAAGTGTACAATTCTAAATGTACTCATATCGAGTATGGAGATTGTTTCTAATTTTGCTATTTTGTCTATCCCTGTGTGTAACGTTTAATAAATACAAATAAAAAGATGTAAAAAAAAAAAAATCCTATTGAAAACCCGACTCCTATTTGCACTCTGCTCCCGGCCGCCCCAGTGCCGCTGAGGGAGTACTTTCTGTGCCTACTTGTGTCCCCCCCGGTGCCCTACAAAACCCCCCTGGTCTTCCCTCCGAAGTCACGGGTACTTACCTGCTGGCAGACTGGAACCGGGGCACCCTATTTCCATTGAAGCCTCTGTGTTTTGGGCACCACTTTGACCTCTGCACCTGACCGGCCCTGAGCTGCTGGTGTGGTAACTTTGGGATTGCCTTGAACCCCCAGCGGTGGGCTACCTTGGACCCAACTTTGAACCCTGTAAGTGTTTTCATTACCTGTGAACTTAACATTTACTTACCTCCCCCAGGAACTGTTGATTTTTGCACTGTCCATTTTCAAAATAGCTTATTGACATTTTTGCCAGAACTGTACATGCTATTGTGATAATTCAAAGCTCCTAAGATACCTGAGTGAAATACCTTTCATTTAAAGTATTGTTTGTAAATCTTGAACCTGTGGTTCTTAAAATAAACTAAGAAAATATATTTTTCTATATAAAAACCTATTGGCCTGGAATTGTCTTTGAGTGTGTGTTCCTCATTTATTGCCTGTGTGTGTACAACAAATGCTTAACACTACCCTCTGATAAGCCTACTGCTCGACCACACTACCACAAAATAGAGCATTAGAATTATCTCTTTTTGCCACTATCTTACCTCTAAAGGGAACCCTTGGACTCTGTGCATGCTATTTCTTACTTTTAAATAGTACATACAGAGCCAACTTCCTACACACATCACAAAAATATCCCCAAAATATATTGTCATGCATGCTCTGTGCTCACCTTTTGCCAACTTCACTGTCAAGCACTCAACAGCCCAGTGTCCATCTGTCCATAACCCCTGTCTGGCCTCCAACATGTGAACTAGACTCACGTGGGGCAACAACAATTCTGTACAGTGTGTGTAGTACAAGGATTGAAAGCACTACAATTCCCAGCAGGCACTGTTTCACCATTACAAAACCTGAACAGTGTATCCTATTTGAAATTACATTGAGTCTCCACATTGAAATGTACACACTTGAGAGGGTGCCATCTATATACTGAGTCGGTAGGACAGGCACTGACAGGAATGCTAAGGCCAAGAGGCACTGCTACTCTCTCTCCACTCAGCCACTACAGTGTCCTCTGCTCAAATGACCCTTCTCCCTCTACTCAGTCTTTGAACGGTAATCACCTGAGAGGATGCCATCTGTATACTGTGTGGGTAGGACAGGCACTGGCAGGAATGCTAAGGCCAGGAGGCACAGCAACTCTCACTTTACTAAGCCACCACAGTGTCCTCTGCTCCAATAACCCTTCTCCGTTTACTCAGACTTTGAACTGTATTCACCTGAGAGGATGGCATCTGTATACTGTGGGTAGTACTTGAAATAACATGACTGTAGATCCCAGGACGGTAAGTCCCTGTAATTCCAATAACCAGGCCAGTGCCCATATCACATTGTGCATCTGTCTGTGAACTCAAAATGAATTTTGACCACGTGGGAGGGACCAAGATACAGATCAGGGTACACTCTGACGTGGCTAAACACCTAGATCCATCTTGAGCAGCTTTGCTAATATTAACATATTGTGAACAGGAAGGACAGCTAAACCTGCGTGCCAAACAAATTTGAGACAGATCAAAGGCCCCAAGATGCATCATAGGAATGGTATTGGCAGCAGACACATTCACAGTGCACTGACCACATGATGACAAGCATCACATAGACAGAAGGTTCTGGGTCTGCCTGCATAACAGTCAACTAGGTCCTAAAATGACCACATCCTGCCCAGCCACAGTTCAGCCTGCACTGATGGCAATAAATTAGTCTATGACCATTCTTCTGAGTGCTAATAAACTCAGACATTCTGAAGCTAGTTGACTAAAATGGAATTGGTATGTTACCCAAATGTCAGGTCAATACAACTGATAGCATGTGTACCTATCACATAAGTGAAATCTGCAAATACAATGTGTACTGGCCTTAGCCAAATGTCACTGTTTACTATTGGAGGTAGATGTCACAATACAACCTTTAACATTGTGGGGGTCATTCCGACCCTGGCGGTTGACTACCGCCAGGGCCGGGGACCGCGGATGCACCGCCAACAGGCTGGCGGTGCATCCATGGGCATTCTGACCGCGGCGGTACAGCCGCGGTCAGAAACGGGAAACCGGCGGTGTCCCGCCGGTTTCCCACTGCCCTAGGGAATCCTCCATGGCGGCGCTGCAGGCAGCGCCGCCATGGGGATTCCGACCCCCTTACCGCCAGCCTGGTTCTGGCGGTTTTGACCGCCAGAACCTGGCTGGCGGTAACGGGTGCCGTGGGGCCCCTGGGGGCCCCTGCAGTGCCCATGCCAATGGCATGGGCACTGCAGGGGTCCGCTAACAGGGCCCCACCAAGATTTTCAGTGTCTGCCAAGCAGACACTGAAAATCGCGACGGGTGCAACTGCACCCGTGGCACCCCTTCCACTCCGCCGGCTCCATTCGGAGCCGGCATCCTCATGGAAGGGGGTTTCCCGCTGGGCTGGCGGGCGGCCTTCTGGTGGTTGCCCGGCAGCCCAGCGGGAAACTCAGAATTACCGCAGCGGTCTTTTGACCGCGCAGCGGTATTCTGACGGCGGGACTTTGGCGGGCGGCCTCCGCCGCCCGTCAAAGTCAGAATGACCCCCTGTATCTTTTGCATCAACAGGTCTGGCTGCTGCTGCGAATACTGAGCCCACTAGCCCATAGAGACTGTCACTATCCCCATGGATGAAGCCCTTTGTGAGGACACCACTTCTGGACGTCTGGACACGGAGGACAGTTCTGGTCCATCCGGGCAACCTAGTCACACAACACCAGTGAGACTCACTGTGACCACATCGCCTCCTCCCAGCGTCATTGCTTCAACATCTCAGGCAGCAAGTTGCCCCCAAACCTGTGTCCGAGGATTGTGACAACCATCTTGTGCCCCCTAGTCCAGGATCCTGAGTCACAGCAAAACACCTCCGACATTGATGGTCCTGGAACCAGTGGTAGTGGGCAAGGTGTGCTGAGGGGGCAGGCACCTGCGGGTAGGGTGCATGGGAGGGATGGTGTGGGCCTGTGACATGAGGCTGCTGGGGATGGTCCTGGCCAGGACACCATCAGCCAAGTCTTGGGAGCTTACCAACAATCACAAGGCGTGATGGGCCAGGTACTTGCCGAACTCAGGGACTTCCATGGTGAGTCTCTGGAAAAGTGGGAGGCCACCAACACCATCCTGGCCTCCCTAACAGGGGTGTTCAGGGAGATCAGTAGTACCCTGATCAGGGACTGTGAGCAACACCACACCCCTTCCTTTGGCCAAGCAACACCAACCCCTTCAACATCTGTGGCAGCCGCTGGAAGGGATGCCCTGTCAGGGGAAGGACCCGCCTCAGACACCCCTGCCTCTGCATTAGTAGATCCCCACCCCGCAAACAAGGACATCCACCCAAGACTGCAGGAGGTGTGGATGGCCAGCAAGTGACCGCTTCTTGAAAGAACTCCTTTGTGTGCCACAGATTCACTCTGTTGACTGTTCTTTGACCGCTTTCCATTTTCCATGTTAGTAGGACACTGGACTTTGAACTTCAAATGTTGTGACATCAACTAATTTGATTTCATTCACCATGACTGAACCCTTCACTTTACGTTCCTTGTTGAGTCTCACGATTATGTCCTGTACATATGTAAATAAACACACCTGCCTACAACCATTTGTCAACATTTTGAATGGTTGAATTGTAAACCATGTGATGCACATGAGAAAGACATACAATGGTAATGGAAGGAGGGATATTTCTCATGCAGTGTCATGCTGAGGAGAATTAGCAACACAATGACATAAGTGTCTGGTCACACCAGACATTTTATTGCACAGTACAGCACATAGGCTGTTAAAATGTCTGGACTGTCATAGCCAGGAATGGTAGCGCCATCGTGAGTCAGGCTAGATATATCACAAAGGTACCGTACCCCAGACCACAAAAGAATGGGCTTTGTCAGACCTTGTCGCATAAAATAGGCTAAGAAATGAGTGTATCTTGTCACTAGCTAGAGCCTTATCACATACCAAAACCATAAGCCATGGCAGACAGAGGGCAGTACAACAGTCCCTGATCACAGGTCCATCATGTTACAATGAGCAAGCATCTGGTGTCATGACACAGACCTATGTCAGTTTTGTGGCACAGGCATTGTCACCTGCAATGAAGAAACACATTGACAGCTACAAAAAGTTCATACAGGATCATTGTCAAAACAATGTGCAGGGAAAAAGCATGGATTGTACTGGATGACATGTTTCAAGGACACATGATCAATCATATGAGACAATTGGACCAACTCACCACATCAAACAAGTGTATTGTACACTTCAGAATTCCATCCACCCACTGTTGAAGCTGCTTTGGCACAGGACTCATATTCCCCACATCTGTGACCAGCATTACTTGAATCAATCCATGTTCACTTCATATGTCAGACCAGCAACAGCTGGATGTCACAACTACGAAATGCCCACATCGGGATGGCATGGTGAAGAGATCTGGATAAAACACAAACCAAGGATTTTAGGCATGACCCAACCCTCATATCAAACTTCAGTAGATCCTCTCACATTGAAAGAGACTGACACAAACAAAGCAGATCATCAAGGTAGCAACTTTTCCAAGTCTGACTTAGCAAACAAACTTTGTCTGTATACTGCATAGCTTCATATCCCCTGTCGATAGGAAACAAATACCTTTCTCAACACATCCTGGCCCCTACAGTTCCCCATACAGTCACAGTAATCACATAACATTACATACTTACATTCAAGTGAAGTAGTGATTGATGAGATCTGCCCACATGTCTTCACCTTCCTCTTCATCACTATCATCCTCACTTGGCATTTCTGAATTCTCACCTGGTGGTACTGCTAGCTCCCCCTCATCTGGAATATATGGGTTATCTCTGCTCAGGGCAATGTTGTGGAGCATGCAGCAGGCCACAATGATCTTACATACTTTATCGGGTGAGTAGAGGAGGGCTCCACCTGTCTTGTCCAGACACCTAAATCTGGCTTTTAAGAGTCCAAAAGCCCGCTCCACGACACGCTCTGTTATTCTGTAGGCATCGTTGAAGCGGACTTCCTCTGGCATAGTTGGGTTCCTCACCATTGTCAACAACCATGGACGGTTTGGGTATGCAGAGTTCCCTGTAATGTAATGGGACATATGTGCAACTATGAGTCCCACTTATCAGAATTTTTGCTGCAGACATTGCATACAAACAAACATGACATATGTGACTTACCAACCAGCCAGGCCCTCTCTGGGTACAGTCATGACATCAGCTGTGGAACTGCGCTGTTCCGCATGATGAAGGCATCATGGACTGAACCCGGAGAACGGGCAAAGACCTGTGATATGTAGAGGTCCGCCAGACAAACAACTTGGACATTGATAGAATGGAAGTTCTTCCTGTTACAATAGACTTGTTCATTGCCATGCGGTGGAACCAAGACAACATGTGTACCATCAATGGCTCCCACAACATGTGGGATATGTGCCACACCATAGAACGCAGCCTTCACATGGACAAAATCCTCACGTTGAGGACACCAGATGTAGCTGTCCAGGTGTTTTAAAATTGCTAAGAGTACATCCTTCAATTAAAGACTGAACATAGACTGGGACATCCCAGCAGATAGGGCCACTGTACTCTGTGGCAAGGAAGTGCAACACTGCCATGACTTCTGTAATGGGTGGTATGCTATTTAGGTGGCGAATGGCAGGCATCAGATCTGGCTCCAACTGATGACAGAGATCCACAATTGTTTGCCGATTTAGACAGTAGATCTTTCTTCGATGGCCTGAAGGTCTGGTAGTGGACGGTAGACAGGAGGATGTCTGATCCTTCACCTTCCTAGGTACCTATGTAGAACAAGTAAGGAGTTTATCCATCACTCTATTTGTCCATTGCAACACATATTAGGCATGTCAATGACAAATTGTGACAAGGCACGTCATAAGTTGAGGACATGATACACAGTATACATCACCACTGTCAATGACACAAAATCAACATGTTTCCTCCTTGCTTTGCCACAAATGTGTACATATCATCTATCTGGACAGCAAGAATTTGTGCATAATACTTGCCACTCAGACTGTGACTTGATGTCCCAAATATAAATTATTGCTGGGGGGTGGTCAGTGGTTTGTACCACAAAGCAAGTTGCCACATGTGTCAGCCAATATAGAAAAATGGTGTCCAACTCGAGAACCCACATTACAGGATAGGACAAGCACGTATCATTGGTATTAACAACATTTTCGGAGTTGTGTCACATTTTTATTAGTCATATAACACACTTCACCTCTAAAATGGGCGGTGCCTGACCTACTCTACTGAACATTATGAACTGCCTGCGACCGCCGGCAGAAGTCGTCATGTCGGTAGGCGGTTGCTACCGTGGCGGACATAGCCATAGGCTAACGTTGTTGCCAGTGGTATACACAGGCCAATGGCTGTATACGCTGGCGTTGACGGCCGCGTACATGGCGGACGTGACCGCCATGTTCTGAAATATCCCTCACTTGACTCCTGACACTGCTGCCAGCAAGACCTCCACGGCCTGAGCTGCTGTGTACCACCTCTGGGAGCAATTATGCCATGTCCAACCTTCTGGCAGGAGGAGCTGGAGAAGCTAGTGGAGAAGGTCCTAACCCTGTATGAACAGCTCTATGGTGCACCAGAGGAGCAGATAAGTACCTCATGTCCAGGTTTTTTCACTGTACTTCATGAATATTTTCCCTCCTCACAGGTTAGATTGTGCCCATGTGTGCCAGGATGAAAAGTCAAGGCCATGGAGTTTAAGTCGGTGTGGCATCAATGGGAGTGTCAATGTTCATGTAACTGTGTTCAGTGCCAGATGTTGGATTCTTAGACTTTGGTGTGTGTCTGTTTTGAGTGTACCCGGTTGTACATTATGTTGGATACACAAAACTAGGTGAGGTGGCATCACAGCCATTGCCATACATCACTTGACACATGGATGTTGTCAATGTGAGACCACATGTATTTGCATGACAGCATGAGCTGTGAGGGTATGTTGTATGTGTCAGGTGTGTGTAAAGTTAGCAATGTGTATGTTGCCTGTGAGGTTTCAAACCACATCTGGTCTTACTAAACTGTTATTCTGAAGGCATATCCTGACTCACTCTGCCCTTCGGGTTACTAAATACACACCACATGCCAATATGTCTTTGGCTACATGATATACTGTCATGCATGGAGGTGAAAGGAATGGAGCACCATGTAGGTTCTGTCTGCTCAGCCTGCAGAGACCAGGGCCTGTCAAATGTATCTCCCAGTATAGGTCCAAGTCTAGGCTGGTGTTCAGTCTTTTTAACTATGCAATTTTGACACAGTGCCCACTCCCTGTATCTAAGTATGTCCTGTCATGTGAACCAATCTCGGCTCTGTTAATAAATGCAGGTTACTGAGGTTCTTTCCCTGATGAGTAAGTAAATGGTTTTAGTAAGGAGACAATGATATGTGTGTTATGTGCACTTGGCATCACTGTCAATGTGTGTCTCTGATCCCTGACAGGGACACACATTATGGCGATGGCCTACTCAGAACTGGATGGCGTTTGAGGGAAGCACTGCAACCACAAATGGATGAGCAGACAGAAAATTCCTGCCTGTCACTTTGTCAGGTGATTGAATGGGGTATTGACTGCTCCCCCTGACAATTAGGGATGTCATGTGTATCAAACTGGTCTACCTTGCCTTCTGAATCTGGTACAGACCTGGTGGGAATCCTCAAACAACTTTCTCTGCAGGGACCAAAAATGGCTGTGTACAGTGATTTTTCATGTACGTTTTGTTGCTGTAGTGGGTGTAATTTCTGACCCACAGATCACTTCCCCTGAAAGTCACAGACAAAAGGTAAGTGAGTTATGGATTACTGTCCTCTGCCATGTGTCTGGGCATATGTGTATGTAGACATCTGCCACCCAGAAGCAAGTTTTCTAGAGTGTATGATGTGTGCTGGTGCCTCGCTGCAGTCTGTGGTGTGCTTGTACTCAACATAGATGTGACATAGCTTACATGGTTAATGGTTTGCAGATGTAGCAAACTACTTTCCCTTTGTAAGTGGGAAATGCCCTCTAAGTATAATTATGTCCCATGACTGTATCCAACATTCCTTGTGCCTACGTGTCAGCATGTGTCCTTTTCTCTTTAGGAAACATCCTTATTCTGCAATTTCAGACATGTTCTACCTATGTTGATGGGATGATGTCTGTATTCCCTCACATATATGTGCATGGAAAACTGTTAGTGGAATAGCACATTTACAATGTTTATCCATTTCATGTTGTGCCACAGACAGGAGTGTGTCAGCATTGTTTATTGTCTGACAGATACCTCTGTGCGTCATGGTATGTCATTTATCATGTAGGACTGCAAATGCAATGAGGGACATGGCATTTAGGCCCAGATTCTGGAACCACTCTGTGTTCATCAATGCCCTTGATGTGGCATCTTGTGGAAAAGTGCATTGCACATGTTTGAGGATTGAGGATTGTTCCCTGACTGTTGTCATGCATCATGGAGTGACTTGCAGTGATGTTGACATCACATGTGTTTGGGTTCAGGCATTCATCCACAGACAGATACCAGGGTTGGCATGTCTTAGATGTGGATAGTGATGTTTCTTCTCATTGGGCAACAGGTTGGGGTCCTTCTATTATTCCTTGCAAGTTTTGTGTCTCTCCAATATGCAAGGTACCGATCAGTATCACAAACATACTCAGATCATGTCACTGCAATGGGTGGCAGACATTAGTGGTAACTATCCTGGGGCTAACTGATTAATTGTTGTGTGTACTCTGGAGACATCTCTCTCTGACATATTGGACCTGATTTCAATGTTGTCCCTTTCAATGACACATGTGAGGCCTATCAGAGTGACATTGATGCTACCTCCTTTACTCTATTGGGACAAGTGTCACTTTTTGAGCTGTACATTGTTGAAATGTGTCAATTGTGACATGGGTATTTCCATGTCAACTACTCCAGGAAGTTGTACTTTTGTATCTGCAATAGCTGGATTTCATTGGCATCATCTCCAATTGTTGGTACCTCATATATGTGCAAAATAGATGTGTGCATAAACTTTTGTGTGAAATATGAGAAGTTACTTTACCAAGGGATTGTACTGTTAGCTACAAGTGAACTGAGGTCTGCTTCTTGTGGCACAGCTGTGAGGATGGAGAGGTCACCTAGTTGTTGTATGGTCAATGTGGTTGCAAAATTACAGCCATGCACTTGCAGTTGTCTGGGATCCTGATTAGCCTGTGGGTAACTTTGGTAAGTCCAGGTGGCATGCATGCATATGTGCCACTTTGATGAAATAATTTTACGTAGCCTACTTGATATGATGATATTGTTTGTCAATCAGAGTTGTGATTCAGGTGATATCATGTATATGGTATGACTCTATTTCTCATTATTTTTGCAGCATCAACACAACAGGCAAAGGAGACGCGACACAACCGAGTGGGAAAGCATCTGGCCAAGATACCACGACACAGAAAGATCCAGTGGCCTGGAGAGCAAGGGGTATGCCACAGAGGAGGCAGGATCGACATCCTCATCATTGGATTCTTCCTCCAGTGGCCACTCTCCTGTGGTGGCGTACCCATTGGGAACCACCCACCCAAGTACCATCTTTGTCCACCACCCCCGTTCTGTCACCGCCCTCCCTGTTGCTCCACACCCAGTTGGCCGTGCCCGCTCACTCAAGAGTTTGGGCATCTCCTTTGCTGCATGCACCTCTACCCGAGCCCCTGTTACCTCTGCTGCCGTCAGTGAGAAGGCTGTTGACCTTCTGAGAACAATCTCTGTGGGTGAGACTGCCATTGTGAATGCCCTTCAGGGATTCACAAGTCAGCTACAACAGACTAATGCATTCCTTGAAGGCATTCATGGTGCAATGTCTGGCCTACAGAGATCTTTTAAGGCTCTGACCTCCACATTGAGGGCAGCAGTCACCCCCAGCTTATGTTCCCCCCCCACTTTCCTCTTCCCAATCCAAATCCTCCTTTCCCTACCTACCCAAAGCACACAAACAGATCCTCATGCATCCACCTCAAAAGGCAAATGTAGCGCACACACACATAAGCACCACAAGACACACCGATACACTCACAAACAGCATCCACCCACAGACACAGCAACACTCACAACTGGCCCTGACACTACCACCACCCCAGCATCACACACACATCAAGCCTACATACAGACAACACCACAACAGTCACTGACACAGCCACCACACGCATCCTACCCGCAGGCACCACCTCAACAGACCCTCAGACATCCACCACAAGCACCACACATGCAGATATTACAACTACTGAGACACCTACATCCACCACATCCACCATACCTGCATTCACCACCCCAACAGACACCCACCCACAACGGCATCCCCAAGCACCTCCACCCCCAAACCCAAGACACATAAACATCCTCACTCACCCATCCAGCAGACACCCACCATACACATGCATACCTCACATAAGCGTGCACCCAAGACATTCCTACCTACACAGCCTACAACCACTCCCTCAACCTCCAAATCATATCCCTCTTCTGATGACCATCCCTGTGTTGCCAAAAAACTCTTCCTGTGTGATCTTGGCATTACCAGTGCTCTCCCCCCACCCCCTGAGCCACACCCAGAAGGATTCCACCCAGCTACCAGTCCATCCCTCCCACCTCAAAGGCCTCCCCTGCCCCCCTTCAAGTAGCCATCCACCCGAAGAAGCCCACCTCTCAGAAGAAGAAGACTACCCCTCCCCAGCCCAAACACGCCCCTCCACAATACGATCCCCCCTGATGATCCCTGAGGTTCCTGCCTGCCCCTTGATACCCCTTCCTGTGTAGGTTCCATGGCAGTCAAGTTGAGGCACAACAGTGTGCCATTATTGACATAAATTCATGGACTCGCCAATGGCGTGTGGACAATATTACTGTTTCTTAGTAATAAACCCAACAGTTGTTTTGTTTTGGGTACACCTTTGACCTGCAATTCCTTTTCTGGCTTTCTGTTGTCCCTGAGTGACTTTGGTTGTGTGCCTGCAGCTGTGTGTGTGCAAGCTTGTTTGCTGCTCCAGTTTCTGTTGTTAACAGTATGTAAGTTTGCGTGCAGTGCTGTTGTTGCCCAGGAGAAGGGTATATGTTGTTTGTATATGCAGTGAATGCAATGGTGTGTAATGGCATTGTGCACTGTTTGGTATGGCAAGTATTTCTCATTATGATGTCCAATGTGAGCATGTATGGTGTGAGACTTGTCCTCCCAATCTGGCTGATGTATTCATGAGATGTGTGTCATCTTGAGTTTTGTATGTGCAGACATGGAGTGTGTTGAATTGTGATAGCTGTGTCTGTGCATGTGTCCATTTAGGTGTGTGTCCCTTACAAATGGTTCCTGTAGAGGTATGTCCCACACAGTGGGAGTTGTATGTGCTTTGTTGACTTTCCCTTCCCCATTGTTTAGATGTGCCTGACAAATGGTTTTGGTATTATTTTTCCCTGAGACCCATGTAGGGCCATTTCCTGTGGAAATGTTGTTTGAAGGTCCTGATCAAAGTGTTTTATGTCCCAGCGCAGCCCCCTTCCCTGTGTGTCCCAGATGGCCCCATCACCATTGTGTAAGTATAGTTGTTATGTTGTTCTTGGTGTATTTGTGTCTTTATTTTTTATGCATTCCATTGTGCTGTGATGTGTATGTCCATTGCAGGGCTGTTTCTGGTGGTGTAGCTTGTGCCTCATGCCACATCGATAGGTCTGTCTGTTGTTTGTGTGGTCAGTCCCTGGCCAGTGAGAAATGTGGTTGTGTGAGCTGTAATTGTATAGGTGCCCTAGGTTTGTTGTTGAGGTGTGTGACAATGTTGTGTAGCCTTCAGTGTGCCTGTTCCTGGGCTGTGTGGCCATGTGTATTTGTGTAGTGTTGCAGTGCAGTGTGAGTGTGCTGGCCAAAGTGTGCGTATTGTGTGGGTGTACATATCCGTGTTGATGTATGTCAGTAAGTGTGTTGTATGAGACGTGTGCTTGCTGCCTGTGGTGTACCCCTCTATGATGTGTTTTCCAGTGCTACAAGCTCTTTTAAAGGTTGATGATACAGGTAGGTGTGTGTGTGTGTGTACTTATGGTTGAGGGCATCCATGTCGATGTTGATTTTAAGGTCTCTCAATGAGCAGCGGCATGATGTTTGTGAATGGCTCTATGGCAGCCCCAAATGTGTAAAGTCGTCTGCAGGTGAGTGTCTCCCTTTATACTGTCAATTTCCGTCACCTTTTACATGGTGTTTGGACCGTCACAGTCACACTGGTGGTGTGTAACCTCATAATTGTTCTGGCAGAAACACTGTCTCCACTGGCCTGTTTATGTTTCCTCTGCACCGTGGCGGTCTGTGCTACCTGGCGGTGCCAGCGGACCACTGGAGGTAATCTGTTTGTATGACCGCCACACTCGTAATACGGCGGTCCACTCTGCCATACCGTTGGCAGTCGGACGGCCAACATGGCAGTCATGTGACCACCAAACTCGCAATGAGGCCCTAACTCTGACATTGATTTTTGTAGTTTGAACCAAGATATCTCCTTCCATGAAATAGTTTCTCAACTTAAATGATTAAAAAGAGGTAAAACGCCTGTACCCGATGGCCTCTCTGTTGAATTTTACTCTCATTTCTCGATCATATTATATTATCTCATATGTTTGTACTTTTTTCATCTTTTTCATCTCCCAATTCACCTAAAGGCACCTGTTTAGAAGCACCCTTCTGTCTTATCCACAAGAAGTGAAAGATCCTACCTTATGTAAAATTACAGGTCCTTATCATTATTTAGTAGTCACTATAAAATGTTTGCTAGAATTTTCATTTTACATTTAGAATCCTTTTTGCCTAAATTAATTTTTCCAGGAACAAGCTGGCTTCATAAAGGGATGACTTGGCTCCGACAATATTAGATTGTTTTTAAATGTTTTAAGTAAAGCCTCTACTCTTAAATACCATTTACAAGATATTAGCATCAATGCTGAAGCGGCCTTTCAGACTTGATTGAACTGTTATGGTTAAAGCCTTGCATTGGCACAGTTTTCATCACAAAATCATTTCTGTAAACTCCACTTTATACAACTCCCAAAAAGCTTCCGTAATAGTAAATGGGAATACTTCTCACTATTTCACATTTCAAAAAGATGTTTGACAAGGTTGCCCCTTGTCTCCATCAATATTTATGCTTGCATTAGAACCATTTCTAAGATCAGACAAAATCCATTAATTCAGGGTTCCAATACGACACCCACCTTTTGAAACTTGAGGCATATGCAGATGACATTCTTCTCTTTATTTCAAATCCTGAAATGTCCCTACCAGCCTTCTTGCAGAGCATTCTTACTTTTAAGAACATTTCTGGTAATAAAATACATTTAGACAAAATGAAATTTTATCTTTAAATAAATTCTTTAATAAAAACACATTTTCATACTCTGGCTTCACTTGGAATCCTACAAAAATTAAATATCTAGGGATCTGGTTCACTAGTTTAATCAATACTACTGTTTGTATTACCATTAAAAAATCTTCTTCTTAAACCTCAATCCTTGCTTTCTAAATGGAATCCCCTTTTTTTTATCTTGGTGGGGTCAGATGAAGATTTCCCCTATTATTCTTTATAATTTATCTCTAAGGCCTGTTCATATTTCTCAGACTTAATTTCAGAAAACTGATTCACTTTTGTCATAATTGTTATGAAATAGAAAACATCCTGTATCTCTCAGTCCAAACTCAAAAACAGTAGAGTGTGGAGTAAACTTTCCTGGCTTTTAGTACTTTCACAAGGCTTTCTAACTTTGACAGGCATCCTTTCGGTGATTAAATGGCTCCTCTCATTTTTTTTACTGCTATGGCTTGCTATAGGAAAATATTTTATTTCTCCTATTTCTTTTCAGAAGTTTATTTTCCACTCTTGGTATCTGCCTCACTTTTCATCTCCTATCTTTAAACATTTATTTAAAATATTACCACCACTGTTTTCTCATAATTCTTTGTGTTGTAATACTTTTCTTCAGATGCCCATTTGGAATACTATCTTTGCTATACTTAATAATAGACTTATCTTCTGGAAACTACAGTGTTATAATATCTCATGGGGTTCCTATTTCCTTTCCTCAATTTCAACAAAAATGTAACTGCCCTGGCTTCTTTCAATCTAAATTTTCTATTTTAATTTATTTATTTTTGGATATCTTCCTCATGTTACCCTCCATCTCTAATGACACTCACATTAATTGTCCTGTACTTCAAATTTTATCTTCTTACCCTATAACTTCTTTTATGTATACATTTTTAAATTCTTCTGGATGTCCTAGACAAAGAATTTGCTTTAATCTCCATGGTGAAGAGAATTGGGATACTCCTGGTCAATTTACCTTTTGTATAAATTGTTGATTAAAATTCATAAAACCTCAAGAACGGTCACAATTACTGAGATCTTAGTTTGTATTTATAATAGGTTACATTTTATTCCATTCGCCCTAACTAAATTTTCCACGATTTACAACCCGCCTGAAGCACATGTTGTTTTTCTGTCCTAACACTACTCTTTTGGCATAAGGTTTCGTATCAAATGAATCTTATTTTTCAAACAACCATTCCATTTAGTATACCCTCTATATTCTTATGTAGTCTGGCTGAAAATTGGCATTCAAATTTTTACCAATAATATGTTAGCAGGTCTCTAGCTTGCCAATTGGAAATGTACTTCTAATTTTTCCTATAAGACCCAATGGTAAGCAGTATGCTATCATCAACGGCTGGAGAGAGCATACCCTGACTCTACCCTCATAAGTAAAGAATTATTGTGGTTACCCTTACAACATTTCTCACTCACACTAGTGCACTCTCTACTGAGAAACAGATTTTAAGAGCTGACACCGTCATATCTCCCTGATATGTTTGAATTCCCAGCTATACTGATTCAATCTTATTTGCTACCATACTATTGCGTGTTGTAATTTTGATGACTGTCTTTGGTTACTGCATACAATACTATACTCATAGCTCTCTTCCTTCCCTCTACCTACCCACCTCTTCCAAAAACAAATCTTTTAAATAGAAGCTTTTATTATTTCATCTATCACATGAAATTGTTTGTACTATTCTTCAGTTCATTATGATGTTTTGGATATTCATGATGTTAAGATATTACTGTTCTTGATTATTGATATCAGACTCCATGGTATTTCTTACTTTTCCCTAATAAAGGTTTTAAACTTTAAAAAAACATCTACTGGATGAATTGTATAATGTGAAACCAGAAAAACTGAGATCAATCCTGTCGTCTCCACTTCACCAAATATTGTGATCCTGGGAAAATATTTGTTCACAAAACCTTACAGTATTTTTCTGTGTTATCACATGGGGAGCACCTCAAATTCATGAGTTTCCTCCATTACTTCGTTCACAATCGTTTGTACCAAAAAGAAGACCAATGAACATCAACTAATTACTTGCCTTGCCGGGTGAAACAAATGTGCTCTCTTAAGTTGATTTGATGTCACGGTACACCCAGCTCGATCTTCATAGGAACCAAGAACACTCTGGCTTTTTTGACCATGGAAGGCTTGTACCAGTTCAAAAGGATGCCCTTTGCACCAACATTGGTCGTCTGGGTTTTCCAGTGGGCCATTTTTCTCAGGCATAAAAGATCCTGTCAATTTGCATTATGAAAATATCCTTATTTTAAATCAAGATGAAAAATCACAAACTGAAACACTGTTAGGTGTGTGTGAAAGGTCCAAACAGAATAGGTTACCTTTGGAATAAGATAAGTACAATTTGTACATGGATAAGGCAGGCTGTTATAGTTATAGTATTTTTTGGGAAATGAAGGGATGTTGTGGATTAAACAGTCTACCTGACCCAGTCCAAATTGCACTTATCTAATTTCAAAGGCAATAGGTGAATTACAAAGATTTTCTGATTAATCATTTTAAAGGAGCACCAGCAATTGCTATCTATCTGTGAAATACGTGAAATACGTAGATAGTAAGAAAAAATAGTTTAGTATTTTATGTATACAATATGTGTTCAAAGGAAACTAATTAGGAAAGGAATGGAGTATGTTTGGAAGTGTGAGCAGCAGACAACATTTGAGGTCAGGACATATTGTGAAGGCTACCTCCATATAATCATTCAAAGCCAGAAGGAAAAGTGTGCAGTCGCGGCTGGTGTTGGGGCAAGATGTCAGGGTGGGGGAGGAGGGAAGACAGTGGGGGGGGCAGGGGAGAGGCGGGAAAGGAGAAGCAAAACAAAAATGGAAAAAAAGACACTTACCTGCCCCACTGCGACAATACCTGCCTTCACGCAACATTGAAGGCACAGGCTCCCAGCCTGCCATGCGCCCAATCCTAACACTACTCTCATGCTCCCACCAGCATGAGAGCAGCATCAGGATTTGCCTGAGCGCCCAGGCTTTGTGCTCTTAAGGACTGAGAGCCTATGTCTGTTGTCTCCAACGCGGCAACACAGCTAGGGTTGGAGACAGCTCTGTGCGCATGTCAGTTTGGCTGTACTGAGACTACGGGCCAAACCCACATGTGCACTGAGGGGAGTGCACACCACTCACCCTCCCTGCCTGTCATCCTCCATGGTCCCGCCCCTTGAAAAGTTTCTGTTGTGCACACTCGTACACACGCCCATCCATCCATCCATTCACACATTAATCCTTACCTGTTCTGACTATGCTCCTGTCCACCCACCCATCCAACAATTAATCCATGCATTTTTTATCCATCCACCAGTTCACCCACACACCAATTCAACTATTACTCCATTAATCCTTGCCTGCTGTGCCCATGACCTGTCCAGCCCTCCCATTAATCTTGCCACTAATCTGTGTCTATTGTGCCAGTGCATCAGTCGACAACGTCCACATAACCATTAATCTATGCCTCCTGTGCCAAGGCACCAGTCCAGCTGCACATTCATCTAACTATTTATCCATGTTTCCTGTGCCTATGTGCATGTCCACGGACCCATCCATCCATCGACCCATTAATCCACAGCTGCTGGGCCTATGCACCAGTCTGCATACCCATCCACACATTAATCCATGCCTGCTGCCCCAGGCACCAGCCACCCACACACCCATCAATTAATCCAAGCTTGCTGTGCCCAAACGTCCATCTACCCATTAATCCATGCTGGCTGCACCCATGCACCAGTCCACAAACCCATCCATCCATTAATCCATGCCAGCTGCACCCATGCAGCAGTCCACATACACATCCATCCATTAATCCATGCCTGCAGTGCCCAAACATCCATCTACCCATTAATCCATGCCGGCTGCACCCATGCACCAGTCCACATACCCAACCATCTATTAATCCATGCTAGCTGCACGCATACACCAGTTCACATACCCATCCATCCATTGATCCATGCCTGATGTGCACAGGCAGCACCCGACCCACACATCCATCGATTAATCCATGTCTGCTATGCCCACACGCCCATCTACCCATAATCCATCGTAGCTGCACCCATGCACCATTCCTCATTCCCATACATCCATTAATCCATGCTTGCTGTGCCCAAACGTCCATCTACCCATTAGTCCATGCCGGCTGCAACAATGCATCCGTCCACAAACCCATCCATCCATTAATCCATGCCAGCTGCACCCATGCACAAGTCCACATACACATTCATCCATCCATGAATCCATGCCTGCTGTGCCCACACATCCATCTACCCATTAATCTCTGCCAACTGTACCCATGCACCAGTCGACATACCCATTCATCCATTAATCCATGCCGGTTACACCCATGCACCAGTCCACATATCCATCCATCCATTAATCCATGCCTGCTGTGGGTACACACTCATCTATCCACTAATCCATGCCGGCTGCACCCATGCACTAGTCCACATCCCCAACCATCAATTAATCCATGCCTGGTGTGCCCAGGAAGCAGCCTACCCACACATCCATCCATCAATACATGCCTGCTGTGTCCACAAGTCCATCTACCTATTAATCCATGCCAGCTGCACCCATTCATCAGTCCAAATACCCATCCGTCCATTAATCTATGCCAGCTGCACCCATGCACCAGTCCACATACCCATTCGTCCATGAATCCATGCTTGCTGTACCCAAACGACCATCTACCCATTTATCCATGCCAGCTGCACCCATGCACCAGTCCACAAACCATCCATCCATTAGTCCATACCAGCTTCACACATGCACAGTCCACATACACATCCATCCATTAATCCATGCCTGCTGTGCCCACACATCCATCTCCCCATTAATCCATGCCTGCTGCACCCAGCACTAGTCCATATACCCAACCATCCATTAATTAATGCTAGTTGCACCCATGCACCAGTTAACCCATCTATCCATTAATCCGTGTCTGATGTACACAGGCAGCAGCCTACCCACATATCCATCCATTAATCCATGCCTGCTGTGCCCACACGTCCATCTACCCATAATCCATGCCAGCTGCACCCATGCACCAGTCCACATACTCATCCACCCATTAATCCATTCCAGCTGCATCCATGCACCAGTCCACATACCCATCCATTAATCCATGCCAGCTGAACCTATGCACTAGTCCACATACACACCCATCCATTAATCCATGCCTGTTGTGCCCAGGCAGCAGCCTACCGACACTTCTATCCATTAATCAATGCCTGCTGTGCCCACACGTCCATCTACCCATGAATCCATGCCAGCTGCATCCATGCACCAGTCCACATACCCATCCATCCATCAATCCATGCCAGCTGCACCCATGCACCAGTCCACATCCCCCATCCATCCATTACCCCATGCCAGTTGTACCCATGCACCAGTCCACATACACGTCCATCCATTTATCAATGCCTGCTGTGCCCAGACTGCAGCCTACCCACACATCCATCCATTAATCCATGCCTGTTGTGGCCATGCGTCAGTCCACCCACTCCCCGCCCGTGTCTGTCATGCCGATGTGCCAGCCGTCCCACCCACCCATCTACCAATAAATCCATGCACATGAACCAGTCTCTCCGTGCAGCAGTGAGTTGACACCGCTACAGCTGAGCTGTAAACACACACCCCACCGCACACAGGCTCTCTCTTCAGCCAGGGCGGTCGGCCGGCCATGTGTGACTCAAATGCCTCGTTTATGCTAAGCGACTGCTGCAGGGACTCGGGTTTTTTATTTGACATCAGATATGACCCGCCGCCAGTGAACTGTGGAGACAGAACATTTTTCCCGGGCACTGAACAGTGCATGGCATGGAAGTTCCAGGAGCCCTCCCCCAGCACATAAACTTTAATGGGCAACAGCTGCAGCCATGATTCTTCACCGGTGAATCACGGGCATTCTCCTGCCAATCTACTGCGCAAAATGAAAAAAAATAAAACGCGTGCGCCCTCCCCACCCTGATCCTCCAGGCCGTTAAACGCGAAGCGCCGTAAATCTCCACCTGTAAAATAGATGCCCACCATGGCAGGTCGCTTGGCATCACCCGCGTGGCATGCCGGCTGCGAGAGCCGGAGCCTGGCGCGCTGGAGGCGCACGGAAGGTGGCGCGCACCTGAACCCACATCCACTGAGCGCCTGGAGGGGGCGCCAGGCGCCACGCTGGAGATCGGGCAGGAGTCCTGCCTGATAGATGGCAGGGGTGGCCAAGAGTTCACGCTAACCATTGAGCCGATCAGCCAGACTGAGGGTTTACAGGTGTTGGCTAGGCACAAGTGGTCTGCCGGATCGCCGGACTATCACCTTCACTGCTGGGCCGGTCTCTGTCCGCATGGTTACAAGGAGGGAGCGGAAAATGCCAAAAAGTAAAAAACACCACAGTCTACTGGGCAGGAGAATTAGAAAAAGGGCACTTTTCTTGCTCAAACAATGAAACCTACCTGTATTCCGTCTGCCCATGTCCCCTTAGGACCATACAACGCAATTCAAGAAGGCACAGGCTAACCACAGGGATTCTGATTCAGCTCTTGCCCAATAAGAATATCCTTAACACAAGGCCCTCTTCTTATTGATCGGAAGGTTGCCCAATCAGAGTAAAGGTTCACCGGTGCATTTTTACACCCAAATGCATTGTTAGCTTTTGGCCACCATGCAGGGCCAATTTACTGCTGCCTACATGTCCCCACCAATCTCGCTCATAGCTGCTGAGATTGTCCAGGGCCTGTGGGACCCCCTAACATCTGTGGTCTGATGGTTCACGCTGGAATACGTCATTTGCATTTATCCCATGAATCTCCCCCATCTTTAATTGGCATCTCCCAGTGTAATATCACTTGGGTGTCCCCATGTGGACACACCCCTTTTGACACACTGAACACAGTGACTATCATGGTACACTAACTATGAGTCCACATTAGTCAGCCAGCAGGAACGCCATGGTCCCACATCTGAACTGGAACCCAATAGAATGGCCTCTTTTGCATTTCGACAAACGTGTTCCTCTTAACTGGAGGAGCCAGAAGCAGCACAACTCGGTCAATACACAGAACAAGACACTGTCCAGGCGCCAGGTGGCATCATCTTCTTTATCCCGCTCAGGCTCCAGCTTCTCCTGTGATTAGGATTTCTGCTCAAACAGCACCAACTTTTGCAGGACTTCAGCGGCCATTTTGTGTGAGATCACTGCACTTAAGACGTCACTCTTATATAGACTCACAATTCTTCACTATGCACACAGATCCTGCTGGCAACAAAACCCAAGGAGGACTGAAAGTCAACCTGCCTTGACTTCTAAGCCAATTACATGACAAAGACTAGCATCCCTCAGGCCTCTATTTTTACGGATGACTTTGCCAACACTGCAAAAGTCTGTGGCACTGCAGGATCACTGGCAGACCCAATGTCCTCCAAACATTTCAAGCATATCCTAATTAATAGCTTAGTTGCAATCCCGAACACACCTATCATCAGTTACACCCTTAAATGTAGTCCAATCTAGGATAAGATACACAAAACCCATTTTAAAGAACACACACTGACCCAATGGACCTTCATAGCTATTGCTAATTTGGAATGGTCCCTGATTGGAACATCCCCAGCATGATTTGCGGCTGTGTTCTCCAGCCTTGAAGCACCCTACTACGTGTGAAAATGGTGTCCTGACTTTTTTTGGTATTGCGTGGCTTCACCCTAATCTAGTTTATGTACAGAGGCCTGAGCTTGTCCTTGAGAATGCAAGACTGTGAGAAAGTAGCCTCTTTCTAGCCTTGTTACCCCCACTTTTGGCCTGTTTGTGAATGTATTTCAGGGTGTTTTCACTGTCTCACTGGGATCCTGCTAGCCAGGGCCCAGTGCTCATAGTGAAAACCCTATGTTTTCAGTATGTTTGTTATGTGTCACTGGGACCCTGCTAGTCAGGACCCCAGTGCTCATAAGTTTGTGACCTATATGTATGTGTTCCCTGTGTGATGCCTAACTGTCTCACTGAGGCTCTGCTAACCAGAACCTCAGTGGTTATGCTCTCTCTTTACAAATTGTCACTAACAGGCTAGTGACCAATTTCACCAATTCATATTGGCATACTGGAACACCCTTATAATTCCCTAGTACATGGTACTGAGGTACCCAGGGTATTGGGGTTCCAGGAGATCCCTATGGGCTGCAGCATTTCTTTTGCGACCCATAGGGAGCTCTGACAATTCTTACACAGGCCTGCCACTGCAGCCTGAGTGAAATAACGTCCACGTTATTTCACAGCCATTTACCACTGCACTTAAGTAACTTATAAGTCACCTATATGTCTAACCTTTACCTGGTAAAGGTTGGGTGCTCAGTTACTTAGTGTGTGGGCACCCTGGCACTAGCCAAGGTGCCCCCACATTGTTCAGGGCAAATTCCCCGGACTTTGTGAGTGCGGGGACACCATTACACGCGTGCACTATACATCGGTCACTACCTATGTATAGCGTCACAATGGTAACTCCGAACATGGCCATGTAACATGTCTAAGATCATGGAATTGTCACCCCAATGCCATTCTGGCATTGGGGAGACAATTCCATGATCCCCAGAGTCTCTAGCACAGACCCGCGTACTGCCAAACTACCTTTCCCGGGGTTTCACTGCAGCTGCTGCTGCTGCCAACCCCTCAGACAGGTTTCTGCCCTCCTGGGGTCCAGCCAGGCTTGGCCCAGGAAGGCAGAACAAAGGACTTCCTCAGAGAGAGGGTGTCACACCCTCTCCCTTTGGAAAAAGGTGTCAGGGCTGGGGAGGAGTAGCCTCCCCCAGCCTCTGGAAATGCTTTGATGGGCACAGATGGTGCCCATCTCTACATAAGCCAGTCTACACCGGTTCAGGGATCCCCGAGCCCTGCTCTGGCGCGAAACTGGACAAAGGAAAGGGGAGTGACCACTCCCCTGACCTGCACCTCCCAGGGGAGGTGCCCAGAGCTCCTCCAGTGTGCTCCAGACCTCAGCCATCTTGGAAACAGAGATGCTGCTGGCACACTGGACTGCTCTGAGTGGCCAGGGCCAGAAGGTGATGTCAGAGACTCCTTCTGATAGGCTCTTACCTGTGTTGCTAGCCTATCCTCCTTCCTAGGTAGCCAAACCTCCTTTTCTGGCTATTTAGGGTCTCTGCTTTGGGGAATTCTTTAGGTAACGAATGCAAGAGCTCATCAGAGTTCCTCTGCATCTCTCTCTTCACCTTCTGCCAAGGAATCGACCGCTGACTGCTCTGGACGCCTGCAAAACCGCAACAAAGTAGCAAAGACGACTACTGCAACCTTGTATCGCTGATCCGGATACCTTCTCGACTGTTTTCCTGGTGGTGCATGCTGTGGGGGTAGTCTGCCTCCTCTCTGCACTAGAAGCTCTGAAGAAATCTCCAGTGGGTCGACGGAATCTTCCCCCTGCAACCGCAGGCACCAAAAGACTGCATCATCGGTCCTCTGGGTCCCCTCTCAGCACAACAAGCATGGTCCCTGGAACTCAGCAACTCTGTCCAAGTGACTCCCACAGTCCAGTGACTCTTCAGTCCAAGTTTGGTGGAGGTAAGTCCTTGCCTCCCCACGCTAGACTGCATTACTGGGTACCGCATGATTTGCAGCTGCTCCGGCTCCTGTGCACTCTTCCAGGATTTCCTTTGTGCACAGCCAAGCCTGGGTCCCCGACACTCTAACCTGCAGTGCACAACCTCCTGAGTTGTCCTCCGTCGTCGTGGGATCTTCTTTTGTGACTTCGGGCGAGCTCCGGTTCACTCCTCTTTGTAGTGCCTGTTCCAGCACTTCTGCGGGTGCTGCCTGCTTCAGAGAGGGCTCCTTGTCTTGCTGGGCACCCCCTCTGTCTCCTCACGCAATTGGCGACATCCTGGTCCCTCCTGGGCCACAGCAGCATCCAAAAACCCTAACCAAAACCCTTGCAGCTAGCAAGGCTTGTTTGCAGTCTTTCTGCGTGGGAACACCACTGCAAGCTTCTTCACGACATGGGACATCCATCCTCCAAAGGGGAAGTTCCTACTCCTCTTCGTTCTTGCAGAATCCACAGCTTCTACCATCCGGTGGCAGCTTCTTTGCATCCTAACTGTCTCACTGAGGCTCTGCTAACCAGACCCTCAGTGGTTATGCTCTCTCTTTACAAATTGTCACTAACAGGCTAGTGACCAATTTCACCAATTCATATTGGCATACTGGAACACCCTTATAATTCCCTAGTATATGGTACTGAGGTACCCAGGGTATTGGGGTTCCAGGAGATCTCTATGGGCTGCAGCATTTCCTTTGCCACCCATAGGGAGCTCTGACAATTCTTACACAGGCCTGCCACTGCAGCCTGAGTGAAATAACGTCCACGTTATTTCACAGCCATTTACCACTGCACTTAAGTAACTTATAAGTAACCTATATGTCTAACCTTTACCTGGTAAAGGTTGGGTGCTCAGTTACTTAGTGTGTGGGCACCCTGGCACTAGCCAAGGTGCCCCCACATCATTCAGGGCAAATTCCCCGGACTTTGTGAGTGCGGGGACACCATTACATGCGTGCACTATACATAGGTCACTACCTATGTATAGCGTCACAATGGTAACTCCGAACATGGCCATGTAACATGTCTAAGATCATGGAATTGTCACCCCAATGCCATTCTGGCATTGGGGAGACAATTCCATGATCCCCCGAGTCTCTAGCACAGACCCGGGTACTGCCAAACTACCTTTCCTGGGGTTTCACTGCAGCTACTGCTGCTGCCAACCCCTCAGACAGGTTTCTGCCCTCCTGGGGTCCAGCCAGGCTTGGCACAGGAAGGCAGAACAAAGGACTTCCTCAGAGAGAGGGTGTCACACCCTCTCCCTTTGGAAAAAGGTGTCAGGGCTGGGGAGGAGTAGCCTCCCCCAGCCTCTGGAAATGTTTGATGGGCACAGATGGTGCCCATCTCTGCATAAGCCAGTCTACACAGGTTCAGGGATCCCCCAGCCCTGCTCTGGCGCAAAACTGGACAAAGGAAAGGGGAGTGACCACTCCCCTGAACTGCACCTCCCAGGGGAGGTGCCCAGAGCTCCTCCAGTGTGCTCCAGACCTCTGCCATCTTGGAAACAGAGGTGCTGCTGGCACACTGGACTGCTCTGAGTGGCCAGGGCCAGCAGGTGACGTCAGAGACTCCTTCTGATAGGCTCTTACCTGAGAGTTCCTCTGCATCTCTCTCTTCACCTTCTGCCAAGGAATCGACCGCTGACTGCTCTGGACGCCTGCAAAACCGCAACAAAGTAGCAAAGAGGACTACTGCAACCTTGTATCGCTGATCCGGCCGCCTTCTCAACTGTTTTCCTGGTGGTGCATGCTGTGGGGGTAGTCTGCCTCCTCTCTGCACTAGAAGCTCCAAAGAAATCTCCCGTGGGTCGACGGAATCTTCCCCCTGCAACCGCTGGCACCAAAAGACTGCATCACTGGTCCTCTGGGTCCCCTCTCAGCACGACGAGCGTGGTCCCTGGAACTCAGCAACTCTGTCCAAGTGACTCCCACAGTCCAGTGACTCTTCAGTCCAAGTTTGGTGGAGGTAAGTCCTTGCCTCCCCACACTAGACTGCATTGCTGGGTACCGCGTGATTTGCAGCTGCTCCGGCTCCTGTGCACTCTTCCAGGATTTCCTTTGTGCACAGCCAAGCCTGGGTCCCCGACACTCTAACCTGCAGTGCACAACCTCCTGAGTTGTCCTCCGGCGTCATGGGATCTTCTTTTGTGACTTCGGGTGAGCTCCGGTTCACTTCTCTTTGTAGTGCCTCTTCCGGCACTTCTGCGGGTGCTGCCTGCTTTTGAGAGGGCTCCTTTTCTTGCTGGGCACCCCCTCTGTCTCCTCACGCAATTGGCGACATCCTGGTCCCTCCTGGGCCACAGCAGCATCCAAAAACCCTAACTGCAACCCTTGCAGCTAGCAAGGCTTGTTTGTCATCTTTCTGCATGGGAACACCTCTGCAAGCTTCTTCACGACGTGGGACATCCATCCTCCAAAGGGGAAGTTCCTAGTCCTCTTCGTTCTTGCAGAATCCACAGCTTCTACCATCCAGTGGCAGCTTCTTTGCATCCTCAGCTGGCATTTCCTGGGCATCTGCCCAATCTCGACTTTGTCGCGACAATTGGACTTGGTCCCCTTGTTCAACAGGTACTCTCGTCCGGAAATCCACCTTTGTTGCATTGCTGGTGTTGGTCTTCCTTGCAGAATTCCCCTATCACGACTTCTGTGCTCTCTGGGGAACTTAGGTGCACTTTACACCTACTTTTCAGGGTCTTGGGGTGGGCTATTTTTCTAACCCTCACTGTTTTCTTACAGTCCCAGCGACCCTCTACAAGCTCACATAGGTTTGGGGTCCATTCGTGGTTCGCATTCCACTTTTGGAGTATATGGTTTGTGTTGCCCCATACCTATGTGCTCTCATTGCAATCTATTGTGACTGTACATTGCTTTCATTGCTTTCTATTGCTATTACTGCATATTTTTGGTATTGTGTACATATATCTTGTGTATATTTGCTATCCTCATACTGAGGGTACTCACTGAGATACTTTTGGCATATTGTCATAAAAATAAAGTACCTTTATTTTTAGTATATCTGTGTATTGTGTTTTCTTATGATATTGTGCATTTGACATATAGTAGGAGCTTTGCATGTCCCCTAGTTCAGCCTAAGCTGCTCTGCTAAGCTACCTTTTCTATCAGCCTAAGCTGCTAGAACACTTCTTCTACACTATAAGGGATACCTGGACCTGGTGCAGAGTGTAAGTACCCCTTGGTACCCACTACAAACCAGGCCGGCCTCCTACAAAGACCTAGGACCTGACGTGTGACTTTCGGGGGAGCATCAAGTGTGCCCTCATAAACAATAGTGGACTACTGTCTCTCTCTGGGGTGTAGCACATAAAGTGATATTGACAGCTTGCCATGTTTTGTGAAATTTCAGTGGGATCAGACCTTTTTAAGTGAGCCAGTGAGAGAGTGGCCTACTGACCCAACTCATGGAAAGTTCCACTGGTATGTGAAAATCAGAAACTTGCACCTTCATCCCATGAGCTTTTCTAGTGTGTGTGTGTACAGTGAGCGTGTGACACATGGATAGTAGTAGGAGTGTGTGTGGGGGTGTGGAGGTGTGAGTACTAAAGTCAGTAGGATCCATTTTGAATGCCCCTGGTTGTAGCTTGGATCATGGCACAAGATGGAAGGTGAAGGTAGTTTCCTCAGAAAGTTGTATCTCCATTGCTAGAGAGTGCAGATCCAGACTGTGAAGTGAGGAGGATGGAGACATGGCCACCTTAGAAATTCCATGAAGTCTTTTGGGCATATTTACAAGAAAGTGGTGTATCAGCTATGATGCACCACTTTTCTTGCATCGCCCTGTGCCCCCTAACGCCTTCATGGTAGCACTGTTTTCACAATACAGCGCACATTAGCACAACAGTTAAAAAATTCTGACGCTATTGTGGGGCATTGACCGACTAGCGCCAAAACTTATGGAGATAGTCCATTAACACATAGGGAAGACCCATTGGAAAGAATGGGAGTGTCACTTTAATACCTGCATTTTGCAGGCATTAAAAATGACAGGAAAAATGGCGCAGTGAAAGCTTGTAAATTTCACTGTGACATTTTCTGGGCCTCCTAAAGGGGGGACACCGCCGTTGCATAAATTATACCTGGCACAGTAATAATGTGGCACAAGGGGTTACAAAGTGGCACAATGCAATCTTTGCACCACTTTGTAAATCTGGCACAGGTAAAAAGCCTCCTTGACACCGCCTAAGCGTAAATAATTATGGTAGGGCAACGCAAGGAGGCACTAGGGGCTTGTAAATATGCCCCTTTGTTACCAAGGGGCCACTGATTACTTCTTCATGAGCACTGCATTTGGTGAATGGTATAAGTGAGGGGTGGGACTGCAGTTTCTGTTGTTCCAGGTAAGAACTTTTCTGTGCCATGGCAGTCTTTTTGTCTGTCTCTGATTACTGCTCCTGGAAGACTGATGATAGCCATGTGCAGAAAATTCACACTTCAATGTGGTTCTATTATGAGTACTCCTGCCTGGAGCCATTCCCAGTGCTACCGCTGTGAAATGTGTCACTTTACTCAAAGGCTGGACCTGCAGAGCAACATGAAAAGGAAACTTGAAAGATTACTAACCAAAACCGGTTCTGAAGCTTGAGACAAAGGATTTGCATCCCCTGTCAGGAAAATATATATTAAAGTGTGATTCAAACCACGGAGGGTGTGCTCTGAAAAGTTTGAAGAGTTGCTGCATAACCAAGGCTGATGTCCGTCTGACAGCTAGTATTTCAGAGGGTGAATGGCACACATAATATTTCCAAAACATTGTGGGCCTCATTATGAGGCTGGCGGTCATGAAACTGCCAGTCTCGCCGTGGCGGTCCTACCAAACCTCCACAACTCCGCCTGACCCGCTGGTGCGGTCGCACCGCAGCAGCAGGCGGTGAGCACCTCCAATCCAGTGGCAGGCCTCAGCCTGCCATCCGGATTACGAGGCTGCAAACCGCCAAGCTTTCCGTGGCAGTCTCCCCGTCACGAAAACCCTGGCGGTCACGCACCCGGCCACAGGAATCCTCATTCCTGTCGCTGGCACACACATACACACATGTCCCCACACATGCACCCCCCCCCTACTCATCCACACACTCACAAACACACCCCCTCGCCCCCTCACACACGCATGCATTCCCATACACACTCATTCAGCAGACGCACACATGCACTCAGACACCCCCACTCACTCATTCATCCACACAGACACCCCCACTGACTCGCAGACATGCAGACATCCCACATTCACATGCACATACACGCACACTAACATTCACATTCAAATACATACATGCACACATTCACCACCACTCCCATTCACGCACTCACAGTTCCCAGCCCTTCTGCATTCACGCACTCAGAGTACCCCACTCCTCATACTCGCACCCACGCACTCATACATGCAAACACGCACAGACACCCTCACTCATCTGCAATCATTCACACCCCCACCTCCTCTACGCACTGATACATTACACAATCCCCACTCTGCACGCATGCACCCACACACACAGGCACCCTTCCCCCTCTTTCGGATGCCCACTTACCTTCTCCATTGAGGAGGACATCCGGTAAGGGATGGGTCCTGGCGGTCTTGTACCGCCAGCACCACCACACCAGCAGGACTCCACCAAGCTGTATTACAGCTTGTAATACGGTGGGCGGAGTCCTGCTGGCGTGGCGGTGCTGGCCATGCACGCGCCTCTGCACCACCGACTGCCAGCACAAGTGCTGGCGACTTTCCAACAGTAACATGGCGGGTTTGGCTTCGGCGGTCTGGAAAAAAGACCGCCGAAGCCAAAATGAGGGCCTGTGTACCCTAAATATTGTGTCAAAGTATTATCACTACAACAATATTGTGGACCAGAATATCTAAGTTAAAAATATTTTATGTATATAATTTCCTTTATATAAGTATAAAAATATTGTTTACTTTAATAGAGTTGTAGTAAATATTGTACTTAGGACGTGTTAGTACTTATATTAATTTTAGGTACTAGTGTTATTAATTGAATTGTTTTACATGTTTTTAAATATTATAAGTTATTGATTTTTAATTTCAATGTACTTGTTTATGTTAATTGCATTTGTAATTGATAATTATTTATGTAATGTCTTTAATAATTGTTTTTTAAAATATTTAAGTGGATTTTTAATGTAATTATTTTTCTTTATAGTTTAATTACTAATATATAATTTGGTAGTTGGTGGTAGAGTTTGTAGGTACATAGGGTGGGAAGTCATTTACTTTGTTTTTTACATTACACTTTTACGTAAATTAAATATTTATCTTGTAATTAATTAGGCACATTTTAACTGGCTATTATTTTTTGTGCAGGTTAATTACTAGTTTACATTTTAGCAGCAGATTGTGGGGTTTGTAGGGAAATAGGCTGCAGAATTAATTACATTTTATTTTAGAATCTGTTTATGTTATTTAAGTATTTTTTAGGTAATTAATTATGTAAGTTGTATATCTGATTATGTGTTATGTGTTTTATTTGATGCGTCTTAGTTAATTGTTAATTTGTTGGTAAGTGCATGTAAGTATTACGCTTGTGGAATATTCTTTATTGGTTTTATTTTTTTTGTTTTATTTAATTGTTTTTTTAGTTTATTAATTTTATACTGTTTTTGTGTGGTTTGTGGTTAGTTTTGTGGTATTTTTTGGGTACTATGGGGGTCAGTGTGTTTATTTTAAATGTATTTATTTAGTTTTCTAATTTTAAAAGTTACTTTCTATTATTAACATCTCAGTTACTTTCATTATATTGTATTTAATTATATATTTTTATTTTGAATATGTTTTAATCATTTTGTTGTGTTACTTATTTAAATATTTTGGTGAAAATGACTAGGAGTTTAAATAGTATAAATAATCTTTGCTAAATCCAGCACTTTCCTTGATTTTGCTCACATTTGAGTGGGAATGGTAAATAGAATCACTCCAAAGTCTAACAGTTTTGATACTGTTGCACAGATCGAATTCATAACAGCATATGTGAATTAATGGTAAAACGAAAACCGGGAAACAACATTGGAGGAAACCAAATCATAGAAAATAAATGTAAAGAAAGACAATTTTAAGGAAATACGTATAAATCTAAAATTAAAGGCAACATTTTAAAGGAAAGATAATTTTAAGAAAACATCAAGAATCACACACTTGGGAGAAGATTAAGGGTAGTCAGTTTTTTTGGGTACAGGGATCATTGATGTTCGGGAATGATGAGGGTTTTTAGTATTCAGGGATGGATGGAGTATAGGGTGTTGAGGTCTTTTAGATTTTATGTATGAGTGGAGTTTAGGGTGGTGACTGTTTTGAAGATTCAGCAATGGTTAGAGTTTTGAAGTGGTGAAGGGTTTTTAGTGTTCAGGGAAAGGTGGAGTTTAGGGTTGTGTGGGATTTAAGTGTTCAAGGATGGGTAGAGTTTATAGGTAGAAAGGGTTTTTAGGGTTCAGGGATGGGGGACTTTAGGGGTGGTGGCGGTTTGCAGGGTCATGTATCGGTGGTTTTCAGATGTGAGAGTTGTTTTGGGTTCAGGGGTGAGTGGAGTTTGGTGTGGTGTGGGATTTTGAGGAATCTGGGATTGGTGGGGTTTAGGAGAAGAAAGGGGTACTCAGGGTTCTGAAATGGGTGCAGTTTAAGGGTAGTGAGGGGTTTAGGTTAAGAAATGGGTAGAGTTTATGAGAAGAAAGTCTCTAGGGGTTGTGGGATGGGTGGAGTTTAGGGGTAGGGGATGGGTAGAGCTTAGGTTTTGTGAGGGTTCTTTTAGGGTTCGGGGGTGTATGGTGTTTAGGGTTATAAAGTGTTGGTGGAGTTTAGGAGTAAGGGATTGGTGGAATTTATGCACAGTGAAGCACTTTACGGGGGCAGAGAAGGATAGTGTTTAGGGTTGGTGAGGGTTCAGTGAATTTAAAGCATCACAATGTAAAAGATGAACATCCGAAATACTATCCGCTGATGTAAAAGATTGAAATAAATACTTTCAACAAAAATGTGTCTGAAAGTAAGTCCAGCATCCATTTAATTTACACTTTAAAAAATAAGTATGTTAAAGCCAATGAAAAAAAATACATTCTCCAAATTGGTTTCTATGAAATGGTAAATGCCATTCATACTGAAAATGTCCATTAAACTGTTTAGATGAAATGGTTTCTCAGTAATTGTGTTCCATTAAATTATTTTTCCATGAAATCACATAAATCCACATTTAGCCACTCCAAACATCAACACTTTTCCTACTGAATATAGATTGGAGTGGAAATAGTGAATCTAACTCCACCAAAGTTCCACACTCTCCCTGTTGTTGCATAGACCACTGTTGCAAAAGTAGATCTAACACCATTAAAGTCCATCTCTTTCCCTGATTTTGCTTACCCTGGAGGGTAAACAGTGAATCTAAACACTCCAAAGTTCTACAAGTTCACTACTGTTGCATAGATTGGAGTGGGAATAACAAATGTAATCCCTCCAAACCGCAACACATTTCCTAATTTTGCTTACGTTAGAGGGAAAATAGTAAATCCAACCCCTCCAAAGTCCAGCACCTTCCATACTTCTACATAGAACAGTGGGACTACTAAACCTAATATCCACAAAGGACAATACTTTCTCTACTGTTGCATAGATTGCAGTGGGAATAATAAACCTAACCCCTCCAAAGTTCAACACTTCCCCTAATGTTGTTTAGATTTGAGAGGGAATAGAAAAACAAACCACTCCAAAGTCCAACACCTTCCCTGATCTTGCTTAAGATGGATGGGGGGGTAGTAAATCTATCACCTCAAAGTGTAACACTTTTCCTACTTTTGTGAAAGTTGAGGTTTCAGTGCTCATTTTTGCTACTGTTGTTTAATTTAAATTGCTGGTATTGTTTATTATTATGTATTTTAATGGTTATATTATTTTTTTAAATATATATGTTTTAATTAAACAGTTTTTAGTAATTGTTTTTAATTGTGATATGTTTTGTTAGTATACATGTAATTTTATTTTTTTAGTTCTCATTAATCATATTACTTTCTTTGTTGTAATTGTTTAAATATTGGTTTTTATATTTTTGAATATATACATGTATATTACATACTTAGGCCCGTATTGATGGGCTTTGAAGTGCAGGGCAGTGCAGCAAGTCACCTAACAGGTAACAACCCAAGTGCTTTAAGGAATTACAAGGCATCAGATAAGCAAAGCAGTAAGTGACAGGCTGGAAAAACTTTGTATTAAGGCCTAAGGTGTTGCAAGTAACCTCTGCCATTCTTCTTGTCCAGCTAAAGGGACAACAAAAAGAGTTAACCAGAAAGAGATCATGACTGCATCTGAGAGGAGTCTTACCCAGGTAATTATTTTACAAATGTAGTAGGCACTGCGTGCATAATCTGTACCTAACAAACTGAAGTGTGAATGGGGGCCATATTGAACATTCATTACTCCTTCTGAATCTGGATTCAAAGGTGCATTTTTGATAATATGGGCCCCCAGACTAAAAAGAAATATTGCCAAATGCCCACAAACCATGCACAGTGGGGGGTTTAGTGCGGGATTCCGGTGTCATTTTAAGTAAGGTAGACCTACTGGCTTGTCAAAGGGTCAGAAAGGATCAGAAACCAAAATAAAAACATTGAGCCTATTTGCTTTACAAAGTAGTCAGGATATCAGCATATCCTGACCTTTGTTTCTGGATAAAGCACACATATTGTTCTGTGTGAAAAAGAACCAATAATTATAATGAAATGTATTTTTTTAATTCATGTGGTTCAATATGTAATAAAATAGTTGTTAAAAATGTAATAAAGTTTTAGTAAAAAACATAAAAAATCATTAACATGTCTTTGAGTTTCTTTTTTTCTTAACATTTTCCAAGCTCCTAAAGGCAGCTATAAAACCCACCACAAGGTGGTTCTGTACTTCAGCTGAAGAGAATAGAGCTCCAGCTAAGAGTGTTTTTAAAATTACATTAAGCGCTCCTGGCTTCATGGATTTAATGACCCAAGAGAATTACTATTTTCTTTTTATATTCTGGGGGGCTCCAAAACTCCCTGAAGACCCCCCCATTACAAAAAATGTATGATGGTGACCTTCACTCTTCTGTTTCTGAATGTGGCTGGGTGATGAGTTAGCAGGAACTGCCAGGCCAGGATACCATGACCGTGCAGGACATCGACAGGAGGTGTGTATCGCCCGCTGTCTCCCTGTGGCAAATCTGGGCCCTGTTCTCAGTTCCATAAGAGCACTGAGGCTTAGAGACATATTTCCTCTTTTTCAGTGACAGAAGGACACTGAGTTGTGGCGTGAGGATGAATCTTGGCCTCTTATACTGGAGCAGCCTCATAGATGTACCACATGCGCCCCAAAGATCTATTGCTTAGGTAAACGAGATATGTGGTGTGGTGAATACAATTTAGTTTTCATTGGACCTCTGGAGTTTAGCTTAGCCCTTAGGCTTGCAGGCATGTGCGCCTGTCACTTAGTGACTCTTAACCTACTTAGCTTGCTCTGTTTTAGTCCATTTATCTTAATATTTCTTTTAAGATGGCTGCCATTGTTTATAGTTATAGAAATGTTTTGATGTTTGGGTGCAGTATCGGTGCCACCCTGTGAAAGCGTCATTATCAGCATCATGATCAGTGATGTATGTAGGTATTAACTTCATGTGCCTGTCACACTTATGTGTGACAGGAACATAATGTACCCTTGTTGGGGATTGTTTATATAATTGCTGCCACAAGTCTGCATCCAGATCAGTTGTTTGGGAACATACCTGTGTCAAGGGTCCTACATGATCTGTATAAATACAACTCAAAAGGACAAGGTCATTAGAGGGATTCCTTCCAGATGCCATCTACACTGCATGTCACCTTGCTGCAGAGCTCTTTTGTGTCACCATGGAGTCTGACCTAGAGATCTTATTCTAAAGTAAAGAGGGTTGGGTGCGCTTCTCATGGACATGGTACTGGCAGATTAGGCTTATTATACCTACCTCTCATTAGGTTAGAGATTAGGTTCTCTTTGCTAGGATTTTTAAATCTCATGTTTATTGCAAGATGGTGGGGGTTTGTATTCACAACTCTCATCTTCACAATTACGCTTCTTTTTAATGTCCATTATCCTAATCATTGTAGCTCATGCATTTTATTGTGGATTGCTGTATTTTCAATAAATCTATTGAAAACTCTTCTGCATCTCCCTCATTGCCTGTGTGTGACTGAGACTTGTTTCTAACGTGAGAAAAGGATAACTTCTGATCCACCACGACTCCCCTGAGATTGTGCAATCTAGAGTCCATGCGTAAAGTTGCCAGAATTAATCTTTTACTGTTTGAGTTTTTAGTGAGGTACTGCTTGTGAGCCGGAGGGTTTGGCCAACAATTTTGATGGTGTAGGAGTGGCTTAGTCGCCTACAAACAAAAGTGCTGTCATCCCTAAACCAGCAGTTTCGCTTAGGAGTGAGATTCCAACTATGACAGTGGATCTCAAGTGACATGGGAGAATGCACCCCCTCCAATTTTTGAGATTTAGGGTCTGATGTAGATTTTGGCAGAGGGGAACAGTCTGTCACAAAAGTGACAGCTATCTCGTCAGCCGTATTACTATCCCATTATATCCTATGAAGATTGTAATACAGCTGACAGGCTATCCATCAGGTTTGTGACTGAGTATTCCATCCACCAAGATCTAAATCAGGACCTTAACCTAATAGTCTATATGTATGGTTAGAGATGGACACCATGAAGGCCGTTGCTAATACTAAGGCCCCCGGGGACGTGAGAGGGCGGCTCTTAGTGGCATGACAAGTAAGGTCTTCTCTCCTTTTCTCCCAAGGTACTGACCTTTACCACCTACTTCTGGCTTTTTTAATTTTGTTGTACTTTGGTCACTCTGATATATACTAACACATTATGTTGTACCTTTCTCCAGAAATTGTTTCCTGTAGCGGAATATGCAATCTTTTCGAACAATATCACATTAAGAATTTTAGAAGGCAGCACTTTGTATTTGCTTTTCGTTGGGGTAATTTTTATTCAGGGGCTGCACTAATCTATTTTGGGGATAATGGGACATGTACATTTCTGATGCATGACGTGTTTCCAATTTATTCTTAGTTTTAATTAGTGTCCGCCATTAGAATTCGCACAGCACTGAGGAAGACCTACACCATTAATCATCAGGCCCACATAGAAGGTTGAAACTCAGTGGGTTAGCAGGGTGAACACACCCACATAAGGCCAGTGAATGCCATTTATTGGAGACTGCAAGGAGTTATATATCTCCAAGGGATATGGGCCACAGGGTATCAGTGAAATCGGGCACTAGGATGGTGATGTTTTGTCCCAGTGACAGAGAAGAAAGACTTGATGTTGGACACAAATGTGTATATTCATGCTGGGCACTTATTTATGTTGATGCAAACGTATGAGCATTGAAGTAATTGTTTATATTGAAAGTTATGTCTTTTTGTGGTATTTTTCTTTTGTTCTGTGTTTTAAGTTTTTTTTTTTTAAGTCATGTCAGTCAAGATGATATCCAGGTTATGTGATCAGATACTTTAAATGTCTCAAATGCACAAGTAAAATGAAACATTTTTCATTGATGTTTGAATTTTCTGGCTAAATCATCACTAAGTTTTCAGTTTTTTACATGTACATTATGAAAAGATGGCAGACTTGAAGATGTGAGGATACAGAATATTGACTCAAAAGCCTGATGACTAGTGGTTGTCAAACCCAAGCATGAAATAATCATGTGACCTGGAGTTTAAATTGGTATTAAATTCATGGTATGGTTTGTTTTGAGTCTTGACAGTTCCAGGGCCACAACTAGTTACCAAATATGCTAATAAAAACGCCCTCAGGAATTATGGGGTGCTCCTTCGTAGGAGCAGTGAATAATAAAAAGGCTGCTATGGCTGCTCATTTATTATTCACTTTTTTTTCCATTTACTTTTTTAATTTTTATGTGGGTGTCCTGGTTCCACGGGACACCCACACATGTATTTTACATTGGGAGCTTCAGGGAGAGCTCCAAGGTGCACACAGCCACTCTGACTTTTCCGCAGGTGCCTGAATTGCCTCCACCTCGTGGGAGCAGCTTTTTTTGCTCCCACCATGCAGGAACAATTTTGTGTCTTTCCTTGCCCAAGAATGTGGACACAGAAAAAGTTTTGTGCAGACACCCGGTGGGAGCACCTCTGTGCTTCCAGTAGGTGGCAGAACATTACACTTTACCTGCCCCCACACTTGGGCAGGGAAAAGATGGTGTTCCCATTATAGGAGGCTGGCCCCCTACGTAATGTGCAAAACTAGGCACACTGTGCAGGGGGTCCAGGCAACCACATGTTGGTTTTCAGAGGTAAAAACTAGATCACTTAATTCTCAAATTTTTGAGGTAGCTTTGTCGAGCAGTTAGGCTAATCTTGGAGAAGTGCAAAGCATTTGTTGTACCAAGATCATTAAGATTGGTTAAGTACTTTTTAAGATATGAATTTTTGAAGTTGTAATAAATGCAGTCTTCTCTGTGTGTAATTATGCACCCTAGGAATCAATAGGCAGTCACTTTAAAAATGCATATAAAATCTTCAGTTATGTTACCAGGTTCAGCTTTTGCAGGTTGGTTGAGGTCATCAGTGGGCACACTGTGCCAGCCGGAGAGGATCGGACAGCTCCCTGTGCCAGCGGGAGCAGCATTGAAAAGCCCCTTGGAGTAGGTGCAGGGCCACTCAGGGGTACCACTTGGAAAAGGATGGTTCTTGCAGATTTATAGGTGGTGCCTTGGGGTCCTTTTGGGGTGTCGAGGTCGCAAGGAGCTGTGCGCAACAGAGTCCTTTGGAGCTGGAGGTGAGTCTCTTTGAGGGCTGCTCACAGGACTATGGGGGCACTCTGAAAGGAGGCCAGGGATGTTCCTGAAGTCTCTTGACTGGGGCTTCCCCCTGATCCTTTTTTAGCTCTGGGAGAGCTGGGTTTCTTTTTGTCTGACATCAGCTGACCAGTACTCACGGTATTGGCATGACTCAACCACTGGAGGGCACAGTGCCACCAAACTTGGCACACTGGTGGGGTTTGTCCTGGCAGATGTCGGTGTTTTGTCAGGTCTGGCTGCAACTTCTGGTTCAGGAGATATCAGCCAGTCGTAAAGTGACCATTACTGGGTTGCCCGTTCTTTGTTGGCTGTAGAGTGGTACCTCCAGTGAGAAGGGAGATCTTGGGTGATTTTTGAAGCCTTGAGGTCCTCTGGGTTTCTTGAGGTCATTCCAGTGTCCAGCTCCTCTGCAGCAGCGATTGTCGGGTCTTCGGTGCAGCAGGCAGGGTTAGGTGCCTTTTTCTTGTGCAGCAGGTCCACAGTTCTCGTGCCTTCGATCTTCTTTGGGCTAATCTTCTTTGTCCTTTGGAATCTGATTTCTTGGTCTAGGGATGCCCACTAAATACTGAATGTTGTGGGTGTTTTAGGGGAAACCTGATAGTGTCCAATGGGACACTTACCTTTGGGTGGCTCCACCCACTTTAGTGACCACGTCCTGTGGGAAGGGTCACTTCCCTAAACCTAATTGGCTATTTTCCTTCCATCCAACATGGAGGAAAATGAAATGAAGGGTCCACCTCACAGGCAACACATTAGAGGTGGTGCATGCCAGGTGAGACCACTCTCCCTACCCTTTGTGTGGTTTCCCACCTTTGCTCCTGCCAAACGAGGGTGTTTGCAAAGTGGGAGGCCATTTGCTGCTAGCAGCAGGCCTGGGGGTTGAGTTTCAAGGGCAGTAGCCCTTTGAAGCTCACTGCCAGGGCAGTGCACATGCCAACGGGAAGGGGTGTTAGCTCCTCCACCCAGGAAGGGCATTGTTTTATAAACCAGAGAGACAGGGCTCTCCCCCAAGGTTTGTATATTGGCTGTCTGGATGTGGCAGGCTGGCTGGAACCAATCAGCAACTTTGCCAGGTTATTTAGCTTTTGCATGGGACACCTACAAGGTGACCCCTGGGTACATTGTATAATATATTCAGTACTGGTACCATTTTGCATTTATCACTCTGAGTTGTTTGATACCAAACAACCTAGGGTTCAGAGTAGCCATCATGTGGCTGGGAAACTCGTTTTGACCAGTGTCCAGCACTTATATTCAAATGGCTGCTCTGTCACTCACTATGTCCCGGGTTTGACAAGGACACAGTGGGGGCATATTTCTCATGCAGCTATGCCCTCACTGGCAACATAGTTCACCCTGCCTTAGGGCTGAAAGGCCTGCCAGAGGGATGACTTACCTATATGGTATGCAGTGTATAGTGGACAGAGCACACAGGCAGTGTGCCATGTCGAGCTTGTATTTTAGGTTTGCACCAGGACACTCAGCCTTCTATGGCACTTATGGGTATGTCTGGATGCATGGCCCTAGAGGGTGGCACAATCAGTACTGCTGCTCTCAGGGGCCTCCCTTAATACCCCAGGGGCCTCCCTTAATACCCCATGCCCTGGGTACCTAAGTAACTTTTACTAGGGACTTATAGTGGTAGCTAAAGGTGTATCCAATTACCTTTACAATGTTTTAGGGAAAGAACACTAGCAGTGGGAACCTGGTTAGCAGGATCCCAGTGCACTCCAGTCCGAGTTGCATTCAGAAACCAGGAAAAAAGTGGGAGGTACTGCAACAAGGTGCCTGTTTCCCACACCCAGGCATGGGGGTTCCATTCCTGAGCCTGCCCAAGGGAATGGGGTACCTGGGGCCCTCTCAGGCTCAGGGAGGGAGCGAGGCTTGGGAGTGGGACCAGATGCCACCACTAAATATTTATTTGCCCCGCACTACAGGCCATGGCCCACCCCTATTTATTTTTGTAGTGAGGATGCTGGCAGTTTTTAAAGCGTTTTTGCCACAGATTTGCAGGTCCTCTGCACATTAGAGGCATAGTTAAATAATTGAGGAATAATTTAAAAAAATGTTTTTGATTCCAGAGGGACCCTCCCACCAGGCTTATGGGTCCAGGGTATCTCTACCGGCCCCCTTATATCTAGTTTTATATGTTTTTTCTAGGACTATGATCCTAGAGGGCTGTCGCCACATCGTTGTTGAAATGGTGGCAGTCAATCAGATCTCATTTTGAGGTCTGTTGGCTACACATATCCTTTGCGGCATGAAACATACAGAGCAGTTGAGGCCTAAATGCTCAAAAACTACTGAATGGATGTACACCAAATCTACCTTTCTGCCAAATTTGGTGTCAATCTGTTCAGTCATTTGGGTTGTATCTGTTTCTAAATTTCCTACAGAAAAAACAAATGGGGAAATTGTGTTTTGGGCCCACCCCCCTTTTTGTATCACCTCCCTGCTTGACAGATCACCCAAAAACCCTTCACTTAGGAGCTGAAGTGGAAGAACATTTTTTGAGAAAGTTTTGTGAAGCTTCATCAAAGTTAATAGTAAAACAAGAATGGTTTTCCTGCGAAAACATGATCCTAACTATAACTACCTAATGGCGACCACCACTACAGTGGTGATCTTCACCGAGTAGAGTTAGGACCACCACTCCATACAAAATGGCTTTTGGATTATCCAATAACTTTGGTGCTGGTTGAACAACTTCAAGAAACTTTCCAAAAAAGTGTTCTTCTTCGACTCAGGTTCTCCTGGAAAGTTTCAGGGTGATCCATCAAGTGGGGGCAGGGAATAAGGTAGGTTCGTAAAATCAATTTACCCATGCAATTTCCATAGGGATATTTGAAATGCGTTACAGCTAAAAAGGCTGAACAGAATTACACCAAATCAAATTGGAAGCTGAACCTTGGTCCAGAAAGTGTGCTTTTGGTGATTTGGTGTAAATCTAATCTTTGAAAAATTAAGGTTCAAATACAGCTGTATATATGGATGGTTGGGTTCACAGGACCCGCGCAAGAGTCCAGCGAGCACAATTTCATAAAATAGAGCATTTTGATTGGCCAAGGGGGCTTTTTATCCTTCAGCCACCTCGCTCCCACAGAGATAAGGATCCCCTGGGAGCGTGCACTCTGATTGGCTGGCCACAACATGATAATAAATGTTGCAGTGGTCATTACAGAACTCTGGGACTTAATCCCCTGTCCTGAAAAAGTCAAATAAAAGGATATATGAGGTGCCCTGCTCCCTAGCCTTTGTGGGACCAAAAGTAAAAAACAGAAGTGTGTTTTTGCCACCGTTCCATGGTTCTCCCGCTGGATCATAGTACACAGAATGGTTGCAACCATAGTGTTTTTTAAAAGACCGCTGGGAAGGTCCAGATCCTAGGGGAAAAACATATTTATAATTTGTTTTTTAAAAGGGAAGGGGGTGTGCATTGGGTCCACCTACCTGAGCCAATTTTTGCCACGGGGACCCCTACCCCCCCATATTTTGATGGAGGGGCAGAGGAGTGAACTCCCCCAAGCCAATTACGGCCCAGGGGTCCCTGTGCCCCAGGAATTGTTGTATTATTAAAAGGCGAAGGGTGTACTGCCCCTCTCCTGTGCTTGAAGGACGCACTGCTGACCCCATTCCCCTGGCCCCAATATGTAATGAAGGGGTCTTGCCGCCCCCTCCCTGAGCCACTGTAAGGTCCCAGAGGCCCCATTCCTGGGGCTATTTTTTAGGCTGGTCGGACAGATCAATGTGTGGGCCAGTTTTATAGAAGTTTGTGGGCCTTTATTATTGCCAGGTGGGTCAAATTTTGCTGTTGATTTCCCTGATATAAACACAAACTTAGCCTGCAGTGAACACAGATGCATAGATAGAAGTTTGTGGGCCTTTATTATTGCCAGGTGGGTCAAATTTTGCTGTTGATTTCCCTGATATAAACACAAACTTAGCCTGCAGTGAACACAGATGCATGTAGTCTCATATACCTTGCAAAATACTCAGACAACATTTCTGTACAAGGTCAAAACTGCCCTGATTTGCAAACATGGGTTATTTTTAGGTCTCAGCTAGACAGCAATTGCACTATCTCTGTGACACATGTTGTATATACTTTGTGGGCTTCACCCCACCCACAGGCTTCTTATTTGCTGGCTCCATGGTCACTCTCCTATATTTCTCCCCATTTGTTCATGGCCTGCATATGTCATGCCACTTCATGTTTAGCCCACCCCGAGAGCAGGGACCAATTACACTATTTCTCTACTGATCACATTTTAGCATCTGTTTCAGGAACTACATTTTTATTTGTTGAAAAGCACTTAACACAAGCGCTCATATTTTCACTTGCTGTTCCAAGCTTCTCTGTAAACAGGCCATCTTGTTCTTATCTTGTCACATCTGCTATGCAAACAAAGAGTAACCGGTTCTCACACTAGGCTTATCCTCAAATGCTATTCTTTTCCCTTCTCTAACAAAATTTATTTGGCATCACTCACATCACTGCTGGCCACATGATAAACTCAAAGAAACGTGGCTGCTAAGGAAACCTCCACTCTTCTGCTCACATTGACCTGCTAGTCATCCATTTGCTGCACCTGCTCATATCTCTATATGCTAGACTAACCACTTTCTGGTTCTGTAAGTGATCTTCCAAGTGTTCATTCACCCAGAAGCAGCTACGCTAACCACCTAAACCAGCGACCTACATGCGGCTCGACGAACACTTCTAGAGCAACCTCTCCTGGTGCATCAAAAGAGGTGGCATCTTCTGGTGTGAGTGGGCCGTCTCTTCTGAGGTTGGATCATTTTCCTAATCAATCACAGGATTCCTTGGACAATATGTCTACGCAGACCCATGTAGTTGATTCCCCTGTTTTACCAGTCAGACCACAGTAGTTTATTTGTCACCTATAATCACCTTCTCTTTGTTGAAAATAACAGAAGCCTGTTATTTATTGAAGACCGGTGATGTTCAAAGTTAAGCAGAGGCTGTCTTATTGTTAAGATTCTCTACAGGGAGGTGGAAGCCCTGCATCCAGGGACTACTGGCTTGGTTCTGAAAGGTTGACATGTGTTCCTTTCAAGTGAAAGTACCTGGAATCTTAAGTACATAGTCACAGTTCACGCAGTACACTTCGCATTGCATGTGTGACATTCCTGTGAACCTCTTATGGCTATATTCTGTGCTCTTTATAGGCAACTCTAAATTACCAAGAAAACCAAGAAGATAGAGCATTAGAAGAGTGCAGGTAGTGTTTATTTGAGGGGTTACGTTATTTCAAATTGCAATAGTAAAATGGGTTTTAGTTTCCTTACACAGAAATAGCAATTGCTTACTGTTGTGCTAAACTGCATTGGCCATGGTGGCATCAGCCTCGAAGATGAATTGAAGATTTGTGTTTTTCTCTGCTCAAACAAATCAAGTGCTAAACATTTTTGTGGGTATTTGATTACATCACACAAAAGGAAAATACATATAATGGACTGGTTCAAGGAGCACCTCTGTAGGCAGTGTCCCTTTGCTGAACTTTGGCATTGCGTATTAAACAAAATGACAGCTAGAGGCACACTAGAATTTCAAATATTTGTTGATAACATTAACAGAATTTAGTTAGCAGAAGAGTTATTTCTGATTACTTTGTTCTTTGGGATTTTTCCTGATTCTCTAATTCATTATCATTCATGTTCGCTTAAACTTGTATGGAAAGCCTTCAGCTGCAACTGTTGAATTTATAGTCAATGTAAACATTGTTTAACCTTAATAATAGCAAGGCCACGTGACTGCTATGTTTCAGCTGCCCTTCATTCACTCATTCTCACCCATCTCCCCACCCCTGAGATAGTTACAAAGAAGAGGAACACATCATCACAGGTTCACTAGTTACTAATAAAACAGGCTGCGGGAAGGGTTTGTTTCAATTCACTGGATGGTCATTGTAAAGCACTACATACCACCAGCTGCACTCTTAGGCTCTGGAGTGCATCTGTATAGTAAGCGTTTTGTGGTTTACAATAGGGCGCACAGTACATCAGTAATCCCCTCCATGGTCTCCATTGCAATGATCTCTGCATTTTGATGATTGTTACCTTTGATATTTCTAGCCAGTCTGATAGCTCAGTGGGTTGAGTCCCTGTAGCAGGCATGTGTGTGCAACATGCAAGTCACAGGAATGAATTGCACTACAGCAGATGGTACCTTCTGTTCTTAAGAGGTGAGTGACATAAGTATCATATTTTTACTGGGTAATTTTGGCAGCACTTGTTAACAGGAATCAACACATTTCACATTGTGTTTTGCTCTCTTTCAAATGGTATATGTAATTTGGGAATCCTTGTTCATATATGCCTGTGGTCACACAAAGGAGTAATGAGACAAGAGCTGCTGGTGCTTGGGTGCTGCATCTGCCTGGTGAACATTTACCATCTGGCCATGCAATACTGAAACACACTGACAAAGCCAATAGCTCTCACATTGCCGAGACCACTTGCTTTTTCCAATACATGTTTAGCTACCTGGTTGGGTAACGGAAGCCACATTCATTTTGGTGCCTGAGCCTTTTTTTGTCCTAGTACGAAGGTGCACCCACTTAAGAAGAGAAATATAAAAGTGAAATGGAGCCAGCTCCCACTGGCACACACAAAAGTGCTGGTGGGGAGCCAGCTGAGGCTGTGGGGCCCTGCAGTTCCCCCTGCAGCCTGGACGAAAAATGAAGATATGGGTGACCCACATGAGCATTGGAACACCCACAAAAAATTATAAAACACAAAAAAAGAATAATAAATGAGCGTCCAGATCCGCTCATTTATTACTAACTTCTCCGGCAAAGAGCACCCCATAATGTCCTAGGGATTTTTTGAAATAAATATGTTCTTGCCGGTAATTCCATAAAAGAGGCAGAGGCACCACTAAACATTTCATTAATGTTCTGTGCGGCTGCAGGAAGTGCAGCAGCCCCCCGGCATCATTAAAAAAATGGTAAGTCTCCTGGGTCATCAAATTCATGACCCCTAGAGAACTCATGACTTTTTATAGCACTTCTAGCTGGCACTCTATGCTCCACAGCAGGAGTGTATGCCTTCTTCTGGTAGTTTTTATGATTGCATTATATTGGCTAAAAAATGTTAAAAGAAATACATGTTCATTTTATTTTTTTAAACAAAAAAATTAAATCAACATGTCTATGAGTCTATCTTTTAACATTTTTCTGCCCACAAAATGCAATCATAAAAACAATGATAAAACAAAGATTCAGATGCATGTTGATTCTATTTTTTTTTAATAAAACTTTATTAAACAGTTTTACATCAATCACATTTATTAAACATTGCATTGTGAGAAATATACATTTGATTAAAATATTTGGGCCCATAATTATACTTTTTGGATGAGTGAACCTACCTTGCGTCAAGGAGATGCAAGGTAGGCATTCCCATCCAAAAAATTGTGCTATCCCCATAGCCCCATATTTATCCCCGTGCTAAAATGACGCATGGGTAGGAAGAGGTGCTAAATAATGGTGCTAAACCATTATTTAATGCCTGGGTCAGACCAGGCGTTACGGGACCAGTGGAGCCATTTCCATGGTTAAACACCATTGAATGGGTCCACAGGTGCCTTCCCAAAACCCCAGGAATACCCACACCAGAGGGACACCAGAGGATGGGGACACCATCCTAGGTAAGTAGGGTAAGTATCAGTAAGTATGGTTTTTTTTAAGTGCCATCAGGGGCCCTAACTTGGGGCCCCTGCATGGCACAGGGTGCAGTGGCCATGCCCAGGGGACACTTATCCCTTGTTCAGGCCATTGCGGTGGTGGGCATGTTTTTGGTAGTTGTGCACCAAGAAATGGCACTAGTCTGGTTAGAGACATTTTATTTGCCTCTAACTAGGCTAGCGTCATTTTCTGAGGCAGAACCCCCTCCTTCCCTCCCACCGCCCCCACCTGGCTAGTGTCCTTTTTTAAGATGCTAGCCCACGTTTAGCGCCGGGTTACTGCATTCAATAAATATGTGCCCCGCTGGCGTTGTAAAATTATGGAAGCCGCTGCTAAACTTTTTGCCGCAAAACTGCGTTAGCGTTTTTTTGTGCAAAGATGATAGCTCTGCTTTATTTACGTTGATATGCCCACCCCTTCATAAAGCTAATAGGCCCTTTTTATATTTTGGTGTTGTGACTCTTTGACAAAATCAGAAAGTCTGCTTGAGTTCCGTCAGGCCCTGTGAGGCCAACTGTAAGTTGTGCATGATAGAAGCCCATATACTGCAGGAGGTAGGACACTTGCAGGGATTTGGGCACAGGGACAGGCCATCTGCCATCTCTACATTCATCAAGGATCATACTACACTTAACTCCGTGATAAAGGCTAATCCACCATTCATCAAGTGCTCATTGGAAGCCGGTATACAGACCCCGTTGCACAATTTGATTTTATGGTCCTGAATGTCATATTGGTGGCTACGAGGGATATATGAACATCTTTTAAAGAGTTGTTGTTTGCTTAGTCGGTTCCAGGATTGTGGAAGAGATTTGGGGTAAGACTGACCCCGTTGTTGACACACAAAAATTCTGCCCTTGTATTTGTGGGTTATGTTGGGAGGATTTGAATGAGAAATATGGGCCCACCATGAGAGGAGAATTGTAAAACTCCCCCTGAATACAGATGGATTATCCTTTACCAAGGAGTTTAGTGTAGTATGGTCCTTGATGAATGTAGAGATGTTTTAATGGTGTTGGGAGACTATATGATTGTCCTGAGGAAGGTGGTGAGAAAATTGTGAAGATAACCGAAACATGTCAACGCAATAGGAAGACTGGATCCGAAGGGACTTGCCAATAATAGACTGGGAATTCATCATATCAGTCATCTGGCATGTTGCTACCATTCATGGGACAGTGAAGAATGATAGACTAGGGAGGGTGTCTTTTGTTTTGTCTGCCTGTGATTTCTGCAACCCCTATGTTATTTATTGTGAGGTGTCCATGTGAGGGCCACTTGTTGACTCAGTGGGGTATTTTATTATTTTATTGTTCTATTTTTTTCATGTAACTGTGGTCATTACTGTGTTTGGGATATCTATTAATGAAATTAGTATTTTTATATATTTTGGGTATTCTTTTATTATCACTGATCATATCTGATTGATGAATGTAGGGTGGATTGATTGTTGAAATGAGGGGATTTTGAGAGTGTGAGTTTCTCAAGGGTAAATATATATTTTTTTATTTTTTGTAATGTCAGTTAAAGTATACCATTTTGGATAAACAAAACCATTGAAATTCATGCCCTCGCCATGCCCTGCTGATTGCCTCACACATCATATCACTCGTGACATGTTCTATAACATTACTGATAAAATCACTGCAAAATGTGAAATGACAATGAATCGTTTTTTGGGGAGAATCATTATTTTCCAAGTATTTTTTATATTTTGGAAGGCAACAGTTTTGGTGATATTTTTTTAATCAATGCTTTTATGTATATATTATTTAATGCATTATTGTTTAGTCTTTGTTTTTTGTGATTTTTTACAATACTTTGGCAAACAATATTTTGTTATAATTTTTTGTATACATAGTGAATATAGAAAAACATTATTTTGTATGCAATATTCAGGCAACCAAAGAATTGTACAACTATATTGTTGTTGATAATATTGTGTCATAAAAGCACTCTACAACCTGAACGTTCCAGTGTGGAGTCTTACAAGTGGCCTTTAAGGTCAACTCACTCTTCATCGTCTGCCCCATCCACTAATAGAGGCTCAAATGCTTTTTCAAACTCACCTTATATAACTATGGGGGTCATTACGACACTGGCGGACGGCGGTATGTTAGGGAAACAGGCTGGCAGTACCTTGGCCCAAAATATGACATTGGCAGTTTGGCTCAAGCCAAACCGCCAATGTACCACTCCGTCCGCCAGGGCGGTAACGACCGCCGGGCTGGAGACCATCACAATCCCACCCTCGGGATCATGACCCTGCCTACCGCCATGGTTTTCGTGGCAATCTTACCACCACGAAAACCATGGTGGTAGGCACTATCGGTCCAGGGAATTCCATCTCTGGCACTGATAGGGGTCTCACCCTACCCTACCCCTCCCAAGAGTCCTCCTCCACCCTCTCCTTCCCCCTCCAGACCACCCCTTCACACACCTACACGCGCAAACATACACACTCATACACACACGCATACCCACATCCACCCACGCCTGCATACATACACAAACACCGAAACACCCACTAACATACATTATAGCACACACGCGTCCACAAGACACAACATACACGTACACTCACACCCATTCATTCACACACACATTCCACACGACTCACACACGCATACACACATACAAAAACACCCCCCCCACACAAACACAACACCCCCCTCCCCCCTGTTGGAGAACCTGACTTACCTGCTTACAGGGTGTCCTCCGGCAGGAGACGGGACACAGCGCTGCTGCCAGCAGCAGCGTCTGCCAACGGAACGCTGCCAGGCCGTATCATGTGTCAGCGCCACCTTACCGCCGTCCTCCGCCATGACCGTAGCTGGAATTCCGCCAGCCTTCTGGCAGTGTTCCTGCTACGGTCATATTATGGTGGATGGTAGGGAGCCACGGTGATGGTCTCTTGGAGGCCGTCGCCGTGGCGGTAGGCGGAATTTTCCGCCACTGTTAAAATGAGGGCCTATGTCACTAACAATCAAACCCTTAGAACAGCAACTATTGTCTGGTCAAAGCAAACCACTGTATACCTCAAAATTACCCCTGGTTTAATCTAGATTAATTGGCCATAATACTGTGACGACCCCACCCTTTGCTCAACAGATTCTACAGGTGCCCTCGCCTGGTCCTTGCTCCATCTCCCATCAACAACTGTAAACATGGGCAAAGACAAAGGTGGTCATTCTGACCTCGGCGGTAAAAGGCGCTTACCGCCGGTCAGAAGGGCGCCATAACACCGCCGCGGCTGCGGTAAACCGCCACGGTCATTCTGACCCGCAACCTGCAAACCGCCAAAATCCCGACAACCACAAAAGTCCGCCACACCAAAGGTCAGCGAAAAAATGGCGATGACCAAACCTCCACCGTCACGCCAACAGAAAAACGCCCATACCATTCCGACCCACAAATCCATGCGGCGGTCTTTCAAACGCGGTATTCCATTGGCGGTACACACCGCCGCGGTCAAAATACACACACACATAGAAAACTCAGCCACATTGGTCAGTTTGAAACACGCACACCTGAAACACATACTAACACCACTCCCACACACCCAACACAATATAAAACACACACCCACATCACCCACAAACCCCTACGACCCGAAATTATTGACGAAGGCTAGAGAGAGAGCACAGAATAGACAATCCCACGACACAGAGGCACACAACACCATCACCCACACAGATTCCACGCACCAAACACCACACACCACCACACGCACCACACTCATCACCACAAACGCCACCCCACACCTCATCCACACCACCCCATGGCACCCCAAAGACACCCCAGATTCAGTGACGCCGAACTGAGGGTCATGGTGGAGGAAATAGTCCGTGTAGAGCCCCAGCTTTTCGGGGCACAGGTGCAGCACACCACAATTGCCACGAAGATGGAGCTATGGCAAAGGATAGTGGACAGGGTCAACGCGGTGGGACAGCATCCACGCAATCGGGAGGACATCAGGAAGCGCTGGAACGACCTACGGGGGAAGGTGCGTTCCATGGTATCAAGGCACAACATTGCGGTGCAGAAGACTGGCGGCGGACCCCCACCTACTCCCCCCGAATTTACAGCATGGGAGGAGGAAGTCTTGCACATCCTGCATCCTGAGTGCCTCGCAGGAGTAGGCGGAGGAATGGACTCTGGTAAGTCAAAACTTCACTACTGCTTCCCACCCCCACCCCACCTGCATGCCAAATCATACCCCCACCCTCACCCCACCCCCATCACACCAACTCATAGCAAAAGGCTCACCATCACAACCCACCCATCCCAACACCAAGCCCTGCATGCGACCACAAAGCATGGACACCCATCACCAAAGCATGCCCACTGCACACACACATCACCCCCAACAAGCCACCCTCACAAAAGCCCCCACAAGGGAATGCCTGTACTTGGGTACACGGGCACCCACCCATCACACGGAATGCCACACACAGAAGCAATAACCATACCTTTATACCCCTGCAGGACCCGAACGCCACCACACCGCCACGGAGGGTCCAGAGATGTCCATCCCACCCCCAGAAGAGGCCCCCAGCGATGACAGCAGCTCTGTCTCCCTGGACCCAGATGACCAGCCCAGCCCATCGGGGACCTCTGGACAGTCGGTTCCCCACAGACAGCCACAGGCTACACCAGACCCAACCCCCTCTGGGAACACCAGCACAGCTCCCACCCAGCGGGCCCATGCCTCTGTCTCCAGGACACGTAAATCAGCGGTGTGTCCACCACTACAGGGCACCCAGGTTGACCCACCACCCCAACAACAACAGGGACCTGGGGGCAGTGGTAGTGGGCACACCGTCCAGGGGACAGAGGCCCAGGAACACAGGGGAACTGGGAGGGCTGCTGTGCGACAGGGGGGGGACAGGCCCAGGGAACCGACTCTCCAAGAGGCCCACTCCTCCATCATGGGAGCTTACCACCACTCCCAGGAGACGATGGCGACGGTACTGGCCCGGTTCCAGGAGATCCAGGCACTGCAGGAGGAACGGTACATAGGGTTCCGAGAGGAACTGAGGAGCATTGGTTCCGCAATGGGGACCATCGTCGTGGCCCTTACCCAGATAGTCACCACATTGCGGGACCATGTGGCACCCCAAAGGGCCCCTGTCACTAGCCCAGGCCAGGAACAGCCTACCACCTCCGCCGGCGCTAGTGGACAGGAGGCCCCCACACAACAACAGGCCACCAGAACCCCACCTCCTGCAGAAGAAGAACCACACCGCAAGCGGAACCTGAGATCTCACAAGAAGACAGAGTAGGATTGCAAGACCCCCGCCAGCCTAAGATACCCCCTGATGTCATCCCACTGTACCACATTGTCACCCTGTCCAACCTTTAACTGCCCCTGCTCCATCCTTCCACAGGCATATGGACAATGCACCTGTGCGACTGAGAACTGGACTCTGCCATGGACATTACTCCACCCCCACCCATCACCCTTTTACAATCATGTACCTATATGTAGCACTTAAAATAAATCACTTATTGCACTTAAAATAACAGGAGTCTGCTTGTATTCTTAACAAATGTATTACACATAACGGTGCAATAATGTCCAGTTACTTTGTGATGACAACATACCAATTTCAATAAGCTTTAGTCCATGGGCAAACAAAGCTGAAGTCAGGCAGTGGGTCATACAGCTCTGAAAAGGGAAGGGAAAGTCACAAATCAGTTAAGAGGAACTGGGGGGAAACACAGACAGTGGAGACGCATGAGGCCTTAAGTAAATGTAAAATGGCGCGGGTGATTCTTACCTGTGTGCTACTGAAAATATTGTTGTATGACTGTATCCCTGTTGTCCGTGTCGTCCCCGTTGTCTTCCTCCTCTTCACTCTCCACAGGCTCCACAGCTGCTACAACACCACCATCTGGACCATCCTCCTGCAGAAAAGGCACCTGGCGTCACAAAGCAAGATTGTGAAGCATACAGCAGGCTACGATGATATGGCACACCTTCTTTGGTGAGTACATTAGGGATCCACCTGTCATATGGAGGCACCTGAACCTGGCCTTCAGGACCCCGAAGGTCCTTTCTATGATCCTCCTAGTTCGCCCATGGGCCTCATTGTACCGTTCCTCTGTCCTGATCCGGGGATTCCTCACTGGGGTCAGTAGCCACGACAGGTTGGGGTAACCAGAGTCACCAATTAGCCACACACAGTGTCTCTGTAGCTGTTCCATCACATAAAGGATGCTGCTATTCCGCATGACATACGCGTCATGCACTGACCCAGGGAACTTGGCATTTACATGGGAGATGTACTGGTCAGCCAAACAGACCACCTGGACATTCATCGAATGATAACTTTTTCTGTTTCTGTACACCTGCTCACTTTCTTTGGGGGGAACCAAAGCCACATGGGTCCCATCAATGGCACCAATGATGTTGGGGATATGTCCAAGGGCATAGAAATCACCCTTCACTGTAGCCAATTCGCCCACCTCAGGGAAAATAATGTAGCTCTGCATGTATTTCATCAGGGCAGACAACACTCTGGACAAAACCTTAGAAAACATAGGCTGAGACATCCCAGATGATATGGCCACTGTTGTCTGAAAAGACCCACTTGCCAAAAAATGCAGTACTGACAGAACCTGCACCAGAGGGGGAATCCCTGTGGGTTGGCGGATGGGGGACATCAGGTCTGGCTCCAGCTGGGCACATAGTTCATGCATAGTTGCTCTGTCAAGCCTGTATGTAAGTATGATATGTCGTTCTTCCATTGTCGACAGGTCCACCAGCGGTCGGTACACAGGAGGATTCATCCTTCTCCTCGCAAGTCCCAGCGGACGGTGCTTAGGAGGGACAACATGGAGCACAGAGTCAAGTAACCCACAGGTTCGTTCACACAGCTTGCACAGTACACGAATCGCTATGCATTGAAAGGCTTGTATGAGTGGCAATGCAAGGCCTAGGCCTGTATGACGCAGTAGAAATTATGCCATGTGGGCCCTTGAAATGGCGTCTGCCTGACCTGTGAAGTGTGACAGTGGGATGTGAGGTGACTGCGCTGGCGTGGCACACCGTGGCGGTAGGCGGTCGAAGACCGCGGCGCAAAGCAGCATTGGTTAACATTGAACCCTATGGGTCTCAGGAGCCAATGACGATGTGCGCCGGCGGTCGCGGTGCGCACCGCCGCGGTACGCACCGCCGTGGGCGTGACCGCCATTTTCTAACTGCTTAATCACTCGAGACCTGATCATCCACAGGAGAGGACCTATACTGCAAGTGCTGCTGTGACCTCGGTCTGGGAGATACAATGGCTGCTGCGACTGGGGAAAGGGCCCCTGCCTTCACTTCCGAAGAATTGGAGAAACTTGTTGATGGGGTCCTCCCCCAGTATGCGCTACTCTACGGTCCTCCAGACCAACAGGTTAGTACACAGGGTGCACGTTGAATGGGCTATGCCTGTGTTGAGTGGGGTGTATGTAAGATGGTGGGGAGGGGAGCGAATGAGGAGTGCAACGCACGAAAGATGAGAGCATGTGCCACATGGCAAGGTTGGGGAGGGGGGGGCCACTCACATTGACCAGGCAGAAAACTGATGCGATTTCCTTTACCACCCTGTACATGTCATATAGGTCAGCGCCCATTAGAAGATCGACATTTGGCGTTCCATCGCCAAGGACGTCCGGGCCCTGGGGGTCCACAACAGACAGGGCACCCACTGCCGAAAGAGGTGGGAGGACATCCGCCGCGGGACCAGAAAGACCGCCGAGTCTCTGCTGGGGATGGCCTCCCAACGTAGGAGGGGCGCCAGCCGCCAATTGACCCCCCTGATGTCCCGGATCCTGGCGGTTGTCTACCCCGATTTGGATGGGCGCGTGAGGACATCACAGCAGACACAAGGAGGTGAGTATCAGCACATTCTGCTATCTTTGCGCGCAGTGAAGGTGTCTGGGTGGGGGAGGAGGGCTGTGGCTATCTCTAGGCCAGGGCGCATTCTGTAGGCTAGGCCCCTCCGTTAGACACGGCCCTGTGCCCCCGCCCCCCACCTCTGTAGGGTGCCAAGTACAGCTATCCATGGTCCGGCCTCATACCAAGTGGCATCGGCGCATGAGGGAGCTGCATCTCACATGGCCCCGGAGGGCCATACAACAGACTCCGAGTACACCATTGAGACGGAGGGCGAGTGGCGCTCCACACCAAGGGGACCCGTGGAGACGTCAGCGACACCGACATGTCCTCGGAAGGGAGCTCCCTAGCGGTGGCGGCAACATCCGTGCCCACCGCCACAACAGGTACAGACGCCACCCAGCGCACCAGCCCTGCCCTCCCAGCAGCCCCTCAGCCTTCGCTCCGTGCCCGCTCGCCCAGGAAGACGGGCATCTCCTTCGCCCCAGGCACCTCAGGCCCTGCCCCAGTTACCCCTGCTGCCCTCAGTTAGGAGGTCATTGACCTCCTCAGGACACTCATTGTTGGGCAGTCTACCCTTTTGAATGCCATCCAGGGTGTAGAAAGGGAGGTGCATCGGAGCAATGCATACCTGGAGGGCATTCATTCGGGTCAGGCTGCCCATCAGCAATCGTTCAACGCTCTGGCCTCAGCACTGACGGCAGCCATTGTCCCTGTCTCCAGCCTCCCTCTTCTGACTCCCTCCACCCAGTCCCAGTCTCCTGTTCCTCTGCCTATCCCATCCACACCATCAGACCAGCCTGCACACACCTCTACACCCAAGGGCAGCTCATCCAGACATAAGCACCACAGATCCCACAAGCATTCACCCAAGCAACATCCAGATGCAGACATGCCAACAGTCACTACCACCTCTGTGTCCCCCACCTCCTCATCTCCCTCCTCCCTCCCTGTGACGTCTCCACTCACACCTGCATGCACACCACCATCAGCCAGTACTTCCATCACCAGCACACCCTCCATTACAGTCCGCACACATGCAGTCACCACCCCCACTGCCATTTACACGTCCCCTGTGTCCTCTCCCAGTGTGTCTGTCACCCCCTCTTCCAAAGCACACAAACGCAGGCAGCCACCCACCCAACAGCCATCTACCTCATGACAGCCTCCGTCACAAGCACCTGCACCCAAAGACAGCACACTTGACTCTCCTACAACCACATCCTCTTCCTCCACTCCCATACCCACTACAACTACCCGTCCCTGTCCTTCCCAAGTCCTTTTCCTTTCAAACCTTGAGCTCGTTCCAATCACTGACCCACCCCCTCCATCTGGTAAGAGTAAAAAAAGCACCTCAACCACCACCAGCCCTGCATCTACTGTGACCATAGTGCAGGGCTATTGGAGTCCACCAGCTCCTAGAGCAGGAACATCGGCCAGCAGCAAGGGGACAGCCAGCCCACCCCCTGGGAAGAGGACAAAAAAAAAGAAGGGCCGGCGCGACAAGCCTGAGACGGCTGCCACCAAGGACAGTAGCCTTGCCCCGTCACCTGCCACATCATCAAAGGGAGGCAAGGGCCACAGAGCTTCAGCGAAGGAGGGCAAGGGCAGCAGGGTGGAGAAGTCAGGCAGCAGGCGAGCTGCCCAGGAGGGCCCCACCAGCCCCATTCCGGTTGTGATGGACGACACCCACGGGCCCAGGACTCCATCACAGGAGGGCCCCGCGACCGCAAGGTCGGATGGCGACTGAGCGTGAAGTCTTGGCCAGGTCTGGCTCCCTAGAAACACAGGACAAGCACTGCTGAACAGGGCCCCACCGGGAGAAGCACCGCTGAACAGGGCCCCGCCGTGACAAGAACCGCTGAACAGGGCCCCGCCGGGAGAAGCACCGCTGAACAGGGGCCCGCCGTGACAAGGACCGCTGAACAGGGCCCCACCGGGAGAAGCACCGCTGAACAGGGGCCCGCTGTGACAAGAACCGCTGAACAGGGGCCCGCCGTGACAAGAACCGCTGAACAGGGGCCCGCCGGGAGAAGCACCGCTGAACAGGGCCCCGCCGTGACAAGAACCGCTGAACAGGGCCCGCCGGGAGAAGCACCGCTGAACAGGGGCCCGGCGTGACAAGAACCGCTGAACAGGGGCCCGCGGTGACAAGAACCGCTGAGCAGGGGCCCGCCGTGACAAGAACTGCTGAACAGGGCCCCGCCGGGAGAAGCACCGCTGAACAGGGGCCCGCCGGGAGAAGCACCGCTGAACAGGGGCCCGCCGTGACAAGAACCGCTGAACAGGGCCCCGTCGGGAGAAGCACCGCTGAACAGGGCCCCGCCGGGAGAAGCACCGCTGAACAGGGGCCCGCCGTGACAAGGACCGCTGAACAGGGCCCCGCCGGGAGAAGCACCTCTGAACAGGGGCCCGCCGTGACAAGAACCGCTGAACAGGGGCCCGCCGTGACAAGAACCGCTGAACAGGGGCCCGCCGGGAGAAGCACCGCTGAACAGGGGCCCGCTGTGACAAGAACCGCTCCGCTGGGCCCTTCATCTCAAGCACCGCTCCGCTGGGCCCTTCATCTCATGCACCGCTCCACTGGGCCCTTCCTGTCAAGCACCGCTCCGCTGGGCCCTTCATCTCAAGCACCGCTCCGCTGGGCCCTTCCTGTCAAGCACCGCTCCGCTGGGCCATTCATCTCAAGCACCGCTCCGCTGGGCCCTTCCTGTCAAGCACCGCTCCGCTGGGCCCCGCCGTCTCTGCCCCGCTCCGCTGGGCCCTTCATCTCAAGCACCGCTCTGCTGGGCCCTTCCTGTCAAGCACCGCTCCGCTGGGCCCTTCATCTCAAGCACCGCTCCGCTGGGCCCTTCCTGTCAAGCACCGCTCCGCTGGGCCCTTCCTGTCAAGCACCGCTCCGCTGGGCCCTTCATCTCAAGCACCGCTCCGCTGGGCCCTTCCTGTCAAGCACTGCACCGCTGGGCCCTTCATCTCAAGCACCGCTCCGCTGGGCAACACCGTTTCAAGCACCGCTGGCCCATTGACAGTGCCGGTTCTGTGTCGAGCAGGGCTTCACAAAGCACTCTGGGCACCATGCCTCCTCCATTAACAGTGGAGTCGGTAATCCATCTGATGGACTGTGGCTTTGCACTCCCCAGGATGGTTCAGTGGGCAAACCACCCACTGTAGAGACTTGAGAGACTGTGGCTTTGCACTCCCCAGGATGGCACAGTGGGCAAGCCACCCACTGTAGAGACTTGTGAGACTGTGGCTTTGCACTCCCCAGGATGGCACAGTGGGCAAACCACCCACTGTAGAGACTTGTGAGACTGTGGCTTTGCACTCCCCAGGATGGCACATTGGGCAAGCCACCCACTGTAGAGACTTGTGAGACTGTGGCTTTGCACTCCCCAGGATGGCACAGTGGGCAAACCACCCACTGTAGAGACTTGTGAGACTGTGGCTTTGCACTCCCCAGGATGGGACAGTGGGCATGGAGGCCCCTCGTGGATCTGGCGTCGTGGACTCATGTGGCTGAGGTGCCCCCCCTTCCCTTCCCCCTGAGGTGCCTGTAGTTTTATCATCTGATGCCCCTGCAGTGTTCTCTCCAATGGCATCTGGTCTCCTGTGTGGGCTTTGCCCATGTGTTAGTGCACATTGGCCCACGGACTATGGAACTTTGACAGAATGTGCAGGACTTATTGCCTATGTATATATTTTTGACTATGTTCATTCCTTATTTTGTATCATTCATATAGCATATTTCCCATACCTTCAGTGGAGCTATTTATACATATATTTTATAGATCATTTTAATTGTGTCTTTGCATTATTCCGGTGGGTTTGGGGGGTGTCACTCTGACTTGTTGCTCTGCATTGGGGTGTAGGTATTTGGGTTGGGGGGGTGGGTGTATGGCGCATGTGTGTGCCCGTAAGCTTTCCTCCTCCCCCCTCCCCTGTGTCGTAGGTGCAATACTCACCGTTGTCGTCCGCGCCGGCGTTCGTACTCCTGGTGGATGAGCAGGTAGACAATAGCTGGTAGGATGTTTAATTCGGGTTCCATGCTGTCCTCCTTCCTCGTGGAGTGTGTAGAGGTGAGCGTTTTCCCGTTCGTAGTCTGTTTCCGCCGTGTTTTTATCGGCGGGGCTCCCGCCCCGGAAAAGGTGGCGGATTGGTGAGTTGTGATAGGGTGGGCGGTACATTGTCTGCCGCCTGCCTGTTGGCGGTGACCGCCGCGCTGTTTGTCTGTCCCGCCGTGGCGGTCGGAGTGTTAAAGTGGCGGCCTGTGTTGGCGGTTCCCGCCAGGGTCAGAATACCTTTTTTTTTACCGCCAGCCTGTTGGTGGGTTGGCCGCCGCTTTATCACCGACCGCCAGGGTCGGAATGACCCCCATAGTCTCCAACCTTTTACGCAGACCTCAGTAGTACAGGCACCATACACCCATCACTTGTGGCCTTCTCATAAACATGTATTACCATCAGCAACAAAGTACCTTCCCGCTTTCACTATGCCAGTGGACTATACCCAGCCCCTCCAACTTACTTACTATGGCAATTCCATTGCATCCAAAACACTGACCAGACTCCTACTCTGCCTTCGCTCCAGCATACATATCACCTCATGCTACACAACAGACTACATTATAATGCATAGAACATTCCACAAGGTGGGACCCAAATTCCGCAAACCAAGCTGTCAACTGAAAAGCTCCTTCCTTCCTGGCAGTAATAGCACTGATGTTATTAGTGATGGTGCTGTTGATGCTGGTTTTTCGATTGTACCAATGGTATTGTTGATTTTAGTTGTGGTGTGGTATTGGTATTGGTGATATTGGTGGCATTGGTTATGATGGTGATATTGTTGGTATCGCTAAGGGTGGGTTAGCAGTAGGAGTACTGGTGAAACTGGTATCATTGAGGATATTGGTGGTGTTGTATATTAGTGGTGTTGTGGTATTGGTTGTATTTGTGGACTTGGTATTGGTAGTGGTACGGCCCTGAAAGTTGTGGTTCTGCTCTTGTGGTATTGGTTCTGGTGTGGTACCGTGGGTGGTATGGCACTGGTGGTGATGTGGTATTAGTGGATTTGGTACTGATGTGTTATTGGCGGTGGTATGCTTCTGCTGTGGGCAGTGGCTTTGATGGCAGTATAGCTGGTGTTGGTGATATTGATGGTGCTATAGGTGATTTGATAGTTGTGGTGATGTTATTGTTGATGATGATGGTATTAGTGTTGATGGTGATAGGGTTCAACTGAAGTGTCACTTGATCCGAAGACAATCTCTACCACTTGATTATCTATGAGACCATTCTGGAAATCACAATGTCACCCCAGAACCCAGAAGAATGGAGCAGGGGAGAAAGAGAAAAACACTAGTCTGATGTTGGAATGCAGTAGCGGAATGGAAATCCAGGAAACCTAGGGATGCATTCCCCAAGGATACAGACTGCACCTCCATAGTAAGAGACAAACTTACAGTGAGTGTAACAATGAAATATCAAGAGCTCAAAATATAAGTCTCCATTCATCACACATTGGATAACTTAGCTGCCTCCTTTGTGTATAACATTGTGGCAAACCCAAGGAAGACCAGAAAACAATCTTGAGCGCAGAGGAGGAGGAGTAGAAGGAGCCGCAACAAGGCACAGTTGTGATGAAAGAAGTGGGTAACGACCAACGAAGTAGCCGGAGGGGAACCGGAAAGGTAGAAAACAATAAAGTGAGGGAAGTGCGATAGCAGGTTCTGAACTGAGAAGTCAACTAAAAACCCATTGCAAACACAAAAAGTTCTCAGACACAGACAAGGTGAATTGCTCTCTTATATACTGTCATTTCTCAAGATGACCCAGAAGTAACCTATCAAAGTGAAAGTATAAATCTGTGATAGCATGCACCTAAACCTTCAGTCTGTAGCCTCCACATGGAGGCAATTGCAACAGCGCCACATTTGCTGTGATTGATTCCTCCTAACAAGTGTAACTCTCCTCTTGCTCTGCCTGATACTGCTATGAAGCGAGTTTGAGTGTGTTAGACCTGTCAGTCCTTGGCATGGTTTCCCCCGGTTTTGCTTCTGACCTCCTGTTTTTGATCCTGTGCTGAATTTACTTTTCACTGGCTTTAGGACTCTGGGCACTTTACCACTGCTGACCAGTGCTAAAGTGCAAGTTCTCCCTGTGTAAATTGTATTGGTGCTTCTTTTCTCCATGAGTGGCATATTTGATTTGCTAATTAGTCCCTAGTGAAGAGCACTATGTGTGCCCAGGGCCTATAAATCAAATGCTACTAGTGGGCCTGCAGCACTCATTGTGCCACTGAGATGAGTAGCCCTGTAAACATGGCCCAGACCTGCCACTGCAGTGTCTGAGTGTGCAGTTTTGAACTGCCAGTTTGACCTGGCAAGTGCACCCACTTTTACTGTATGTAAGTCACCCCTATGGTAGACCCAAGGTAGCCCCATGGGCATGGTGCAGTGTATTTAAAAGGTAGGACATGTACTGGTGTGTTTTACATATCCTGATAGTGAAGTACTGCCAAATGTGATTTTCACTATTGCAAGGACCATCTCTCCCAACGGGTAACATGGGGATTGCCTTGAAATATATTTTAAGTGTAATTCCCCAACTGGAGCAGATAGAGATATGGAGTTTTGGGGTCTCTGAACTAACAAAGTAAAAAATACATCTTAGATGAAGTTGGTTTTTGAATTGTAAGTTTGAAAATGCCACTTTTAGCAAGTGCGCATTTTCTGTCTTAACCATTCTGTTCCTCTGTCTGTCTGCTGAATACTCGTCTGGGTCAGAATGATAGTTGGTCTGTGTGACAGGGTTGAAGTAACCCTGTTACCGAGTAATACAACGGGGCCGACGTGGTCGTACTCTGGGGGGCCCAAAGGGAGAATGGAGGATCGGACCATTTTCAAAAATCGGGATATCCTGGATAAAAAGGAGAAGGCAGGAGAAGAAGCGTTGTTGTTGGAGGAGGAAACATCAGTGACGGAAGATGTGTGGAAGAAAGAAACCGTAGGACCACCGACACGGCAGGAGCTCAAAGACACCCTACTGCAGAAACCATCCGAGACGTGTACGGAAGACGAGAGAGAGGGACAGGTCGAAGACTCCAGCCACGTCCCTGGAGGGATGTGGCTAATGCAGGTGTGTGCTTACCTCCCCGGCACCAGGGGATTTTGGGGGAAGTGGAGAGGAGGGAGGAGGGTAGAGGAGTAACTGAAGGAAAGACTCTGATGTACTTAACCGGAACCACTGTTCGTGCTTTAGATTCACAGGAGAGCTCTGTAGGATGTTTATGTGGGGTCCCTTCATATGAGCACAGGATATTTTTTTGTTGTTATTTTTGTTTTCCTTTTTTCTCTTCGTGGATTACTCTCCTCACACTAGTTTGACCGCCACCCACCTCGCCGTGCACTCTATCTATGTAGCCAGCCAAAGTAAAGCAAAACCCACTTACCTTTCTTTTTTTTTCCCTTCCCACGGGTCCTTCTTTTCAGCTGACTCCTTCCATCAGGGAGTAGAAATTCCGAACCGGAAAACACCTAAGAAAGAGGAGAATACAAAGAGAATGGACAAGTATGAGGAAGCACGAGTAATGGAAAACAGAGACCAGAGGCACAAATGGACAGAATAAGTGAAGAGAAAGAGAAAGCAGAAAACTATAAAAGACAAAGGACAAGGAGATAAGAACTTGTGTTTTTTTCAATTATTATTATTATTTTTTTTTCCTTTCTTGGACTAATACAGTACTTCAAATAAACGAATCTACGAGATTCCTCTGAACTATAATCCCTTTTATGTCTTCTATATAATGAGACCCCCAAGAGCCTACAACAGTGGTGTCAGAAGTAGGATTTCGGGGGTTTAAACTATATTCAAAACGGAAGACAAACCCACTTTAGAGGACATGATTCACCAATTGGACAACGGCATTTGCAATTGGTATGGGAGGAGCAACAAAGGGAGGCTCGAAATGATTGAAAAACGCTCCAGAATGCCCTGAAAAGTCAAGCTACAATAATGGCCAACAACCAACTGGTTCATGAGACGGCATTACAAAAATTAACCGACACCATTGCCTCTAGTCGTGTCCATTCTAACGTACCAAGCTCAGTTCTGCAGAAATTTCAAGAAGGGGAAGATCCAGACGCGTGTTTTACTAACTTTGAGCGAGTTGCAGCTTCAGCTACATGGCCAGAGGATAGATGGGGGCAGTACATTGCCCTGCTCTTAATTGGAACCCAACAAGCCCCCTATCAAGCAATAAACGCGGGAGGCACCACACCGTACCCTGAGATAAAGAAAGGGATCTTAGAACGTGTGGGGTTCGATACTGAGTACTATCGTATCAAGTTTCAGAAAACAAAATGGAACCCTATGGAAAATCCACATGCCCTTTATTACTGAATTCAGGATTTAGGTTTAAAATGGCTGAGTCCCATAGGTACAGATAGGGACAAGGTGATTGAAATCATCCTGCTTGAACAATTCCTTGAGGCCCTACCCCCACAAACCTGTAATTGCATTAAGCAACACCGAAACGTGGATACCACCATGGCAATAGACCAGCCTGCGCATTTCATCGGGCCCTTGAGTTTAAGATGAAAAAATGACAAATTATAGGAAACCGCCTGCCTAGCCCCTCATATCCGGTAAAATCAATGAAAGGTCCCGAGGAAGCTCCCATACAAAAATCAGTAGACAAGAACCCTAATCAATTACCCCAGTGTTACCACTGTGCAGAATGGGGACATGTATCCCGGAACTGCCCTCACAAAACCGAACCGATGGAAATAGGGGTCACTAGAGGGAGAGTTCTCTATATGGGCAAAGATGTGTCTCGCTATGTTGAAGAATTATTAATAAATGGACGACCTACCAGAGCCCTAATCGATTCAGGGTGTAGTCAGTCGGTAATTCGGGTGAGTTTAGACCCTGAGACAATATCGACAGCCCATGAATGTGTCTCCATTTGTTGCATTCATGGAGATATGAAGCAATATCCTTTAGTACAATCAACAATCGAATGGAGAGGTCAAACTGAGACTCTGATGATGGGGGTACTCCCTCACTTAGTAGAAGAAGTAATTATTGGTACGGACTATGATAATTTTTCTATGTTATTGGACAGTGCCCAGACAGCCAGAAATTGGAGAAGTGGTGTACAGAAGCACATTTTTCCCAGATTTCCATCACTCCAGAGAAAGAACATCTAAAATTAAGTAAAAGAGAGAGAAGAGAAGGGAAGAGAGCATACCAAATGGGTAAAATAGTCAATAATACACAAATAGTCGATAAACCAGTATTGGCAACCCTACCTCCTTTCAAGAGCAGCCAAAGGGACGACCCTACCCTACAACATGCATGGGAGACAGCTGTAATTGAAAAGACTGGACAGGCGGGTCCCTATTTTCTCATCCAAAATGCTCTGTTGTATAGAGTCACCCAACATAATCACCAAGACAAAACACAGTTAGTAGTGCCCCAACCATATCGTACTCAGACCTTACATTTAGCACACAGCCACGTAGGAGGTGGGCATTTTGGTACAGAAAAGACAGAAGAATATCTGCTGCGTCGATTTTATTGACCAGGCGTCTTTTCTGAAATTTACGGCTTTTGTCATCAATGCCCTAAGTGTCAACTTATTAATCCCAGACCAAACAAGAAAGCTCCCCTTTTCCCCTTGCGTATTATAGATGTTCCCTTTTCACGGGTGGGTATGGATTTGGTAGGCCCTTTGACCCCATCCTCAAGCGGATACATGTATATCCTTGTTTTAGTAGATTATGCTACAAGGTATCCCAAAGCCATCCCTTTAAGTAGTATGACCACCAAAAGCATAGCCCAGGCTATGATCGTTTTTTTTTCTAGGGTTGAGTTTCCCAGAGAATTACTCACGGACCAAGGAACTCCATTCATGTCCCGATTGATGTCACAAATCTGTCAAATACTTGGAGTCAACCACATCCGTACCTCGGTTTATCACCCTCAGACAGACAGCCTTGTAGAGAGATGTAATCGAACACTGAAAACTTTGTTTAAAAAAAACTATAGCCAATTCTGGTAAATACTGGGCTAAAAAACTACCACTAGTGCTTTACGCTATACGAAACATGTCCAATCATCCACTGGCCATACTCCATTAGAGTTGGTCTTTGGACGATAACCCCAGACTTTACAAGATATGGCTGCAGAGAAGTGGGGGGGAAATGAAAATGAGGATAAAGACATTCTAGAATACACCCAACAATTAAAAGACCAGATTCATAATGTTTGGGAAGACGTCAGAATAGACCTCGAGGAGGCCCAGATGAGACGCAAAAAATACTATGATAGGAGTACAGTTCTTAGGTCATTTAAACCTGGAGACAAAGTATTAATATTACTACCCAGTTCAGAGAATAAATTATTAGCCAAATGGCAAGGTCCTTCTAAGATACTAAAACCCGTGAGCCCTGTCACATACAAACTGGCGCTATCTGACAATCCAAAAAGAACCCAGATATATCATGTTAACCTCTTAAAGAAATGGGAGACAGCAGATGATTCAACCGGATCACTGATGTCCATGGACCCTGACTCCAACTCCACAGCAGCACCTGTGGCCCAGTGGTGTTATCGCGACACCGCAAAGTCGATGCCCCGCTCCTTGACCTGACAGATTAATTGAGCAGGTCTGTAAGGAACTGATGCCGCATTACCTCCCCTGCAACCGTAAGGAACCAACATCTCACCTCTCCTGCCTGGCAGTAAGAAATTGATGCCTCGCCTCCCCAGTGGTAGTAAGGAACTGACGCTGCACCAACTCCAGCAACTCCTCACCTCCCAGACTCCATGCAACGTCTTTGTTTCCTCATTGTTGTCCAAAGGTACTGTACTGAGGGTCCTTGCGAATCCGTGACTGGCCCACACTCTCTCTTGAGTGGCGTTGGACTGTAAGGAATGACTCCGTCAAGACACCGTGAAAGCCCCACTGGAGCTATTGAGCTTGGAAGCACTATACTGAGATTTAGGCCCTCATTATGACCCTGACGGTCGGTGTTAAAGCGGCGGTAAGACCGCCAACAGGTCGGCGGAAAAAAAAATGGAATCACGACCATGGCGGAAACCGGCAACATAGACAGCCACTTTAACACTCTGACCGCCACGGTGGTACAAACAAACAGCTTGGCAGTCACTGCCAACAAACAGGCGTGAGACAATGTACCGCCCACACTATTATGACAGGCCAATCCACCACCTTTTCTGGGGCGGATACAACGCGAACAAAAACACGGCGGAAACAGGACTTGGGAGTGTAAACACTCACCTCTACACAACCCACGAGGAACCAGGACACCATGGAGCCAGAACTCCAAATACTACCTGCAATAGTATTCCTGCTCTTCTACCAGGAGCACGAAAGACGGCGGTGACGACCACTGTGAGTACTGCACCTACAACACAGGGGGGGGGGAGAGTGACACACACACGCAACACCCCCACCCCAACCCTCACCCACAACAACACACACATTAATACATGCTGCAACATTACATTTACGCCCCCCACCCCACCTGGAAGAGCGCAATGACAAAAGGAAATGATTGTAACGATTGTAATCAATAAAAATCCATTAGTCAAAACTTGAAATGCAAGTTCGGGTAGTGCACCATTCATAGTCTGTGGACCACTGGGCCCAAAATGCATGGGTGAGGCCCACACTCGATACCAGACTCCAAACGGAGAGAAAACTGCTGGGGCATCAGATCGAAATGATACAGGCACCTCAAGGGGAAGGGAAGGGTGGGCACCTCAGCCGGATGAGTGCACAACGCCAGCTCCACGAGGGGCCTCCATGCCCATTGATGTGTCCTGGGGAGTGCAAAGTCACAGTCTCTCAAGTCTCTCCAGTGGGTGGTTTGCCCACTGCTTTATCCTGGGAAGTGCAAAGCCACAGTCTCTCAAGTCTCTCCAGTGGGTGGTTTGCCCACTGCTTTATCCTGGGGAGTGCAAAGCCACAGTCTCCCAAGTCTCTCCAGTGGGTGGTTTGCCCACTGCTTTATCCTGGGGAGTGCAAAGCCACAGTCTCTCAAGTTTCTCCAGTGGGTGGTTTGCCCACTGCTTTTTCCTGGGGAGTGCCAAGCCACAGTATCACAAGTGGATGCCTTTCTCCACTGGTTCTAGAGGGGGCTTTGTGCCCAGAGTGCTTCATCCTGCCAAGGACTGAGGTAGTGGATGTGATACTCCACTGGTTCTGGATGGGGCTTTGTGCCCGGAGTGCTTCATCCTGCCAAGGACTGAGGTAGTGGATGTGATACTCCACTGGTTCTGGAGTGGGCTTTGTGCCCAGAGTGCATCATCCTGCCAAGGACTGAGGTAGTGGATGCCTTTCTCCACTGGTTCTGGAGGGGGCTTTGTGCCCAGAGTGCTTCATCCTGCCAAGGACTGAGGTAGTGGATGTGATACTCCACTGGTTCAGGAGGGGGCTTTGTGCCCAGAGTGCTTCATCCTGCCAAGGACTGTGGTAGTGGATGCCTTTCTCCACTGGTTCTGGAGGGGGCTTTGTGCCCAGAGTGCTTCATCCTGCCAAGGACTGAGGTAGTGGATGTGATACTCCACTGGTTCTGGAGGGGGCTTTGTGCCCAGAGTGCTTCAACCTGCCAAGGAATGAGGTAGTGGATGCCTTTCTCCAATGGTTCTGGAGGGGGCTTTGTGCCCAGAGTGCTTCATCCTGCCAAGGACTGTGGTAGTGGATGCCTTTCTCTACTGGTTCTGGAGGGGGCTTTGTGCCCAGAGTGCTTCATCCTGCCAAGGACTGAGGTAGTGGATGTGATACTCCACTGGTTCTGGAGGGGGCTTTGTGCCCAGAGTGCTTCATCCTGCCAAGGACTAAGGTAGTGGATGCCTTTCTCCACTGGTTCTGGAGGGGGCTTTGTGCCCAGAGTGCTTCATCCTGCCAAGAACTAAGGTAGTGGATTTGACACTCCATCGACGGTGGTGCAACATGCAAGCTGCCCATGCTCCTGGAACTGACCACCAGCCTCGTACGACTGACCACTGGGGATGGCAGCCATGTTTGCGGTGGTGCCACTGGCTCAGGATGTTGCGGGGCAGCTGGGGGTGCTAGCAGCGACGTCAGTAACGGCGGTGGTGGTGGTGGGCTCACTGACTGCGGTGCTGGCAGCGGTGTCAGTAGCGGTGGTGCTGGTGGCGGTCTCACTGACGGCGATCCTGGTGAAGGGCTCAGTGTCTGGGGTGCTGGCAGTGGTGTCAGTAGCGGCAGTGCTGGTGGCGGGTTCACTGACTGCGGTGCTGGCGGCAGTGTTAGTAGCAGCGGTGCTGGTGGCGGGCTCACTGACTGCGGTGCTGGCGGCGGTGTAAGTAGCGGCGGTGCTGGCTCATTGACGGCGGTGCTGGTGAAGGGCTCAGTGTCTGGGGTGCTGGCGGTGGTGTCTGTGGCGGCGGTGCAGGTGGCGGTGCTGGTCTTGTCTGCCGTGCAGGTTGGCGTCGACGTGGACCTGCCTTTGATTTTCAGGCCCTTCCCCACCTGGTGGCTCAGCTGTCTTGCCACTTTCAATTTTTGTCTTGACTGAGCCCTTGGTGGCAGGTGTTTTGGCCTTCTGCCTCCGGGATGTGGGCAACTTTTTCTGTTTTGGAGGTGGTGGAATGTCCTTGCCCTCGCTCCTTGGGACACTGGCAGTCCTGTTGCTTGGCACACTCCAAAATCCTGTTATTGCTGGCACCACTGTGCCCGGTGATGTGGTGGCTGAGGTGCTGGGTTGGGACCTGGAAAGGCGGGCCCTAGGGGACGGGCAGAGGGGGGAGGTGTAGGGAAGAGGCTCAACATTTGATAGCAAAAGTTTTTTAGACACACTGGGATGGGTATATGGAGGGGCTATGGGAGTGGAGGAAGAGGTAGTGGTTGTAGGAGGTGTTCGTTTGGTGACTTTGGGTGAAGGTGCATGGGCTGTAGGCTGTTGTGAGGTGGATGGCTGTTGGATGGGTGTGTGACTGCGTTTGTGTACTTTGGGAGGAGGGCTCACAGACACACTGGGAGAGGACACATGGGATGTGTGAATGGTAGTGGGGTGGTGAGTGCACGTGAGCGGTGTGTGGTGATGGGCGTGCTGGTGATGGAGGTAGTGGCTGAGGATGTAGTGCATGCAGGTGTGAGTGGAGACGAGACTGGGAGGGAGGAGGGAGACGTGGAGGAGGGGGACACAGTGGAGGCAGTGGATGCTGGTATGTGTGCATGGATATGATGCTTGCGTGAGTGCCTGTGGGATGTGTGGTGCTTATGTTTGCCTGAGCCACCCTTGTGTGTTGAAGTGTCTGCATGCTGGTCTGATGGTGTGCTTGGGATAGGCTGAGGTACAGGGGATTGGGTCTGGGTGGAGGAAGTTGGAGGGGGGAGGCTGGACACAGGGACAATGGCTGCCATCAGTGCTGAGGCCAGAGCCTGAAATGCTCTCTGTTGGGCTGCCTGGCCAGAATGAATGCCCTCCAGGAATGCATTTGTTTACTGCAACTGCCTCTCTGCACCCTGGATGGCATTCAGAATGGTAGAAGGCCAAACAGTGAGGGATCTCAGGAGGTCAATGGCCTCCTCACTGTGGGCAGCAGGGCTGACTGGGACAGGGCCTGAGGTGCCTGGGGCGAAGGAGATGCCCACCATCCTGGGTGAGCGGCCATGGGACACACGCTGAGAGGCTGCTGGGAGGGCGGTGCTGGTAGGGGGGTTGGCGGCTGTACCTGTTGATGCGGTGGGCACAGAGGGGCCCGCCACCGCAAGGGAGCTCCCATCAGAGGAGGAGTCGGTGTCGCTGGTTTCTGCTCCTGTCCCCGCCGTGGAGCTCCCCTCGCCCTCCGTCCCACTGGTGACTTCAGACTCCGTTGTCTCACCCTCCAGGGCCATGTGGGATGCAGCTCCCTCCTGCTCTGGTGGCACTGCTCCTCCGCCTGATGATGCTAATGCACACAAGAACAGGGAGGCCACAAAAAGGTGGGGGGGAAGAAAGAAGAAAGACATGTTCAGTGCATGCAATACCGCTATCGTTGGCGGACACTACAGACACAGCAGCCCTCTGCACTATGCCATGCACTTAGAGTTCCCTAATTAATCACAGGGACATGGGGTACAAGGCCTATGCCCGATTGCTGCACACATGGAGGTCACAGGAGCCTGACTAGGTGTAGATGGCTCTTACCACTGGTGGGGTTGGGGTGCCACATAGCCTGCCTCACAAAGAGTCCTTGCCTACAAAGCTCGCCCTGGCCTAGGGTAACCCACTGCCCACCTACCGCAACCAGACACCTCCTAATGCGTGCAGAGTCAGCTGAATGAGAGTGTATTCACTCCCTTGTGGCTGCTGTGATGCCCTCAAGCGCCCATCCAACTACGGATATGCCACCGCCAGGATCCGGAACATCAAGGGGGTCATGGTGCGACGGGCACCCCTCCCACGTTGGGAGGCCATCCCCAGCTGGGTCTCCGCCGTCTTCTTGCTCCAGCGGCGAATGTCCTCCCATCTTTTCCAGCAGTGGGTGCTCCGTCTGTGGGGGACCCCCAGGGTCCGGACGTCCTTGGCGATGGCACGCCAAATATCCTTCTTCTAGTGGGCGCACGTTCCCACCCTTGCCCTGACGCACATACACTCACCGTCTGCTCATGCAGGCCTCAGTCCCCTTCCCCCCTGTATCTTCCATCCACACCACTCCAAACAGGCATTGCACATGCAGCATGCTCACAGTGTACTCACCTGTTTGTCTGGAGGACCGTAGAGTAGCGTGTACTGGGGGAGGACCCCATCCACTAACTTGTCCAACTCCTCCAAAGTGAAGGCAGGGGCCTTTTCCCCAGACACATGAGCCATCGTTGCTTCCAGACTGAGGTCACAGCAGCACTTGCAGTGTAGGTCCTCTCCTGTCGAAGGTCAGGTATCAAGTGAGTGAACAGACAGAAAATGGCGGTCACGTCCGCGGCGGTGCGTACCGTCACTGCTGGCGTACATCGTCATTGGCTCATGGGACCCATACGGCCCAATGTTAACCAATGCAGGATTGCGCCGCGGTCTTCGACCGCCTACCGCGACGGTGTACAAAGCCAGCGCAGTTACCTCATATCCCCTTGTCCCACATTACAGGTCAGACAGCCGCCATTTCAGGGGGCCACATGGCATTATTTTTTAATGCGTCACACATACCTAGGCCTTGCATACACACAGAGACAGGCAGGCACATAGCGGATTGACAAATATGTGCAATAAATTCTTTTTTTACTACCTCAGTGTTGGCTGACTCTGTGCTCGCTGTTCTCGTCCATAGGGCACGTCCGCTAGGGCAGGTGAGGAGATGGCGGCATCCTCCGGTGTACAGACCGCTGGTGGACCTGTCGACAATGGAAGAGAGACATGTAATAGTCACCTACAGACTTGATCGTGCAACAATCCATGAACTGTGTGCCCAGTTGGAGCCAGACTTGATTTCAGCTATCCACCATCCCACAGGAGTCCCCCCTCTAGTGTAGGTCCTGTCAGTACTCCATTTCCTGGCCAGTGGGTCATTTCAAACAACAGTGGCTATTGCATCAGGGATGTCCCAGCCTATGTTCTCAAACGTGTTGTCCAGAGTGTTGTCTGCCCTGCTGAAACACATGCACAGCTACATCGTTTTCCCTCAGGTGGAGGATTTGCCTACAGTGAAAGGTGACTTCTATGCCCTGGGACATATCCCCAACATCATAGGTGCCATTGATGGGACACATGTGACCTTGGTACCCCCATGCAGGAGTGAACAGGTGTACAGAAACAGAAGGAGCTATCAATCAATGAATGTGCAGATGGTGTGTATGGCCGACCAGTACATCTTCCATGTGAACGCCAAGTTTCCTGGATCAGTGCATGACGCTTACATTTTGAGGAATAGCAGCATCCCTTATGTGATGGGGCAACTCCAGAGGCACCCTGTGTGGCTAGTAGGTGAGGCCAAGGACCCTATACAGTGTGAATAGTTGTCTGGGCCTGGGGTTGTCCCTAAGGGTTAGTGTGTGTCTAGCAGATGTCCCTCGATATTTTCAGGTGACTCTGGGTACCCCAACCTGTCATGGCTACTGACCCCAGTGAGAAATCCCAGGACAAGGGCAGAGGAATGCTACAATGAGGCACATGGGTGAACTAGGAGGATTATAGAAAGAACCTTCGGCCTCCTGAAGGCCAGATTCCGGTGCCTCTTTATGACAGGTGGTTCTCTCTACTACTCACCAAAGAAGGTGTGCCAGATCATCGTGGCCTGCTGTATGCTGCACAACTTGGCTTTGTGACGACAGGTGCCTTTTCTGCAGGAGGATGGTCCAGAAGGAGGTCTTGTGGCAGCTGTGGAGCCTGTGGACAGTGAAGAAGAGGAGGCAGAAGAAGAGGATATCGACAACAGAAACAACGTGATCCAGCAATACTTCCTGTGAGACACAGATAAGAAGACATCACTACCTCCTACATCTCATACAATTGTTAGACCTATCAAGTGTCTGTTACTTTCACCCAGTGTATGGACCCTGACCTGTCACTTTGCCTTTCCATTTCACAGATGTGGGTCCCACTGTGTGACCTCTGCTATGTTACCTCATGGACTAGGGCTGTGTGACATAGGTATTTTGGCAATACAATGGACATTGCTATTGTCCTTAGTTATTGCAAATACACATTTGTGAAAGCACAGACTGACTCCAGATTGTTTTATGATTCAAGGGTGTTTATTTAAGTGCAAATTAGTGGAGGGGGTTGGGTGATTGTGGAGGAATGTCCATGGCAGAGTCCAGTCTATTTATTTCACAGGTGCATTGTCCTAAGGGGCATAGGAAGTGGAGCTAGGGAAGTTTAATGATGGACAGGGCGACGAAGTGGGACAGAAGGATGACATTCAGGGTGGTCTCATTTCTTGGTGGGGGTCTTGGCATTGTTCTCTGTCTTTGTCCTGGATCTCAGGGACCGTTTGCGGGGTGGTTTTCCATCTGCAGGGGGTGGGGTGCTGGTGTTGTGGTCCTGTGGTGATGCCTCCTGTCCACTAGCGCCGGCGGAGGTGGTGGGCAGTTCATCATCGAGGCTAGTGTCAGGGGCCCCTTGTTGTGCCACAGTGTCCCTCCTGGTGTTCACAAGGTCCTTCAGCACCCCTACAATGGTGACAAGGGTGGTGTTGATGGGCTTGAGTTCCTCCCTGATCCCCAAATACTGTTCCTCCTGCAGTCGCTTGGTCTCCTGAAACTTGGCCAGTACTGTTGCCATCGTCTCCTGGGAATGATGGTACGCTCCCATGATGTTGGAGAGGGCCTTGTGGAGAGTAGGTTCCCTGGGCCTGTCCTCCCCCTGTCGCACAGCAGTCCCCCTGTTTTCCTGTTCCTCTGTCCCCTGAACAGTGTGCCCACTGCCACTGCCCCAGGTCCCTGATGTTCTTGGGTTTGTGGGTTTGCCTGGGTTCCCTGTAGTGGAGAACACACTGCTGCTTGACGTGTCCTGGGGACAGAGGTATGGGCCCGCTGGGTGGGTGCTGTGCTGGTGTTTCCTGAGGGGGGAGGTTGTGTTGTGGCATGTGCCAGTGTGAGGGGAACCGACTGTCCCGAGGCCCCAGATGGGCCGGGCTGGTCATCTAGATCCAGTTGGACAGAGCTGCTGTCATCACGGTGGGCCTCTTCTGTGGGGGGAGTGGACACGTCTGGAACCTCCTGTCCAGTGATGTTGGGTAGGGGTCCTGCAGGGGTGTAAAGGCATGGTTATTGCATCTGTGTGTGCCATTGTGTGCAATGGATGGGTGACCCTGTACCCCAGTGCTCATATTCGTGTGTAGGACCTTGTGTGATATTTGGTTTGGGGATCTGTGTGGGTATCTGTAGTGGACATGCTTTGGTGATAGGTGTCCATGCTTTGGTGTTGCATGCAGGGCTTGGTGTTGGGTTGGGTGGTTTGTGATAGTGGGACATATGTGAGGTGTTGGAGTGTTGGGGGTGAGGGTGAAAGTGGGGGTATGTCATAGCATGCAGGTAGGGTGGGTGATGAAATAGTTAAGATTTGACTTACCAGAGTCCATTCCTCCAACTACACCTGCGAGGCCCTCAGGATGCAGTATAGCCAAGACCTGCTCCTCCCATGTTGTTAGTTGTGGGGGAGGAGGTGAGGGTCCGCCTCCAGTCCTCTGAACTGCAATCTGGTGTCTTGAGACCACGGAACGTACCTTCCCCCGTAGGTTGTTCCACCTCTTCCTGATGTCATCCCGTGTTTTGGATGCTGTCCCACTGCGTTGACCTTGTCTACGATTCTGCGCCATAGCTCCATCTTCCTAGCTAGGGAGGTGTGCTGCACCTGTGATCCGAAATAGCTGCGGCTCTACCCGGACGATTTCCTCCACCATGACCCGGAGCTCCTCCCCAGAGAACCTGGGGTGTCTTTGTGGTGCCATGATGTGGTGTGGGTGATGTGTGAGGTGGTGTGTGTTGTGATGTGTGAGGGGATGTGTTTGTGTGCGTTGAGTGAGGTGTATGGATGTTGTGTGAGTGATGGTGTTGTGTGCCTGTGGATGCTAGTTTGTTGATGGTGGTGTCTCTCTCTGTGCTTCATTCTCAATTTTGGTAGTAAGGGTTTGTGGGTGATGTGGGTGTGTGCTTTATATTGTATTGGGTGTGTGGGAGTGGTGTGTGTGTATGTGTATCAGGTGTGTGTATTTCGATTTGTCCACTGTGGTTGTGTTTTGTAAATGTGTGTGTATTTTGAGCGCGGCGGTGTGTACCGCCAATAGAATACCGCGGTTGAAAGACCGCCGCGTGGATTCGTGGGTCGTGATAGTGTGGGCGTATTCCTGTTGGCGTGACGGTGGAGGTTTTGTTATCGCCAGTTTATCACTGACCTTTGGTGTGGTGGACTTGTGTGGGTGTCTAGATTTTGGCGGATTCCGAGCTGTGGGTCGTAATAGCTGTGGCGGAATTCTGCTGCCGCAGCAGTGTGTTGACGGACTTCTGCACGGCGGTAAGCGGGATTTACCACCAATGTTGCAATGAACGCCTTAATCTTTAAAAATTCATATCTTTCCCTGTGTATGTTGGATTGTTGTTGCTTTGCTCTTGTTTTATTCAGATAAATATTGGCTATTTTTCTAAACTGGTGTGGAGTACCTTTATGGTGTTTTCACTGTGTTACTGTGTGTGTGTGTGTGTGTGTGTGTGTGTGTGTGCATGTGTGTACAAATACTTTACACATTGCCTCTGAAACAAGGCTGACGGCTTGAACCAAGGGTGTGACAACGGGTTATCTTAGCTGTGTGGCTTCCTTTCCCTAACTACAGTGAAGGTCTCTACTTGGACAGGGTACAAACCACTGCCAACTATAGACCCCATTTCTAACAGTGTGTGTGACTCCTTTTCTGAGTTTTATGTTGAAGTAGGAATTGCTTATGGTTTATACAGTGCGAAACACTTCGGCGATATGCTCCGGCATAGACAGTGTCTTGATGTTGATCTTGACTGATGGTATTAGTGATGTAGATGCTATTGGTGATGGTTGTTCTGGTAGTTGTAGTACTATCTGTGGTGTTATTGGGGTTGGTGGCATTAGTAATGGCATTGGTGGTGGTGTGTTTTTGGTGGTGATTTGGTACCGGTGGTGATAGTGTTATCAGCACTGTAGCTGTGGTATTAGTTGTGGTGGTACTGGTGTTGGTGATGGTATTTCTGTTGTGTGATATAGTGGGTGATGTGGGATTGGTGTTTGGACTGTTGATCGGTGTATGCTGTTGTACTGGTGCGGTGGTGGGGTGCGATTGGCAGTTGTGTTGTAGTGGTGTTGGTGTGACATTTTGGTGGTGATGATGGAGGGTGCTGTGGTGATGGTGTTCTTAATGGTGGTGGTATTGGTAGAGTTCTTGTTAGTCCTGGTAGAGGTGGAATTGAAGATGGGGGTATTAGCATTGGTGGCATTTGGTGATGGTATTGACTTGGGTGGTATTGGTGCTGATGAAGTTCTATTGGTAGTGGTGGAATTTGTGTAATTTGTTTTGGTGGTTTTATTTGTAGGGTACCAGTATTGTTAATATATTGGCAGTGGTTCCAGTGGTGGTGGGTTTGTTGGTGCTGGTGGTGGTGGTATTGCATGTTAGAGATAAAAAAGTTAATTGATAAAAATTGTGAACGCTGAGTGTATGTTCAAGATGTATTGAAGCCCTTCATCTATTGCAAGGAAAGCATTCAATAGAAGCTAGAATGATACACTAAACCACCAATAACTTGAAGTGAGCGAGGAATAGCTATGTAGGTGGAACCAAAGCTACTCTATATATAATTGAAAGAATTGTTATTGAAAAGTATGTCAGACAGATAACAATGTCTGTAGCCAGGCATAAAAATGGCAAAAAACACTTGAGCAGAATAAATTGAAATACTTCAGTTATCTCCTGTAGTAGTAAGAGCATTAGCAACTGCAGTTGTTAGATGACCAGGCTGCTCAGAATTCACAGTATCTACTGGTTCTAAGCAGGTGACACTCAAAGGCAGGCAATAGGCATACTTTCCCCAGGGTACTTTGACATACATACTTGCCCACCATGCAACAGAGATACCCCTATTGCATAAATGTTCACATGACTATCGCAGGCACATACAAGGGGTTTTAAAAATATAGGTTGCATTTGCCTGCCTTCTTAATGAAGAACTATGGAGTTATTGGTCATAATATAGTAAAGGATATTCTTTAATACCTTGAATTCGTGCACCCATGTTTCCAGGTGTTCGGAAAGATGGCTGTGTTAGCGAGGCATTGATGATGGTGGTTAGTGGCTGATCTCGTCTCTTCCGAGGTTGAAAGCTTGGTGAGAACAGAGGTCAGTGGGTGCTCTGGAGTAGATGCAGTTCATAAGGGTGGTTGTGTTTGATGTGCTGTGTTAATTCCAGGTGGTTTGCTTGTAGTCGGTTGTGGTGGTTGATTGGAGGCTGGGGGTGTTGGAGGTTTGGGAACTGAAGTTCTTGGAAATGGTTGCTATCTTGTGTTGGAAATGGTCAGTGAGAGTGTTCCAAAGCTCTGACATGGTGAAGGGTTCCTTGGTTTGGTTGGTACTGGTGTCAATCTGGAGGGTCAGGGCCTCCCTCTTTGCTGTTCTGACCTGTTGATGTTAGTCAATGGTTCTCCAGTGGTCGGCTCGTAGGTGACAGTGTTGCAGAGTAAAACGTAGAAAAGCTCATGTTTAATATATGCCTTTGGGTCATCCTAGTGACTAGGATACAGTCCTCTTTCTATATCTAAGTGAATTCACTTTACTTATGTACGTTGTCTCATGAACGGGTCTAGCAATTTCCTCATGTTATCAACACATTACTTAAGTGTATGTGTGGTGATGTTAGCATGTGGTGTCACTGGGGTTTGTGGTGTCATTGGGGTTAGTAGTAGAATGCGGGCGTGATGCAGTCAGTTGGGGGTGGCGGAGGACTTAATGAGTTGGGGGTGAAGTATCCTCCATACTACTGGCTGTTTGGACAATAAAGGAAGCTTGATCTAGACTTTAGTGTTGGAGCAGTCATTATAGTACGCTATTCCAGTTTATTATTTATCTATACATTAACACTGATATGCAATTAACTAAATTCACCTTTGATTTAAAACTAGTGTCTTCAAGCCATTGTTTTCTACACCTGTAGGCTTCTTGCGTAACACAGAGTGGCTGGGGGCTTTCACAATAAGGTAGCTGTTAATAAAATGATCCATGAAATGCATAGATCAGGGATCTACAACGAGTAGCTCATGAGCAATGGGTAGCTTGCTAGCACCCTCAAAGTAGCACTCAGAGCTGACATCAAGCCCAGTACCTCTTTCACAAAATCTGCTCTGTTCATTTCAACAGCCTTGGAGTGGTAGCCGGCCAATCCAATAGCAGAGCCTCCTTAATAGCACTCAAACACACACTATGTCAGCCTACGGGATCTGCCACATGACCATCTGCATCCCCTCTCAATGCAGCTAAGTCACAAGGAGATTGGCCATGTCATAGGTTGTGCTCTATTAGTTGCACCATCTGTGTGAGCAAAGGACCATGAAAGAAGAGTGATAGCAGTAATCTGAGCACTAACTACTGCTGACCCATTGAAGTCAATGACTGGACGAGCCAGAGTGAAAACATGTTATGTGGGTGCACGATCAGCCCAGTAACTAAAGAGAGCATGGTATGGATCCAGAGCAGAGGAAAATAAGAGCCTCACGGGCATTCAGATATGTGGCAATGTGTCCCTCCTTCATGGCTCAAAAGTGAATCTAGCCCGTGTCAAAAGGGTTGCATCTCTGGCACAATTGTATCTGTTCATGGCATAATTGCATAATGATGGTCATCATTGACAGTTTTGGGCATTCTTGATCTAGTTGTGACCTATAGGCAGCCATCATTGACCTGATCGTCATGGTGTCCAGCTTTGCCATAATTATGTCTCTGGTATAACAGCAGGCATTTTTGGCAAAATGCAGGCATCATTGGTGTTATGGTGAGCATCCAAGGCCTATGGTTGTAATACCTGGGCATCTGCAGCAGGCAAGGCAACATGTGAGTACTTGAAAATTACAAGGTAGTGTTTGGGGACTGTGCATTTTCTAAAAATAAAGACTGCTATTTTAAAGACAAAAGTGTTTTTTCAGAAAAGGTTTTTATTCTGGGAAGCTGAGTTTCTTTGCCCAAAATGGAAAGTGGGGGACAAATATGTATATTTTTCAAAACTGATAAGCTGATGAAAACATGTCATGTGTGTCAGAGGCCATGTGATGATTTGAATGTTACTTCATTACTAAGTGGAGACATTCAATATTGATAAGCATTTTACTAGTATTTTTTCTGGAAATCTTAGGAGGTCACTACTGATAATCTTGCTTACAGTATTCATAGTGTAACGTTAACAAGTGTGGTCATATTTTACAGTGATAAAATCAAGGCCCATGGCTTTCATTAGGACCTATGGTTAATTAGATTGAACCATGATGGTATTACAGATCTTTGGAAGATTTTGATCGCTTCTCCAAAAATAGAGGCCTTTTCCTATGGTGGGATAGAAGGAGAGCTCCCATTAAGATTCCCCTCTGTGCTCCCAATGTTGCGGCACTAGTCGAACCACAAATCACAACTACATTTGGTGATTACTTGAAAGTTGCAGGTACTCTAATTAAAAATAGGTCCTGATGAAAGCCATGGACCCTGAGTGGCTGTGTCAGACTGAAACATGTCAACCTTAGTTTTAGTTGTAAAAGATTCATTGCTGATCTTCACAACGTCACCTGTTTTTAATCTTACTCTTATCCTTTTTATGGACACTAAGAAATAGGAATTCAGGATATGAGGTAATATTAACTCACGTTCTATCACTCACTTTCTCCCTGAGATATCCGTCAGTTCATTTGAGTAACGGGATACTGAAGTGAATGGAGACCCTGTGATGATGCTACCTAGGAAATTATCCCACGGTGGTAACATTCACCATACAGGGTAGAACACGTGGTTGAGGGTCTGTTGAGAAAGATCTCAGATCGTGGAATGATATGGTATGAGGGTTCACTTCTTTTGGTTATTAGTGTTTGGACAAAGCCAGCTGAGTGAACCTTCGAGACAGCTTATTTCTCCCTCCTTTACTGGTTTATATCTCATATTCTTTCATACATCTTATCACACAATTTCAGATCATCAGATGTCAAATAAAAAAACTGACTCTGAAATAGTATTTGTCCTTTTCCAGATTTAAAAAAAAGACACCATTTAGTTGGAAAACTATTCTACTCAACTGTAGTTCTCTTATGTCAGAGACTCTCCTAACAGATATCAGACAGAGCAACAAAGCCAGCTGCATCCTCTAAGAGCTAAGAATTTAGAAACAGGACAATCCTTAAATACCTTAAAAATGAAATCAACATCCCATTAACTTTCGTGTCGCGAATGGGTGGAGGGGGGTCTTTTAGACAAATTCCATTCATTAGCCTGCAGATCAAAGGATTTCTTCCTACAGAAACACCATCCACCAGATAATGGCCCACTGCTATAGTCGACCTATTGCAGGTTACTGTCCTATAACTTAAACCTTTCCCAAATAAGTCAGCCATATACTTTCCTACCATTAGTTGAACAGGCTCCATGGGATCAGAATTCCTTTCCAAGCATCAAAGTACCCAATCCTTTCAAGCACCTCTTAGCTCCTAGCACCCATGATTCAATGAGGAGTTATGAAGCCTTTCCTGAAAGATCCATGAATCTTAAATGACGCTTTTGCCCTTCCATGGCTAATAAACTCTTGCAAGGCTGAATTAGAAATATCATCGCCATTCACCACTATAGAATGGAAGAGAACCATGCCTAAGTTGCCCAATTAGGAGTACCTAAGACTATTCAACAATTCTGCCTTTTTCTTACTTGCAACAACACTCTTTGTGTCATTACAATTGGCAGGAATGTATAGCCTCTCAATTCCTTCAAGTATGATGAATGCATCCAGTGCCTGACCCCTGGATCTGGACACCACCTGAAATACATCTCTCTCTAACAAGTCACATAGGAAGCAAAAAAATCAATTTCCAGTGAACCTCAAACGTCCTGAATTTTCATATGTCTTCTTTTTTAACTATCAAATGCTGAAATCTATCAGAATATGTGAATTCCAGTCTGCCACTCCATTCTCATTTCCTGGAAATTACTGAGCCCTCAAACCTATCTTTTCCCCACAGAACTCCCTAATTTATTTTTTTCAATCTGTGACAGTTTCCATGATCTGCCTCTCCCTATTTCTTTTTTTTACATAAGTCACCACTGTCATGTTGTCCATCCTCATTAACAGTGAATGTGAGAAAAGGACTTTTTTGTCATAGTTAGCCCCCACTTTTTGCCTGGCATTTGATGTAGTCTCGAAGTTGTTAGTGCCCAGGGCCCCTGCTAACCAGATTCCCTGGGCCAGATCTCTTTCCCTAAAACTATTGTGATGCATTGGCACACTTGATAAACACATTTAGCTACCCCTATAAGTCCCCAGCAAATGGTAATTAGGTATCCAGGGCATGGGGTATTAAGGGTAGACCCCGGAGGGCAGCAGCACAGATTGCGTCCCCCTCTCGGGCCATGCATCCAGAGGCACCCAGCACTGTATTTGCAGGCTGAGTGTTCTGATGCAATCCCAAAAGACAAACTCAACATGGCATGCAGCCTGTGTGCCCTGTCCACTACACACTGCATGCACAATAGATAAGTCACTCCTCTGGCAGCCCTTCTAGCCCTAAGTCAGGGTGCACTATACTGTATGTATGGGCATAGATGCATGAGTAACATGCCCCTACTGTGTCCTTGCCAAACCTGGCACACAGCAAGTGAACAAGGCAGCTATTTTAATGCATGTGCTGGACACTGATGAGTAAGAGTTTCACAGCTACATGATGGCTACGCTGAACCCAAGGTTGTATGGTATCAAACAACTCAGAATAATAAATCCAAACTGGTACCAGTATTGGATTTATTACAAAATTGACTCAGGGTTCACCTTAGAGGTGCTTCCTGCAAAAGCTAACTACCCTGGCATGGTTGCTGGCCGGTCACAACCAGCCTGCCGCCACCAGACAACATTTTGAGCCCCTGAGGTGAAAGAACCTGCTCAGTGGGACTCAGAACAAAGCCCTTCCAGAGTCGAGGTGTTAACACCCCCTTCCTCTGGAATGTGCACTGTCCTGCTAGCGAGCTTCAAAGGGCTTACCACCCTTGGAACTCGAACCCCATGCTGCTGCTAACAGCAAATGTCCACCCTTGTTCAAACCCCCACTTTTGTTGGGAGCAACAGCAGGAAATCAAAGGACAGAAGGAGTGGTCTGTCCTGGCTTGCCCCACCCCCAAGGTGACCCCTCCATTTCATTTTCCTCCATCTTGCATGGACGGAAAATATCCAATCAGGTGCAGGAAAGTGACCTCTGCCTACAGGAAGTTGTCACTTAGTGGGTATCGCACCCTAAGCTAGATGACCCATTGGTCACTGCTAGGTACCCCCTAAAATGAACACTAAATACAGTATTTAGTGAGCATCCCTAGACCAAGAAATCAGATTCCAAGGACAAGAGAAGACCAGCAACCGATGTTGCATCACCAGGACTCAACAATCGCTGCTGAGAGGTTGCTTGGACATTGGACAGAAGCTACAAACCCCCAGAGGGCCTCCACTCTTCACAAATTGCCAATTGCCTCCAGAGTGAAGGTATCACTCTACAACATCAAAAAACTAAAGACTCAGTGAAGTCAACTTCACTGATAGGCTCCTGACCAAGGAACCGGACACCACAGCTGAACCAAACTCCACCCAACAGACCATGAGGACAAATCCTGAAAGTATGCCACGTTTGGTGGCACTGTGCCCTCCAGTGGCCAAACTGTGTAATAGCCCAGGTACTGGTCACCTCGCATCAGACATCCTGAAGGACAGAGTCCATTCAAGGTTGAAAAAGGACCAGTAGTAAGCCCCTGTCAAGGGACTTCAGGAACCACCTGAACCTCCCACCAGAGTGTCCCTGCTGACCTGCAAGTGACCCTCAAAGAGACCTTTCTCCTGCTTCCAAGGGCACCTTTGCACACAGGGCTCATCAATTCACTCTGCACCCAGCCATCCTGTGCCCTGCACTGAAGATCCAGCTGTGCCCTAGGGGTCCCCCACCCCTTGCAACCTCGACACTCCAAGGGACCCACCAGACTTACCTTTAATAAAACCTGTGCAGTGCTTTTTGAAGTGGTCCACCGCAGTGGCTTGACACCAGCTCAAACAACTTTCTGCAGTTGCTCCCAACGAAACCGGGAGCTGCCTGAACTTCTCCAGCTGGTCTATATTGCCCACTGATGACCATGACATACCTGCAAAAGGAGATATTGATAAACTCATTGATTGATTTTATATGCATTTTCAAAGTATCTTTTCCATTGATTCTTATGGTGCGTAATTACACACAAAAATACTTTTTATTAAAATTTAAAGAATTCATAACTTAAAAAGTACTTACCCGATTTTTATGATCTTGGTCTTAAAATTTATACAAAAATCTGAAGTAGTTACAGCACTAGACTGTCTCTTCCTGTATATTGAGTTGAGGCTCATTTTATACGATTCTCTGGGTGCAGTAAAGTCATAAAACCTTCCTTCATTGGTGAAAAATGTGAACACTTGTCAAGGAGTCATAAATACAATTTCAGATAGGAAATGCAAGTGGAGCTCGACCTGGCTTGGACACCATGTGGGCCAGCAAGTACGTGTCCAGATGTCCAGCCTCAGGGGGGCATGGTCACTACGTATGCTGTGGGTGCTGTTTCCTGATTGGCTAAGTGTACATAACTACATGTAGCATTTAACTTTATGGTGGTTTGGGAATGCATGTGTCCCTCTGGCCATGTGTGCTTCTTTGGGGCCAATCTCCGGGGACCATTGTAGTGTTGTTGCCATTCTGTGGAATCTGATCTAAGTTTCCCTGGTTGTGGATTTGGCTGTCAGCTAAGTGTTACCCCACCCGTGACTTGTCAGTCATTAACCTTCAGGCCTGGGTTGCAGACCTACCTAGGTGCTGTGGTTGATGGAGAGTTTATGATGGGGTCATCTAAGAGAGGTGTTGCAACTTTGTTTGTGTATATAAATGTATTGTTCGTGTATAAAGGTGTCTTATTGTCATGTGCATCATCATTAATTAATCCAATATCAACGTTCCCCCCTCTAGTTGAATTTTCAATAGAACCTCAAACCATAAGTCATGACAGTCACAGTGTAGGTACTTTGTTGTCCCACCTCCTGCGCTACTTGTACCCTACCCAACTTGGGGACTGTGTTTTTACAGAAGGAAACTCACAATTGTAGGAAAAAACAGAAAAACACTAACACAATGAAAATGGGCAACAATGACATGCACAAACCGGTCAGCCACCTGGGGAGCCAGGAGAACCAGTTCGTGAACCACTCCTGCTCAGGGGCACCTCCTTCTTCATGCATGTCCTTCTGTACTCTGTGCAATGCTTGAATGGCAAGTGTCAAAGTTCCATTATCCATGCCATTGCCAGGTATGAAAGTACAGCAGGATGCACCAATCTTGGTGCACAGCCCACCCTCCAGTGCGGTCATCAAGTCCAAGACATACCGATGTTGCTTCACCATGAGGCGGATGGCTCTCAATTTTTACTTGATTGGATTAAGGCCGAGCTCAGTACTGTTTATCATTGTGAGCATTTCCCACCGTGTTACGGGCATTTGCTTCTGTCTGCAAGGTGAATAAGGGTATGGACCCTCCTGCCGATACTTGGGAATCAGTGAACAGTCTAAACATCTTGGGAATGTCCTTGTATTGAGCCCAGCTAAAATAATCAGCAGGTTGTTCCCTTCGAACCTGATGCAACAGTGTTGTTGTCTTCCTCAGCGGGTGTTGGTACAGTTCGGACAGATCTTTTCCAGGGATGACCAGGTTTGGAGTGTGTATGGTGATGAGGGAGCAGAGGCCAAGCCGTCCAGGGACAAACTGGGTGTAAGCGAACACGCCACACTGCCAGTAAGTGTCCATTGGCGTGAGGTGCCCATTTGCCACAATTCTCGTTTGTGCCCAGTGGAATGGTTCCTTTGCCTCTGAAACATAAGAAATACAATGTGAGCTTCTGAACAATAGGGATTGCCCCTTTCCTTCTATCCATGTGTACCTGTCTATCTCAGTGTCCCATATCTCCTGACACAAGGCATCTATGCTGTTGGCATACCCTCTCCTACGAGGCCTATTTCCCTTCACATCGTCGAGGTGGATGGGCCTGCACTGAAACTCAATGGCTGGGGTATATTTGTTATCAACCAAGAAGCCCAAGATATGCTATGGGCCACCCTGGTACCGCAGATGGAATTGGGCGCAGACGAGTTTGTGCACTAGTTAGGTGGTTTAGCTACGTCCAAGAAGCTCTTCTCGTGCAAATCTCGGGGCCAAACAGTGTCCTCCCCCATAACTCCCTTCCTGCTCATCCTGCCTGGCTCAGTTTGGATGTAACTAGGCTCAGTAAGAAGGTATAGTGCTGTAGGATTGGTCTCATAGCGGGTCAGATTTACTACCACCCTATGGGGCTCCACTCTTTTAGGCTGCAGTTTGGCTTTAATTCTATACCGGTACAGATGGAGAAGGCATTTCACTTTGTCAGGGGTAGGGGTTACCTCTTGGGATAAGTACAATCTATCTGCATCGACTGCATGTGGTATCAGACATAATGTGACCCGGCTGATGTCTTGTAGCTCAGGGCAGTCATTTGCTGATACCACATGTTGTGTAAAAGAGCGCTATGTAGTGCATGTGGGATGGTAGTGTTTCGTGCGGTGTAATTAAAGGTGATATGAGTGAGGTCTCTACACAAGCGTGGTGACATCTTTCTGACTGTTATATCAGACTGTTCTTAGGAAATACATGGATGTGGTATCATCTGTGGCAACCAAAGAATGTGTAAATGCATGAAAACATATAACTTAGAAAACATTGTAGGTCTTGAGGCGATTCTGGCTGAGATGTAACCAGTTTTCTCTGTAACAGGAGTTTCTGAGTTGAAAAAACAGGTCAGAAAGTCTTTGGGGCAAGGTGTGATATGGGATCCCGTTGGAAGTATGGATATGAAAAGTCCTTGGGGTGTGCCGTGGCTCTTGAGCCTGCTGGATGCAAGAGTTCTTTGGAATAGTCAGTGGCTCTAGATCAGAGGTCTTCAAACTGATGCGTGGGCCCCCCTAAGGTGGCCTCAAGTGATCCCGGGGGAGCGCCAGACACTGGCCAAAAGAAGCATTATAGCGATGCCTTTCGTTTAAGCAGAAGCATGTTATTGCAGTTTTAAAAAAGGTAACAGTACTTAACTGCAATGTTAAAATATGTCTAGACATACTTAAACATTGCCATCTTTATAAAAATTCTGAGGGGGCCCAATGATTTTTATTTTTTCAACTGGGGGGGCGCGGCATTAAAAGGTTTGGAGACCACAGCTCTAGATCCTACTGGGGATTCTTGAGTGGCTGCTGAGAAGGTGGTGGTTCACTGTGGAGGTGGTGCACTTAACGGCTCGACTGCAGAGCTCTTTGGTTGTTATAAACAAGAAAGAACATTACATATCTGTATGTCGCCAAATAATTCTTAAGAATTTCTGTGTTTTCCAGGAATTTGGGGAGGCACCAGATGGTGGACCTCAATCGTTATACCTGGATCTGGAAGAAATAGGCTATTTTACAAATATTTTAAAAGAATGGATTAGTTTTATAGACATTTTATTTTTGTATATGTCGTCAAGACTTTTCCCTCTCCATGCTTATGCTTTGCGGGGTGATCCTCAAACATGTGGGCAGTTTTTAACTTTAGCTTGCGCTCTGTTGGCGTCGCCAGCCTTTCGTGCCCTAGTGTATGTATGAGGGTGTTGTCGTCGCAGAGCGATGATTCTGGCCTACACATGTGAGTGAGATTTAAAAGAGGAGGCATGTTGCAGTGAACGTTGATCAGCTATCCCAACTTGCCTTAAGGTCACGTGTGCACCCCTCTGGTGCCAGCAGGTGGCGTTTTACGTGACCCTCCGAAGTGACACCAGGTGTCCTAAGATGGCCCTTTTCCCAAGGTTTCCTTTGGGCTAGCTTTTGGCTTTTCCGTTTGGCTCTTAGGCATTTTCCCAGGCCTTTGATCTTTTCTGTTGTACCCGGGTGGGGGGGTCAGAGAGGTTTTCTGCGGCCCCCTTCTCTCTGGCTTATATAGCTTGACATTGGGATCATTGCTCCCTTCAAACGATGTGAAGCCTTGTGAGTCATCCTATTTCTAAACCTGCTACCGGGGTGAGCACATTCCTGCATTCCACCCTGCTTGGAGTGACGATGAGTGTTTTGGACTCTCTTTCCCTGGCACCCTCTCTCCCTCAAACCATATCTGTTTGAGTCTATGGTTCATGGCTGCTGTTGGGAAGCCCCTGAGGGAAAGGAGGAGGAAAAAAAGACATTGCAGTATAGAGAGTCTGGCGCAAGGCCGCAAACTCATCGGAGTTTGCCCATATTATGAAAATGAACCACGGTGGCTGGCCGTCCTGGTGAACCCCCTCTACTGACTGGATGCCATGCAGTGCTCAGCAATCTGTTGGGACTCATGCGTGTACTACACCACAAGCATGGGAAGCCTGGCTCCTGACACCGGAGGATAGCCTAATTTTAGCCCCCCATTTGGCTGGGGGCGGTTGGAGGCACTATTGCTGTTGGTACTATACACAGAGCAGAACTTTTGGTCCTGGCTGAGTGCTCGGAAAGGGGGCCTCTTGACTTGGTGGTTGGAACCCACCCCAACTTTGGCTTACAGGAATGAGCACCTGGTTGCCTGCCTTTTAGGCTGTTGTTGGGGAGCTGCCCTGACCCCCTTAGTCACAGTGCCCAACCTTGGGGTGTAGCTACTAGCTCCGCCCTGGGGGACTAGCAGCACACTGGGTCCTAGGCTCTGGCGGGCACCCTAAATGGCAAATTTCGGTGAGACTACCCGTTTGACAGTCACACAGCAAGCCAAAATGGTGTTTTTTAGTGAGGACAACTGTTTGACAGTCACACTGTGACACTGATTTTCCTGAACACAAGTAAAGTTTTTAAGTTCCTAATATTGTCTCATTTGTCTTTTATTTTGAAATTTACTGCAGTGAATTTTAAGGTGTGCTCGAAATGTATACTTTGTAGCACAGTTATTAAGGCTTACTGTGCAGTTGGGCTTTGTGTCTGTGTGAAGGCATTGTTCCCTTGAATAGCTACCCCTCCCTGCCGCAGCTGTGGCCCAGATCCCTGTAGGGCTGGGTTCCCTGTCTGTGGTTGCTGATGCCATGTGTTGGTCCAACTACCTACCCCTGCTGTGGTGGTGCAGTAGTGGGCTAACCTCCCTGCAGCTGAATGTGAGGTGCATTTAGGTTTCCCTGGGCCTCATTTTGCAGATTAAAAATTTGCGGATGGGAGTTTTGCGGGGTCAGGCTCATTGACTTCTGTGCTTGGTGTACACCGTAGTTAGCACCTGTCAGTCCTGTGGCCCATTCCATGGCAATAGTAGCACTGGATGAGGTTTGGCTGCTGCCAACCACTCTGGTTTCTGTCACTGTCACCATTTTGGAACCCTCAGGGGTCCTGCAGCAGGGTTCCCTTTATAACTGGTGCTGCTTGCACAATTGCGGCCAACACAGCCCTCTCGAGGGTGGGCTTTCTTAGCTTTTGTTGGATCAACTTAGCGTTGTTCCTCTGGGCCTGCTCCTGTTTCTCCTTATCCTTTTCCTGTTTGTATATGTGCGCTTAAATCGCCTGCCAGGGTTTACTGTCTAACCCTACCATGCTGTACAAACTGCTTTGTATTTTGGTGGGCAGCCCTTTCATAAGGATGTTGTAGAAGAAGAAGACTTGAGGGCCCATATTTGTCCATGGCTGTCCTGTCTCCTGACCCCATCATTCTCTCATCCTGTCTCGGAAGTCTATTATTTTCTCCCCAGGTTTCATGGTTTCCACCATCAACCCACCTACATCTGGGTAGTCAGGGAATATTTCCTTCAGGGCCGTCCATATCTGGTGCCTGTATGAATTAAAGGCTGTCCCATCATGCTCCGACTTGGTCAGCGTAACCGCTGGGATACAGACGTGGGCGAACACCGTGTTGGTCTGCTTACAGATAATGCTGCTTAGCAGACTCTTAACATCACTTAACGCTAGGGTGATCCCCACTGTGTTTTTCTAAAAGCAGGAGGTCCATTTCCCAGTCCCATCCAACAATGCCGGCAGCTTGGCTCTTAGCTCCTTTTTGTCCATCTGAGCCCATGGCACATAGGTAGATGGTCCTTGACATGCCCTTCTGTGGTAATGGGCATATTCTTATTTTGAACATATCTACTGGTTTTCCCTCTACATAGTGTTGCTATCTCCTCAGTCACTCCTGCACGTAAGGGAAGTTACACTTGGGATCCTCCCCTCCATGCCGGATGCAGTCTTCTTCAAACGCTATGTCCTCTGGTTCAATGTCCCGGCTCCGGCCAGGGCCAATCCATATTGACCACTTCTTTCAGCACAGCGGACTAAAAGGTGACAAAAAGGTTAGGCGAAGATTTTGCCTTTCTCCTAAGCTACTATGTCCCTCGTGGTTGGTTTACCCATCCTGTGCATTTGGGGGGAGCAGCGGATGTCTTCATCACTACTTTCCTAGGGTGCACGAAGAGACACCATCTTGGTCCTCCTGTATCTAAGCTGGGTTAGCACCAGGCTACCTTGGTCCCTAATTTTCTGGTCAGCCTCTCTCCATTGAGGGCACTCGGGAGAGGCACGGACCCCAGTCAAAAGCTTCCCTTCTGACTCTATGTTGGATTCTCCAATGACTGAGGCTCTGTGCCTACCCCTACTCTCTTCAGGTGGAGGGAGTGCTACTCTACTTTCTCATTGGGCATCCAGGCTGCGAGATTTGTCTCTCTCCCTTCTCAGTGCGCACCTTTCCTCTGACTTCCCTCTTCGCTTGGAGTTATGCTCTGTCCTTTTAAGTCGGGACCCTCTCTCGTGCTCACTCTCCGTGGTCTCCCAGGCTACCTGGGAGTATCATTTGACTCCCTCCTCACGACCAGATCTTGGAGGACGGAGGCCTCTTCCCTCGCACTGGCTAGCTGTCTGGCAGTCCAAGACTGCTCTTAATCTCCTTTTCCCCTACGTTTGCTTCCTGCGACCAGTGGGATTGGTTATTCTCCGAGCCTCTGAGGTCTGGTCCACAGACTGCAACAGAGAGGGTTCGAGCTTTGGGGCACTCTAGTGCTGGACTGGGGTGGTGCAGGCAGTGTCAAGGCTTGTTGACCTGTCAGTCCAACATGCCTGGACCTAACAGCCCGCTGTTCAGTAGTGGCCCCTTGAGCTGCCTCAACTGGTGGATTAGTGTATCCTAGCGTGGGGATTCCAGGCATCAGGGAGAGCACTTCCATACCTATATACTGCAGGGGAGGTGCAGATGCTGTGCTTGCTGCTGCTGGATCAATACTACCAGTCTGGACTTCCTCAAAAATGTCCCAGAGCACTAGTAACACTTCCCACTTCTTTTTTGTCCTTCTTTTTCCCCATATATTTTGTTTGTAAGTAAGTCCTTGTGTGTCCAATTATATTAGTGTTGAAGGTTCCCTATTTAGGCCAAGGGAACACGTGTGTCTTGGTGTGTGCATTTAACTCGTGGCAGAACTTGCTAAGCTTTTTGGCCCAAGTGGGGAACTTTCTCTGCATGTGCTATAAAGGAGATCCCATGGTGGAATTTGGGTAGTCTTTTGACCCTTTTAGTGTTACTTTTTATAGGGTATTTATAATTTATGCACATTTCTAACTTTACATTTTTATAGGCTTTTCTTTTTCTAAGTTTATACCTTCTGTTTCTATAGATTTCTATATTTCACTCTGGTGACGGGGAAAAATCTACAAGAGTATCACTGGATCACTCCGGTAGTGGTAAATATGTACACAAGTGGTTTGCTAAATCAATCTGGTGGGGGAGGATTTACACACAGGGATTCCTAGATCTAATGAGCTCAATGTTATTCACAGATGCAGCAAAATAAACATTTAACAAACCAACGCATGAAGAATTGCCATCCTAGGAAAACGTGCAATTGTTAGTTCACGACAGCTTGCAATTTGACGACAAAATAGCGAGCCTCACTTTGGCATCAAACGACAATTTGTGCTAATCAACAATACCTTAATTTATACATTAAACATTGCCAAAAACACAACATTCAACATTTAAGACAAACACAGCCACATTGGTCTACCAGTTGTAATATCAAAGAGATATCATCTCAACATGGCAGGGGAAATGCTGACTAAGCCCACAAAATAAAGGGAGCGGACAGCCCGCAACACCTTAGCCCTGCCCACTCCTAGCACATGGTGTCCTGTGACCAAGGGAAGCTCTGCGCTGTGCAGGACTAGGGAAGCCTGATGATCCTGTCTATACCAGCTCAGGGGAAAATATTGCAACAATTTATGCAAAGAAAGAAAGGACTAAGGGCCAGATGTATGAATCTGGCCCATTGCGATTCGGTAATTGCGATTTTTAAGAAATCGCTATTACCGACTCGCAAAGGGCCATGTATCACATTTGCGAATCGGTAATAGCGATTTCTTAAAAATCGCAAATGCAATTACCGAATCGCAAATTGCGATACTGGCCCCATTCGCAGCTATGGGCCTGTTGGCCCATAGCTGCAAATTTTTTGCATTTGCTAAATTGCGATTTCTGAACCAGAAATCGCAATTTTGGAAATGCAAAAGGGCAGGGTGCTGGGGGCCTAAGGCCCCCTCTCCTGCACCCCAATTCTTTTTTTTTGACCATGTAAAGTACACACATGCCAAAAGGGAATGTGTGCTTTACATAGTACATTTAAAAATGCAGTTTTACTGCATTTTTTAATTTTGCACCAGGTTACCACCTGGTTGCAGACAATGGTATTTTGCATGTGCAAAATACCATTCTGCAAAAAATCGCAATTTGCGATTTTTTGCAGAATAGCCTTGCGACCTGGATATTGTGAATCGCAAGTTGCGATTTGCAAAATCCAGGTCGCAACGCAAAAAATAGCAATTTTTGCGATTTCTATTTTGTGGTCTGCGAATGCCTTTGATTCATTGCAGACCACTATTTTGCACTCACAAACGGCCGATTTTGTCATTTGCGAGTGCAAAATCTTTTGATACATCTGGCCCTTAGTTTTTTAATGACCATAGACACTTCTTGGGAAAACACAATCTATGCATCATCTCCTTCATCCCAATTGTTCCTCTGCCCTAACGTCCGAATTCCCCATATGTCACACTCATGGGTTCTGTGTACCATCTGTGTCACGGCCAGTGGTCCAAGCGAAGCACACGTCTCACGTCTTTCAAATACCACCAGTGTTAAGAAAAAGGTGGCACTGAGAAAACCAGAATAGCCTAATAAGATCAAAGTGTGGGCCCTATATCACACCCAGAGCTTATGAATACTGTCTGCATTACATCAAGCGGCCCAAGCGAAAAGGCACCTCTTACAACAGAGGTGCTGACCCTATTTCACACCCAGGGGCTTATGCGTACCATCTGTGTCACGCCCAGCGGTCCAAGCAGTCAAACTCCCAAAAACAATAAACTAAAACAAAAAAGTTCACCTTTTCCTAACACTGACAATTAGAAAAAGGTGACTTCCGCCTTTCGGGTATACCGTTACTTTTCTTTTTCCTAGTTTGCCACATGCCAAATGTTAGGACTAAGGCTCTGATGTAGTCTCTTACCCTTGTGACAGCGGCTTCAAAATGGATCTCCGTCCCGTGGATTCAGCAAAAATCCCAATCAATTGCGGCATCTGCTCACCTCTCTTGCTATGCAGATGTGAATCCACCTTCCTTTGGTCACAGTCGAGTTCGAAGAACCAATCAGCTGCTATTTGGCATGCCAAAATGTTGCTCGAATTAGAATTTACCTTAAAAAACAAGAGACAAGAGGTGTATGGCAAAACAGGAAATGGTTTGTTTAATTAAACATTACATCTGGGAAAGTAGTTACAGCACTGGGGTCTGAGGACTGCCTGTCCCTGTACATTGAGTTGAGACACGTTTTATACAATTCTCTGGGTGCAATAAAGTTATAAAAATATTCCTTCCTTGGTGAAAAATGCAAACAGTTGTCAAGGAGTGGTAAATACTATTTCATAGAGGAAATGCAGGTAACTGTGTGTGCTGTGTGTACTGTGTCCTGATTGGCTAAGTGTACCTAACTACATGTAGCATCTAACTTTATGGTGGCTTGGGAAAGCATGCGTCCCTTTGCCTATGGTGCTTTATTGGGACCAATTACTGGGGACTATTGTAGTGTTGCTGCCCATCTGTGGGATCTTATATAATTTTCCCTGTTTGTGCGTTTGGCTGCCAGCTAAGTGTTACCCCACCTGTGACCTTGTAATGCTATCTCTACTTAACCACCAGCTCCATCTTGACCACTGACTCCATTTTGGTGCTCATCTTAGCTTCATACACCGTCATGTTGGTGGCGCAGGTATTTTTCCGCGCACAGCTTGTGTAACATGGTTTCGCTCTTTCTCACTGAGGACAGGCACATAACATGGGGGAGTAGGAATGATAAGATATACCAGGCTGAGAATGTTTATGGTAAAGCAGGGAACAGCTCAGTCTTAGAAAAACACCATGAGATTTGGCCAGTCTCTAGCGTGTTCTTTTCAACACTGACATGGTACGGCCAGCGTTGGAACAACAACTTACTTGATGGGAGGGGAGGTTTCTAGAATTCTCCTCTCCAGTTTGTTTAAAGTATGTAAGGGGAGGAAGCTTGACAAACGGGATTAGAAGGAACTCATTCTGAAGGGGGAAGCCTTGCTCAGAAGATAATCCCATTGTGGGTAGTGGTCTCCCTCTGCCTTGGTTGACAGGGTTTCACAACCTGAAGTTGACAGACAAAGGGATGATGTCAGTGTCAAGCCAAAAAGTCATTAAATAGCCCTTCCCCCCACACTGGTCGTATGCACCTTTGTGTATCGACAAAGAGAGTTTAAAAGAAGTAATCATTTACATCAAACTTTTAGGATCAGCATTTCTTTTGACACTTATAAAGTCAATAAAGAAAAGTTGTGTGAGTTAAAGGGCTTTATTAACAATTTAGTAAAATTCAATAAATTGTATTTAGAAATTATTATTCTTTAATCATTGTTATCACAAATTCAAATAATCCATTAAGTTGATATTTCAATACAAGATATAACACAATGCAATGTAAAGATTATTGATAAAATAGTAATAATGCAACAAGTGTGTTCAGTAAAGGAATTTCCCTAATTTAAACTAAATTGCGAATGGAATAAGGTGTCAGATCAGAAACCCAATAAAGTGTTCTGATGAAAGAATAAACTGCATTAGCATAAAGCCACAGCACTTCAAATGATAAAGAAATTATTAAGATAGAAAGTATTCTCAGCCATAAATCAGCAGACATCTTCTGCTAAGGACTAGAGTTCAAAGGAAGGTCTCTCATAAAGCCTCTCATATGGCCTCAAGAAACACAGGGAAGTATTTCCAGAATGTGACTACCTGCTCTAAGAACACGTTAATATAAATTTACAAAATCTCACATGGAAACAACTGTTACATTCTCCGTTCTTAACGCCCAATAGAATTTCAGAAAACCCTGGGAGCAGTTAAACTCCCTAGATGTTCATGTTCTCACAATAGACTGCAGAAATAAGGGGAGTATTTATAGGCCCCTAGCGCCACAGGAGCGTCACATTTCATGACGCTCCTGTTGCACTAAGCACTGTGCCGTATTTACAAGGTGGCCTTATGCCACAAGCCACTTTTTGTGGCTTACTGTCACCTTGTAAATACGGCCCCTTCCCACGCAGCACTGTGCGTGGAAGGGGCATGCAATGGGTGTTGCTGTGATCGTGCCACAGCAACACCCATTGCATTTTGACGCTGCCTCAGATTTATGACATTTCGTAATCCTGAGGCAGCGCTAAAATCTAAGGCCACCCCCAGGGGTGGCGTTAGCAGGGCACAACGAGGAGGAATACTTTTATTCCTCCTAATTTTTTGCTTTTTCTATGCGTGCTGCATTCTACAGCACGCATAGAAAGAGCAAAATGCCAGAAATGATTGTTGATGTGCAGGAAGGTGTCCCTTCCTGCACATAAACAATCCCACCCCTTAACACAGACATCCTTGCACGATTGTGCAAGGATGCCTGCGTTGGCCCTGACAGCTGAATTTAGCTCCAGCGCAGGGGACAACACAGGGGTGCGCCGTATTCGCTTAAATAATATGGTGCATCCCTGTGTTTCTAAAGTGACGCAGCGCGGCACTGCCAATTTTGGCGCAGCACTGTGCTGCGCCACTTTTCCATAAATCTGGTCCCAAGTCTTTAAAAGGTTACTTCATCCACATTTTGCACTTCAGACAGTTCCTCTCATGAGTCATGCTTCCTGTCACCTCCTCTCCTCTCTGTGACAATCTCACTATCAATTGTCTAATACAAAACAAATACCTATTCACTAATTAACTCAAGGCGTCTGGAAAATTATAGCTTCTGCAGTGAAAGAAAAACATTTTGTGCAAAACAACAGCTCAACCTGAAAAAGAGGCCTTTCAATATTAACATATAAATCTTTGTTAATATGGCTTTGGCAGCTGGGCAAACTTAAATCAGCACATTATTATTTCTTTTGTATGCTTATAATGCCTAAGTATGCAAAAAAACATTTTTACACATAATGTGTGCATTATTTAGCATAGACTTTGCCACTTTTTATCTAAGTGCGTTTTTGTTTGCAATAGTAAAAACATCGCTCCATCAGATGTGAGTGTTTTCCGAATATTACTTTCCCTAAATTTTCCTTTGTTGTCACCTATTTAGGCTGATGAATCACTCCCAGAGGGACTCCTCTTTGTTTGTTGCCTTCAGGTCTGATGGCCTCTCCTTGTGCTGGTGGCTTTGGTCTCTTTTTCCTTGGACTGTTCCTGGTTTGGTGTTCCTTCCGCTTTGAAAGTTCGGGTCGGTCGACTCAAGCTCTTTTGTCTTCCCTTGCTGAGTATCAGCAGGCTTCTTTGTTTGCCTTTTGCCATGCGGCCCCTTGTGACTTCCCCTCTACTTGTCTCACACTTTTATGGGTCACTCGGGGTCCTGCTGTGGCAGATTAGTTTTGTGTCTGCGGTTATGTCTCCTTGGAAGTGTCCATTGTTTAGTTCTTCCTACTTCTGTAGGTTGTTTCTTCTATGTTTCTTCTATGTGCTCAGTTGTCCTGGCTTTCCTTGGCTTGGGTGCATCTCACATTGTTAGGAATCTAAGGGTGAAGGATGAGGGAGTAATGCTTTGATTACTTACTGGTAATTGCATTACTCTGAGTCCTCTCTTGCTTAGGCACCTACCTTCCTCTCTTCCGGCCTTGTGTGTCCAGGCCGACTGTGTGTTTGGGGCTTGTTGATGAAACAGGAAGTATGGAGGGGGAGGGGCTTTTATGCTTGGGAAAGGGTCTGGAGAGGCACAGAGGCCTCATGTTGTTTGGAATCTAAGGGAGAGAAGGACTCAGAGTAAGGCAGTTACCAGTAATAATCAAAGCATTCCTGATACGTGATTTACTCTACTCCAACACTGCAGTTCTTTTGGGGCCACCAGCCTGGAAGGGAAAACTTATGTATTTCCTATAGAATGTTCCACTGCCAGATTCTCCTGTATTCTCCTGCCACTGCACCCTACTAAATCGCCTCCACGAAGCCGGTATCCAAGACAAAGCCCTCAACTGGATCTCCTCTTTTCTCTCCGGCAGAACCCAGAGAGTCCGACTCTCACCCTTCCGCTCCGAAGCCACCAACCTCATCTGCGGCGTCCCCCAAGGCTCCTCGCTAAGTCCAATGCTGTTCAACGTCTACATGGCCCCCCTCGCACAACTGGCCCGTCAGCACAACCTCAGCATCCTCTCCTATGCCGACGACACCCAGCTCGTCCTCTCCCTGACCAAAGATCCTCACACCGCCAAAGCCAAACTCCACGAGGGACTGAAATCCATCGCCGAGTGGATGAGCAACAGCCGCCTGAAACTAAACTCCGACAAGACAGAAGTCCTCATCCTCGGCCGCTCCCCATCGGCCTGGAATGACTCTTGGTGGCCCAACGCCCTGGGCCCCCCACCCACCCCAGCCAGCCACGCACGAAACCTCGGCGTCATCCTCGACTCAGCTCTCACCATGTCCAAACAGGTCAACGCAGTCTTCTCCTCCTGCTTCAACACCCTCCGCATGCTCCGCAGAATCTTCAAGTGGATTCCAACAGGAACCAGAAAGACGGTGACCCAAGCCCTCGTCAGTAGCAGACTCGACTACGGCAACGCACTCTACACAGGCATCCCAACTAAAGACATCCAACGACTCCAACGCATCCAGAACGCATCCGCCCGCCTGATCCTCGATATACCCCACCGATGTCACATCTCCCACCACCTGAAGGACCTCCACTGGCTCCCCGTAGACAAGAGGATCACCTTTAAACTCCTCACCCACGCACACAAGGCACTACACAACACCGGACCCACCTACCTGAACACCAGACTCAACTTCTACGTTCCCTCACGCCAACTACGCTCTGCCAACCTCGCCCTCACCATCGTCCCCCGAATCCAGTGCAAGACCTCTGGCGGCAGATCCTTCTCCTACCTCGCCGCCAAGACCTGGAACTCACTCCCGACCTCGCTACGCCAGAACCAGGACCTCCTCACCTTCAGGAGACTCCTCAAGACATGGCTCTTCGAACAATAGCAGCTACCCCCCCCTCCCCTAGCGCCTCGAAACCCTGACGGGTACATAGCACGCTTTATAAATCTAATGATTGATTGATTGATTGATTGTATACCAGTCCGCCAAAGAAGTGTATGTCAGCCGACTGGGAAGTACTTAAAGATGGTCAGTATTGGCATATAGCCTAGCCCATTGGATTGCTGCGACCAGCATTGGCCTTGGGTATGTGTGAGCTATGGATCTGGAGGTAAAATCTTGTGCCCCACCAGTGAGTCAAATCAGTGAACTATACAGTACAGCTGCATCAACATGGCGGCTTGACGCTCTTCTTTTCACGATGCAGCTGTTACTTTAATAAATTGTACTTACTTGTTTACTGGCCTACATCAATTAGATAACTCATTATAAATGCCCTGGATCATACATTATTATCAGGATTGGATCCTACAAAAGTGGTGTCCCTGCTGTATAATACCTTTGTCAATAGCACCTAAACTGGACAGATGGGAGCGAGGGCTCGATGGGATACCGTCCTCCCAACCTCACCGCCTCCGAAATCATGGCACAAGGCTCTCCAACATGTAAAGACTGTCTCTCGTAATTCACGCTTTCGCTTTACTCAGTTTAACTATCTCCACCAAGCATATCTGTCTCCCCAGTGCCTTAAACGCATGCTTCCCCACACAACACAGGAATGCCCACGATGCGGGGAGCGAGATGCCACTTTCTATCATATGGTATGGGACTGCCCTCCCATATAACAGGAGAACTAACAGGGCATGTCCTCTCCGGCCACCCCCGAACCCTGTCTTTTAAGCATCCGCACCAAATCTAAAGGAGATAAACATCTCCATAGGTTCATAGATCTGGCCTTTGTATTACTTACGCACCTCAGAGCTATGCAGTGGAAGGCGTCCGCTACTCCAGCCACTAAAACGTGGCTCGACGCACTGCTGCAGTGGGCTAGGGCCGAATCACAAGTACTCACTCCCTGAGTAACAGGGTCCTGGCCCTGGGAGGCCATGAAATCTGGGACGATTTCATGGTTAAACTTGAAGCTAAGAGTGACACTCGTCCTCCCCGAGCAGGGGCAACAGACTCCAGCACACATACCCTCAATCACCCTTATAGCACATCTCCAGCGCGCCAAGGGCTCTAGACTCCTATATGTCATTTTAGTGGACCAAACTCTCGGTCCAGCCCCAGGAGCTACTATCCTTAAGCAGCGTAACAACTCAGCACCATTTATCAGGGTAATCCCCCCAGGGTCAGACACAACAGATAATTAGCTCGCTCCTTGCTAGTCATACAAGCCACTCACTGACAACATCATGTTGCAGTATATTACACAGAAATTGTCACAGGCTCCCCCCAGCTCAGCACATTCTTTCATCTGTACTGGAGTTAACTTCTGGGGATAGTTCGGCCACATATCCGCCGATGTTGCTGATATTGTATATTAATGTATGCTGCTTTGGTGTTCTTCATAACTATGGATGCTCCTCCTCGATCTCTTCTCTTCTTTGTCTCGCCTTTATGACGTTTCCTAACACCAAGTGTACAGCAATGGTTGGTTTTGTCGGTAACTCCATCCATGGATTTTCCAACACCAGTGGCACCGGTCACCCTGGTGGTGCAGAGTTACCTAGACAAGTGTGACCTTGAGGTTCCAATAAGAAAGGAGGATTTACTGTGGGAATTAGGAATACCAGGCCCAATTCCAAGGGGAATTACTCATTTTTCTCTGAAGTTTATGCAGGAGATTTCGCCTTCCTTGAGCAGCCCGACGTCCTGGATGAAAATAGAAAACTAGGAATTCTGAGGGGCTAGTAAGTCCCTTTACTGGTCTCATTTGAAGCTTGTACAAGGAGAGTAAGTATGCTCTGGGCTAGCATCATTCAACACTGATTTCCCAAAATACTGAAGAGTGGTACTCCTTCAGAGCTATTGTCTCATCCGACTTTACCCACACAAGTTAACATCTAAGAGATCTCAGGCTTTCTGCCTGATCTTCTGGATTTAATCGGAACTTTCCTGAATATCATGAAAATATTATTGTGTTTCGCCCTTATATTCCCTTTTGCTCTGAGGACTAACTGGCTCTCAGAGGAACTAAGGACAAAACAGGGTAAAATATCCCAAAATGCCCAGGTTCAAAGTTCTCAGGGTTCAAGCTCAAAAACGCGGGGAAGAGGCTCCCACAGAAGCCATCTGCCAGAGCCTCCAATCTGCAGTGGGAGGCTGATAAGCTGTCTAAATACTAGGGTAAAAGGTATGAGTTACAACTGGCAGAGAGTACAGAACCCTGGCAGTCCTTGAACAAACATCTGAAGGCTTTGTCCAGCCCTCCTCCCACCTTGTTCAAAGAGGTCTAAGGGGAAGGTTTTGGAAAGTGGCTCTACACCGAGTGCAGCGCCATTTTCCCTGCACCCCTTAGCGCCCCCTACCACCACTATGTGTGTGCCGTATTTAAAATAAGGCACACCATGGCGCAGGGTAGGGGCAATAGTTTAATTTCTCATGACACTATTGATGTACTCTGCAGGAGTAGAGGCAAAGTATTGGCGCTATTCCTGCAGAGTACATAGCGCCCCATTCTAAAGCATGGAAGCCCCCTTTAAATGCCTGCTCTTGAGAGCAGGTGTTAAAAGTGCCGTAAAAAATGGCGCAAGGAAATCTCATAGATTTCCTTATGCCATTTTTCCAGCTCCCCTAATGAGGGAACGCCCCCTTTGCATACATTATGCCTGGCATAATACGGCACAGGGATTTCGGCCTTGTTGGGCCACATTAACATAAAAAATAATGACGTTATTGTGGCTCAAGGTGGCTCTAGGGGATTATAAATACGCCCCTTTGTGCCTCAAAGGACCATCCTTCCCAGCCAAAGGGAACCTATGCTCTTGTATCCAGCTTCAGAACTGAGCACATGCCACGCAGTGAGGACTGAATGATGAGACATGCACTAAGCACTGGCATTAGGGCTGCATATGAGTGCCATGAAGCGTCATTTGGGAAAACAGCAACACATTACAAAATAACTATTTTTTGGTGTGCCTTCAAAGTTTCGATGGGTGACTCTTCCACAGTCCTCTCAACTGACACCCAGCTACCTCTCCAGAAGCATTCTGACACCAGCAAACCATGGGGAGGCCAAACAAACTGGTCTCAACTGTGAAGATAGTCCATCCACTTGGAAGGTGGGACCGTCTCAGCTGAAGGTTAGGGTGATGTGAGGAAGCCCTCTTCTCCGTCCTTCAGCCCTGACTGAGATGCGCAGTATTTACAGGGGGGTTATACTAGGGCTAGGCCACACCAGTGACAGAATATCACGTTTTCAGGCCTGGTATTGTGGAAAACATGTGAGCTGAGGAATTACCATGCTGTTCTGCAGATTCCTGGCCCTTTGTCACGCAAATTTGCATTTGTATGCAATGGGTCTGACCGGGTGCGTTTCTGCCCCTGGTAAAACTTGTAATCAGTAGGGCAGTATTCCCTCAGCCTTCTCCCCACGGATATTGATCTGCCCATCTAGTAAATAGCTGCCTGGTGTTAACTTCTTTCCTGTGAGGTCTAAAACTAAAGACCTTCTGCAGTGCTTAATTTGAGTCCATGATTTTCGGTGCTCAGCACTTAATTGTCAGCACTGGTACTTACGACAGTCTATCACACAATGGCACTGTTTGTCTTATTTAGAGATGAGCACAACAACAGTTGTTTATTAATTAAACACACATTAAAATGACTAATACTTGCTGCCCAAGTCATTCTTATAGTTTTGGAGGCCTGTTATAGTCTGAATTGTCACACTCATATGAGTGTGACGGTTAATTGTTGGGTTGGTAAGCTGCAGTAGTCTCTTGAGGAGGGCCCTGGAAATTAATATTTTACAAATTAAGCTGACAACCCCAAAGAATTTTAGTATTTTTTTATTGAATGGTGGTTTTATTGCGACTAATCTGGTTACGCCGTTTGGTGAGGGAAGGAAACGCTGTATTAAAAAATCATACTGAAAAACAGTATTAATTTCTTTAAATGTTTATTTCGTGGAAGGCTCTTACAGGAGCTCCTCCCCCAGCCACTTCTAGGTCTTTTTTCCCTTCATTTGATGCCATTTCGGGTCTGCGCTCATCTTGATGGCACTTAAGACAGTAACAGTAAAATGCCTCCGCGCGGAAGGGTACTTAACCCTTGTGTTCTGTTTATTCTAACTAATAGAAAAACCTTAATCTTCATGACTAGGCAGGTTTTTTAAACACTCAGATACTGATTTAATTTCTATAATACTTCCATCAGTAAAAACGTCTCATCGAGACATCTGTTAAAACTCTGTAACATTAATTTAATGGAATAAAAGTCCCGTAGAATTCTCTTTTACCCACTAAATTAATGGTAGAGACGTTTAATGGCTGCCTTAATTAGACGTTTTTATTATCCGCTGTAACTGAATTAAAATCAGGCTCTTAACCTCTCAAACGGCCCCATAAATACCTTAAGAAACGCGTCTCATACATGATGGTGTATTTTATATCAGCGGGAATAAAACCGGCGCTGTCAGCCGCTGTCTGCAGCCCCCGCGCTGCCACGGTGGTGACAGACAGCATCCTACTTGTTGGGCCATCAAACAGTTTGTTTTAGTTTTTGGACCAGTCCCGACTAGGAGGACATATGTTTTTTATTTGAGGAAGACGCCATCTTGGAATGTGCAGTCACGTGGCCACGTGGTGAAGGCCATCCTTTGTATGGTCAGTGCTTAATTTGAGGGGAGGCCATCCTTTGTATGGTCAGTGCTTAATATGAGGCGGTGGTTGCCGGTGGGGGGGTCACTGGCACTTGCTTACGGGGACCGGCACTTATTTTTCTTCATTAGACATTTACCGAGAGCAAGAGAGGGAAAAACACACAAAAATGAAACACAGAGAAGGGCAAAGACTAAAAACTTCAAAAATGGGCAAAGCTGGAACATAAAAGAGAGATAAAGGCGCAAAGGAGCATGGACGTCAATTGACCAAATTACCAGAAATAATATCACACGCCCTTTGACACTCCACTTTCCCTCATACACTTGTACTTACACAAACACCTATTCACACTTACATACACTCACTCTCACATAAACACACTCTCACCCACAGGCGCGCACACAACATACATTTAAAAGCATTTTTTATTTACCTCAGACGTCATTTGTATTACACTCATAGTGAATAATATATTATTATTCATAATTAGTGTGATAAAAAAATTCACAGAAAACAGAGTAGAGCCCCAACTGGAGGAGCTGCCACAGAATGTGCGACCTCTGAGGCCAAGGGCCGCAAAGACAGTGCGTGGGGTAGAAAAGGGCAAGCCAGGGGTAGCAGCTGAGGCCCCTGGCAACTCTTAGTCCGGGGCAAGGACTGTTTGGATGCGGATTGAAGAGGCATGAGATGGATTTGATTCTAGGCAGACTTGGTATTCGGCACACGGACATTTAATTGCACTGGCTTCTGAGCAGAGCTTTGGGCACCAGCACATATTCTTCTACAAATTAAGCACTGTGTATTGTCTGGCAGATATGAAGGAGGAAGTGAGTGTCTCTACAGGGACTACGTGGAATTGACACAGAAAACGTCTCTATCATGAGTCGGACATGAAGCAAAAGGACAATCACATTAACAGATGAGCAACACACATACCTCAATCTCTTTCCACAAAAATGCAGCTGAAGTCAGGAGTTTTTAGAGGGTGATCCCATTAAGGTCAATGGAGAATGAGCATATTTTTGAAGGGTGATATAGGTTTGAAAAGTGGATGACTTAGTTAAAGTTTGTGGAAGTTTGTCAGGCTGTGAATATAAATAAAAAGCGGATGACATCCAAAAAATGAGAGTGAGTTGACAGGTACAGAACATTTCCTGCCCACCCATGTGTTTCCACTCCTGCTCCAGACAAATGCTGCTCAGCGGAAGCAATCAGCGGGAGCAGTCCTCATGACTGGTCAAGACCATGCCCATTCAGGAGGATGAAGACATTAAAGCACATAAGGGTTACGAAGTACCGTGGGCACCCAATGAGAGGCGAGGGGGGGCCTTTGGACATCTTCCCTCATGTTTTTTGGGCATATGCAGGTAGCCACTAGGGGCAATTAGGCATAGGTAATTTTGAGGTTGGAAGAGGGGTTTTCAAAAGTTTTAGGTGAGGGTCAGGTCGAAGGGAGGCTTCTTACAGCCAGATCATTGATTCCTGTGTGTAGGCAGATTTGTTGTTTTCTGTGGTAGGTCGGTTGTTTTAGGCTGGAGTTATAGGTTTTTTTGTGAATTTCTGGATAGTGGCACCCAGTATGGAAAATAATAGTCATGCTGGCTATGGCGGTGGTGATTTTCATGGCTGCGCTTTAAGAGAAGTGCCTTTGGAGGCATCAGGGTGGCAAAGGAGGGAAGGTGTGGACCGGGCACTGGTCTTTACATCTTTGGAGAAAGGTGGCTCCCTCTGTCTCAGGGACAGTTGGAGGCTTGGTGAGCTGGGGTGAAGGCAGGTGGTGCTTGATGGTGGTAGCGCAGAGTGCCCTACAGGGGACAGAAGGTAGAGATGTAACACACATCAGTGATGGAGAGGACAGTGCTCCCCCTTGCAAGAAGAAAAGACAAAACCACATAGAGTGACTTCATTTTTGGTGCAAAAAGGGATATTTGCACACAAATGCTGTCAAGTGAGGCACTAGAGGATACAGGCAATCAAAACAGTGAGGAGGCCCTTGCTAGCTAGAGAAGCTAGTAGGTTGTTTTTTGCTCAGGCAACAATGGGACGAACACAATGATCATTTTTGACAGTGGGATTGGTAAGCAAGCATTAGTGTCAGTTTCAGCATTCCTACATTATTTATTTGAAACTGGTGGGGACAGGTGCTCAACATAGCCAGGGGCATAACCCAGGCTTTAGCAGCCCCTGAGGCTCAGTGGAACACACAATCCTTCAGGAGGACCACATTCAGACCAAGGCCAAAGAATATCTATGAAATATAGGAGACTCAAAGACCCTTCTTCATATTCTGTATGTGGGGACATCATTTTGCATTATGCCATTGGACATAGGTACTCAGAAAATGGGTTTACGAACCAAAGCAAAGTGATTTAATGGTAGCTGAGAAAAAGTCTGGATTGGATCCACAAGAGTGTAAAATGTATAGGCAGGAGCAACCTGGAAGAGAGAAGACAGATAATTGGGGTGGATAGATCCAGGAATTACGTCTAGCTGCTGGTTGAGTCCAGAGCTGCTTAGGGTCAGTCGGGCTGGCCCATAGGGCAATCAGTGTCCAATGGGGTGGTCTGACAGGTCAGTCTGTGGGGCAGTTTCTGGCTGTTTGTGGGCATGTTTTAGGGTCTGCTGGGCTGGTTTTTACTGTTGATTTTCCTGATAATGAAACAAACATTGGCTGCAGCATGCTGAAATACATGCAGTCTTTCATAGCTTGCAAAATACTTATGCAGCTTGTCTTTACAAGTTCAAAATTTTCCTATATATGAACGGACAGAGACAAGATTTACCAATACATACGAAGACAGTGGTGAAGGTATGGTTGAAGGCCCTAAGATTAATGGGGTGGGCAGGACAACTGACAGTGCAAACCCCTTTATGGGACAGTGATTCACTGTTGAAAGTGGGCAGGCTGGAGGGGTTCTCCAAGCGGCCACTCCTAGGTATTGGGTGATATTTGGAGAGGGCAGGAGCCCCGGCCCTTCGAGGCAGTACAGGCAGAGTTCCAACTGGCGAACTCCTAAAACTATTGCTACCTACAAGTAGTACAAGCCCTGAGGGTACATTTTCCCAGGGGAACTCAGGTAGAAGAATCTTCTCTGCTAGAAGTCAGATTAATATTTGACCAAATGATTGAACAAACTATTTCCCTAACATGCAAAGAAATTATGAATAACACCCCTATGTATAGGGTCCTCTCAGAAAGCGATGGGAGGAGGATGTATGGGAAATGGACAATGAGGAATGGGAATGGAGTGAGGCATTGCAGGCCCCAAGAGTCATAGCTGTGAGGGCTGGGTTCCCCCTGCTGCAGCTCCGAATCCTACATAGATCATATTATGTTACAACACTGCTACACAAAATGGGTAGTGTTAGACCTGACATGCTTTAGGGTGGTCACCCCTAACTTTTTGCCTGCCTCCCTCCACTTTCTGGACTCTGTTTTTGCTGGCTCTTAGACTCTGCGCACTTTACCACTGCTAACCAGTGCTAAAGTGCATATGCTCTCTCCCTTTAAACATGGTAACTTTGGATCATACCCAATTGGACTATTTAATACACTTATAAGTCCCAAGTAATGTGCACTGTATGTGCCTAGGGCCTGTAGATTAAATGCTACTAGTGGGCCGGCAGCACTGGTTGTGCCACCCACTTAAGTAGTCCCTTTACCTTGTCCCAGGCCTGCCATTGCAAGGCCTGTGTGTGCAGTTTCACTGCCACTTCGACTTGGCATTTAAAAGTACTTGCCAAGCCTCAAGCTCCCCTTTTTCTACACATAAGTCACCTCTAATGTGTGCCCTAGGTAACCCCTAGAGCAGGGTGCTGTGTGGGTAAAAGACAGGACATGTATCTGTGTAGTTTACATGTCCTGGTAGTGTAAAACTCCTAAATTCGTTTTTACACTACTGTGAGGCCTGCTCCCTTCATAGGCTAACATTGGGGCTGCCCTCACACATTGTTGAAGTGGCAGCTGCTGATCTGAAGGGAGTAGGAAGGTCATATTTAGTATGGCCAGAATGGTAATACAAAATCCTGCTGACTGGTGAAGTTGGATTTAATATTACTATTTTAGAAATGCCACGTTTAGAAAGTGAGCATTTCTCTGCACTTAAATCTTTCTGTGCCTGACAATCCACGTCTGGCTAGGTTTAGTTGACAGCTCCTTGTGCATTCACTCAGACACACCCCAAACACAGGGTACTCAGCCTCACTTGCATACATCTGCATTTTGAATGGGTCTTCCTGGGCTGGGAGGGTGGAGGGCCTGCTCTGACACAAAGGACTGCCACACCCCCTACTGGGCCCCTGGCAGACAGGATTGAACTGAAAGGGAACCTGTTGCACTTCTAAGCCACTCTTTGAAGTCTCCCCCACTTCAAAGGCACATTTGGGTATAAAACAGGGCCTCTGCCCTACCACCTCAGATACTTGCTGGAGAAGGAACCTGAACCAGAAACTACATCCTCCCAAGAAGAACTGCTTGGCTGCTCAAAGGACTTACCTGTCTGCTTTCTACAAAGGACTGCTGCCTTGCTGTTGGCCTGCTGCCTTGCTGAACTCTTGTCTGACTGTAAAAGTGCTCTCCAAGGGCTTGGATAGAGCTTGCCTCCTGTTCCCTGAAGTCTCAGGACCAAAAAGACTTCTCTTTTTCATTTGGACTCTTCGTGCGCCAAATATTTTAACGCACAGCTTGCTCCGCGGCGAGAAAATCGCCGCACACCGACACTGATCGACGCAATGCCTTTGGGGCGACCGGAACTTCGACTCATGGCCTCGCAAGGACAACGCCTCCCGACTTGCAGAGGGGAAATCGACGCAACGCCTGCCGTGAGAACTAAAATTCCACGCACAGCCTCCCGGAACGACGTGCAGCCGGAAAACAAGCCAAAGAATCCACGCACAGACCCCGGAACATCTGGTAATCCCGCGAACCACAGAAAGAGACTGTCCGCGCGCCGGAAAACGACGCACGACTTCCCCGTGTGATAATAATGACGCAAGTCCGTGTGTGCAAGGGAGAAATCGACACACACACCATTCTTTCATGTATCTCTTCTTCTGCGGCCCTTGGCTGAGATTTTCCACTTTAAACTAGGTACTTTGTGCTTGAAAGAGACTTTGTTTGCTTTTTAAAGACTTAAGACACTTAGGGGGTCATTCCGATCTTGGCGGGCGGCTACCGCCGCCCACCAGGCGGAAACCGCCATGCGGCCGCCAATGCGGCCGCACTCACGCAGCCCCCATTCTGACATTCCCGCTGGGCCGGCGGGCACAAACCAAGTTTGCGCCCGCCGGCCCAGCGGGAATGAGGCCGCAACACAGGAGCCGGCTCCTAATGGAGCCGGCGGTGTTGCGGCCGTGCGACGGGTGCAGTTGCACCCGTCGCGCTTTTCACTGTCTGCTATGCAGACAGTGAAAACCTGGCCGGGGCCCTGTTAGGGGGCCCCTGCACTGCCCATGCCAGTGGCATGGGCAGTGCAGGGGCCCCCAGGGGCCCCAGGACACCCCTTACCGCCAGCCTCTTCCTGGCGGTGCAAACCGCCAGAAACAGGCTGGCGGTAAGGGGGTCATAATCCCCAGGGCAGCGCTGCCCTGGCGGATTATCCCCGCCAGGGCATAAACGGCGGAAAACCGCCGGCCCCGGCGGTGCGACCGCGGTGGTACCGCCGCGGTCAGAATAGGGAAAAAAGCACCGCCAGCCTGTTGGCGGTGCTTTGGTCATTTTTTCCCTGCAGAATGACCCCCTTAATATCACTTTTCAGTGATATCTCTACAATTTCACATTGCATCTTTATTCATTTTGACCTGCAATTATCCAGATAAATATTATATATTTTTCTAAACACTGTGTGGTGTATTTTTGTGGTGTTATATTGTGTTATTGTATGATTTATTGCACAAATACTTTACACATTGCCTTCTAAGTTAAGCCTGACTGCTCACTGCCAAGCTACCAGAGGGTGGGCACAGGATAATTTGGATTGTGTGTGACATACCCTGACTAGAGTGAGGGTTCTTTCTTGGACAGAGGGTAACCTGACTGCCAACCAAAAACCCAATTTCTAATAGGTAGGGTACCCACAAGTGAGTGCATACGAGGTTGCGGGCAGGAGGGCACTTTTCTCCATATACTGTGGGCCTGTCCATTGATTCAAGTCTATTGAGAAGGTGACACTAGATTGATGTTCTGAGTAGTGGTGGTGGAGGTCCCCATGGAAGTCAAATGGCTTCTCCTGAATGTGAAGGGGGAGATGACTTGGTCGAAATGCATAACTCCGTGGCTTGGAGTTGGGGCCGGAGTTGCCAAGAGGAATGTTGCTATGGCACAACTGCCTCTTAGGCTTCAAGACGGGGTGAGAGATATGGACTGGTGACAACGGGCAGAAAATATATTGTACCAAAGGAGGGGCGGCGTTAAAAAATTGGAAAAGATTTGGGATAAATGATTGCTTATTGTGACACTAGAATGGAATCGGAGTGAGGATGGTTCAGATGAAGAGCAAAGAAGTATGAAAGGAATAAACCCTGGGGAGGGTGTATGGTCTTCGGATTGTGAATTGGGCGAGGCCAGCTGTTGTTATGCAATGATATGATATTTTCAATCCTGCTGATGCACCGACTAATGCTTGTGTCATGTATTGCAAACATTATTGTTACTCGAATAAAAAGAAGTTTAAAAAAGAAGGATGGATGGGGCTTGGCTAAGCCCTAAGGAGGCAAATCAAGATAAATGGATGGCTGCTTTCTTGATTTATACAATTGTTTATTTTGGAAAGTGCACATCGATATGTGCCATTACTTAAGAACTTTGATGTATTCAGGAAAGCCTAGGTGGAGCTAGTGCTGTTGTGTTATGATGAGTAGTTTAGGGTAAGATGGGTTGTGAATGTCGTTGTGTCCAGTGCCACCCGTCTACTCTGCTAAAGGGTTACCCATCCAGTAGCGACTCTTCCTGTGGAATGCCACCCAATTTGGGGTGGAGAGTTGTCACAAGGACAGATCGACAATGGAGGTTCATGTTGGGGGTTCAATAGTGGTTTTAATGAAGTAACTGAGTAAATGTAAGCAGAAATCCGATCATTCAGTCAGATCGTTGTAGGGGGTCTGTGGTAGTGGACGGTCCAGCCTTCTGCAAAGTCAGTCTACACTAAATGATGTGCAATTTATGAGGGAATGGTTACCCCCTATATCCTGCTAGATAGGTGGTGACCTTTTTAGAGGGTTATTAAGGCAAGCTTTAAGTTGGGTGTCAAGGCCATGAACAAAGATGGGCAGATAACTTAAAATCAGTCTATGTATGTCAGTAGATGGTGCAGGATAAAATGAAGAGGTGGATGAACAGAGAGTCAATAGCCCCTTTTATGCTAGCCGTTGGCTGATTTAGATGTATCGCCACTGGGGGTAGTTCCAAACAAGGCATCTGAAGAGTTTCATTTAGTTCATCACTTTCCTTGGCTGGACCTTCGTCAATGATTTTATCCCTGAAGCTGATGCTTTTGCACTGTACGCTACTGATGACAACACTATGAAACTTGTGAGGTAATGAGGCGAAGGGGCAGAATTAACAACATGTGACATAGCGCTGGCATTGGGGTTATTGCTGGTTCACCCCAATGAATTCCCTTTACTAGGTTTACAGTTTGAAGGAGTCATATTTGTGGAGAAATTATTGTCCATGGGTTGCACCTCGTGTTCTCTTTTTGAGACTTTTTCTTCTTTTCTACTTTCGACATTTACAGTGAACAAAGGTTTAGAGTAGGTAACACAATATGTTGAAGACTTTCTATTCATGGAACCCAAGGAGCCAGAGGCATGTTAGAGGACCATGATATAGTTCCAGATTTTGAAAGTTGAGGTAGGAGTTCCTCTAGGAAAAGAAAAAACAGAAGGGCCAAGTCCAGTTCTAGCTTTTTAGGACACTGAATTGAATACACTTAAGATGCAAGCAAGACTACCAAATTCAAAGACCAAAGATATGCTGCAACTTTTGGAAGAAGCACTAAAAGTGAAAAAGATGGACCTGAGAAAAATAAACATGCTTTGAAGGCATCTGAATTTTGCTTTGCTTGTCAAATGGTATGGGCAGGCAAAGGAGAATAGGGTTTGCTATATCAACCACAAGGCTGTCGCATGAAAGGGTCATTTTTAAGCAGGTTTGGTTGGATTCGAAGCTGTGGAATTGGGTTCTGCTGCAAAGACATAATAATATGGCCCTTGGATATATGTTGTGAGAGGTGCATTTTTTCCAAACGCATCAGGAGAGTTTGAGCTGTTCTGGAACAAGAAGTGGCATGTGCAACAGTGGCCTGCACATTGGTTAAAATTGGGGAGAAACATTGCAATCTTTAAGTTTTCTTCTGTTAGTGATGCTGTGGGGTTCTGAGCTAGTAAACAAAGAGTGACTTTATTATGAGCAATAAAACAGCAGTGGCTCTTCTAAATGTTCAGAAGGAAAAGGACCTCAGTGGCTCAGTGGTTTCAATTTTTCTATATAGGGTTGTTTGCCTCATAATATTTTGTTGAGAGCTAGATATGTGGCAGAAGTACACAGTAACATAGCCAATGCTGTGCCTCCCTCACAATGGCAGAGACTAAGTGGGCTTGCACCAGAAGCTAATGCTAAAAGGACCAGAATGCCACAGGGAAATTGAGTTTTAGGTGAATGCGGGTTCTAGACCTCACGGAGAACTCTTTGTTGGCTCCTAGCAAGATGAGCTGTGGCGAGGCCTCGAAGGAATTTTTGAATAGTGGAGCAAAGAAAACAGGGAGTCAGTGACAGAGCAGTGTGAACAACTAGATAATAGGGTACATCGTATTGTGTCATTGACACAGTGTAAAATGTCAACAGGCACCATGGAAGCTAGCTGGAATTTAATGTTTTGGAATATACTTTTGGGGACTTGAACCATCTGGAGAAGAACTGGTTAAGGACCATTGTCTGTCATATAACTGCAGCTACCCACTAATTAGAAGTTACTGTGCAGAATTTGTGTTGTTTGGTCTGCTGCTTCTCTGAATTTGAAGTTAAATTGTTTTTTCTTTTTATGACTGATGTTTTTGGAAGCTTTTTCGCATTTGGGAATTGTAGGGATTGAAATGTGAGAAGAGTTTTTTAAGACAAGAAATTAGGGAGAACAAATGGGTTTTGTCATTTGATTGAGGTCGTCGAAAACTGATCAGCGGGGTAAGCTCAGGTGGGTGCAACCTAGGGGTATTGGCAGTGATGGGCTGTGTCAGATGTCAGCATGGTGAATATTTGCTCACTTGCAAGGGGTGTTTCAAGAGGACAATTTCTGCTGTGAAACTGGTGCCAGGTTTGTCAGCATTCCTGGTCATGAGTGATCTGAGAAAGTGTTTAACTAAAATAGGGTTGAAAGCAAAGCAATTTGGAACAAAGTCTTTTAGAATAGGTGTGGCCATGACAGTGGATGGGTTGGACTTTGCAATGAAGATCGGCTTGCTGTGAGAGATACACTAGACCCGCCACTTCTTTGCTGTGATTTATTTATATTAATTTATTTTGCAGGTTTTGTGTGAGGGCTGAATAATAGGAAGACTACAACTTGGATTGTGGGGCTTCCTCTGGTGAAATAAGCAGCTAAAAAGGCTGACACCAGATCATTTGGACATTTCTTGGGCTTTAATGCAAGAAATAATGCTACATATTGTTGGAGATAGAGTGAAATGTGATGGGGACAGTTGCTTCCCCCTTTGGCATAGTTGTTGTCTGGTAGATGTGTCCCAACCTGTTGGTGCTAAATCAGTGAAAACTCCAGAAAAGGCTGCAACGCATCCAGAACGCCTTCGCACACCTCATCCTGGACATCCCCCACCACTGCCATATCACACAACACCTGAGAAACCTGCATTGGCTCCCCCTCAACAAGAGAATCACCTTCAAACTCCTAACCCATGCTCACAAGGCACTGCACAACACCAGACTAGAATACCTCAACAGACGGCTCTCCTTCTACACCCCAACCCGACAGCTCCGCTGCGCTGACCTTTGCCATCATCTCACGCATCTGCAGAACAACCACCGACGGCAGATCATTCTCGCACCTCGCCGCCAAGACATGGGACACTCTTCCCACCCACCTGTGTCAGACCAAGGACCTCCTTACCTTCAGGAGACTTCTCAAGACTTGGCTGTTTGAGTAGTTGCAGCCCACCCCCTCTTCAGCGCCTGAGATCCTCATGGGTGAGTAGTGTGCTTTACAAATTCCCTGATTGATTGATTGATTTAGGGCCAGATGTATCATTTTTTCAAATAGCGATTACCTAATTGCGATTATCTGCTAATCGCAATTACGTAGTCGCTATTTGAATGTATGATATTCCAGAAGTTTCATTTAGCGATTCCCAATGGCTCGCAAATTGACCTACCTCAATAATATTCATGAGGTAGGTCGCAATTTGCAACCCAATGTGAATGGCTATAATCACAAGGATGGTGGTCTGCTGGGCTCAGCAGACCACCATGTCTGTGATCGCTTTTAAATAAAGCAATCTTTTTTTTAAATGCAGCCCGTTTCCCTTAAGTAAAAATGGGATGCATTTAAAAAAGAAAAATGAAAAGTTTTCTTTACATTATTTAAGAGTAGGCAGTGGTCCATGGGACTACTACCTGCTCTCAAAAAATGTTTTCGCAACCATTCTCAAAAGTGAAGGGGTCCCTAGAGGATCCCTTCCCGTTTGCGAATAGGTTACCACCTACTTGAAGTAGGTGGTAAAATGTGAATGTTTTGCGACCGCATTTGGGTCACAAAACATTCCTACATACTGCTGTGATTCGGTGTTAGGAAGGTCTGCCCTTGACACGCCCCTTCCTAACACCAAATCGGTATGGAGTCACAATTCCAAATTGCAATTCGATAACAAGTTACCGAACCGCAAATTGGAATTCATACATACCAAAGTGCATTTTGTTCATTGTTATACTGGGGGGTTTTATAGGAAGTAAAGTGGTCAGGGTCAAAGAGCTATGGGAAAGGAGCAATAGGAATAGGTTTTGGGGGGAGAGGGAGTGCGTTGGGGAATTGCGATGTTTGTATTTAGGATGTCATTTGCTTGTCTGAGGTCCATGGGACGTTTAAGTGTGTGAGGGGGGGTATTCTATTGTAACATTTGCATAGCGCTTATATCTGTATGTCGGGTGCTGAAGCACTTACCTACATGGATAGTAAGCTACACTGTTTATGATGTCGGGTGGAACAGTGTTGTCTTGTTTTCAGTCTCGTTGGAAAGTGTTTTCATGTTGTGCGTTTTGACCATCAAGGTGCCGTTATCATGTTATGCGATGTCGCGCCTCGCGTGTGATGGTTGAGGGCATGTAAGAGACAGATAAAACCCTTTAGAATTGTTTTATAATAAGGACTAAAAACTAAAATATAGGCAGCTACACAACACCAGCCTGGCCATACAGGAGTAACATGCATTTGATGTATTAACGAGGCCGGATTACAATTTAAGTAGTGGTTAATATTTTGACATATAGACCTGTCTATTAAGATGGCTTACCTCATTTTAAATTGTCTGAGCAGTGGTATTAGTGTTGTCTTGTCCAACAAGGTAGTGCAGTCTTCTTTTAGAAATTGATGGGTTTAATATCCAAGTTGTCATCCTGATATAGAATGCTTGGCTATGTGCTTTCCTTCATAGACTTCAGCAGAAAGGCCTGGCATCAAAATAGGAGTTTTGTTCTAACTGCAAGAGTCCTTTGGATGCATCAGTAGAACCTCAATGACCCACACCATGCAGGATGGAGACCCAGCAATGTAATCCAGCAGTGCCTTGCAGTTTGTGGGTCTTGCTGACACCATGGATGGACACCAAAGGATGGATCACTAATGCAGAGCGCCTTAGTTTAGAGTTCATAAGATAAAACACTCTTCAAAAACTGGGTGTGCCCAACTTTAACTCGTGATCATATACTAAAATTGGGGTTGACACCAACCACATCAAGCTTAGGGCCCCTGCTGTGAGCAGCCAAAGTGCTATTTCTACATGATCTTTGCCGTCCATGGCTGTTCTCAAGGAGATGTCCTGCTGATGGCCAGGCAAGGATGATGGAACATGTCTGCATGCCAGACTCTGCCTATCGATATTACCCATATCCAGGGTCCCTGGAATTATGCAATTTTGCAACTGTGAATTTTTTTGCATAATTATGGATTTGCCACATTTGTCACATAATCCATCATCTGCTGCTTGTTTCTAGCTCAAAATATTCAAAGTTACTAAAAATGTGGCATTTTGAAAAGGTTGACTATTCATCTTTCAGTTGCAAATTGCTGTATTTGAGCGTTAAACTAGTACTAACAGAGTGTAACCTCAGACAGTACTAATGTGCAAAAATGACTAAATAATGAACTGCTATCACAAAATGTGTTGTGTTATGCTGCATAATTTAGCAAACCCTGACACATAATTTGGCCCTCTCTTGCTGCATATTTATATGCACGATCAGCATATCTCATCTGAACCTCTTGCATTATACTCAACTTATCCTAAACAGAGTAAACTAAATAGCCAGCATTCTTCCAACCAAGCAGAACAAAGAGAAGGACCCCTAACCAACCATATAAAAGTGGTATGTTTCTTTAAGCAATTAGACCTGGTTTCTATTGAAAAAGTGTTTTTTGACTTGCTTATATCTTTGACACCGTTTGACAAATCTTCATGAAATTTTCCAAAAAAGGTGTCTTTTTGGGTCTTGTTGTGCATGGAAAATGTTGGGGTGATTCATTGAGCAGGTGGTAAGAAAAAGGGGGGGACAAGGTGTGTTTCCCATGTTAATTCTCATAGGGATTTTGAATTTTAGGAATTGTGGTGTGTTCGAAGGTGATTTTACAACTCCATTGATCCTACACCTCTTTGCTCTACTCTATGCTCATGCGCAGCAACAAGTTCAACGCAGACCAACCAGAGCATCCCCTCTGAACCTCAGGCAGGGCACTCAGTGCTTTTATGTAGGCCACACTATAAACCCACACTCTCCTAACTATGTTCAACAAACGTGGCAGACATTGACCTAACCACCTAAAAGCTCTCTTTGATCTTATCAGGGTTATGAAGAGCTATCAATATAGTGCCATAAAATATGTGGTACATCTCTACTGCAGAGGACGAAAAAATCAGTCATTAACTTCATTGGATTTCTATGGCGCTGTTCTTGTCGGCCCACTCATTATCTCCTGGGAGTCCACAATATCACCAGGAGGATATTTAAATACCCGGAAGATGGTGCGTGTGGTTCTCCATCATAAGAAGTGGGCCTCTGGTCCTCTCTTAAAGGGTAGGTGGACAAGCCCCTAATTCAATAGGTCGAGAGAGATCAAACTGTAGCTCCCCATACACTACTCACATTAAGAACAGCAAACATCAGAGCTAAACATGGATGGTGTATGTCCTTGCAGTGCATGCTATGTGATGCTAATTTGGCATACTGAGCTGGCTTCATGAGTTGGGTGGAGAAACCCCTATGCAAATTAGTCCCTGCCTGCCCATCCACAAGCAATGACGGTCGACATCTCCCACTGGCAGCGATATACCACTAAAGGGAGTCACCACTGACCCTTCCTTAATAGGTGGGAGGTGTGACTGGCAGGAGGTAACCTCCAGGCCTGAGCAGGCTTCCATAATGAGTCACATGATGTTCTTTCCTGGTCCACCCAGATTTGTGCTTATAGCTGCACTCTAATACCATCTAATACATGCCAGTTAATTCACCCCAGTAGCTGAATTTCCTTCAAGGGTAAAGCTGGGCTACACCGTGCCTGGCAACAGTGGGAAGGGAACTGGGCAGCCTGGATGCACCTTCAGCCCTTATCTGCTGTCATGGTCCCTGAATGAATGATTGAATCGGCTTTCATAGTAACACTTGGAAAATTGAAATACTTCAAGGTACTCTCTGGTTTGAAGGAGTGAGTGCACAGAGTCATTCCGTAAGGTCAGATTTCTGTTTTTTGCAATAAAAGAGATGATTTACATCTATTCAGCTGTTCACAGTGGGCATGGTCAATGTAAGTTTGCCTGGGCTGCTCATATATCTCCTATTACTTCCATTACCCCTTGTCTGTCCTTCTTCTGCCAGTCCTGACTTTATCAGGTGGCCCCCTTACTGCTAAAAAAACGTACTCTCTCCCAAGGCCCACATGCTAGTTTTTCTGTCATTCAAGGATGTCCTTTTCACAAGGAAGTTATTTGATTGATTGTTTTTGTCTCATCTTCTTCTGCAGACCTGGTGGAGGTGCGGTGTTTGGACATGCGCTCCCTGCTCATGTGCTGAGCTGGGTCAGAGAGCACCCTAAGGCCTTTCCATGTCCAGCATGTAGATGTCTTCACTCAAAGGCATTCAAGGTCTCATGCCGTGCTCCTTAGCGCGTGAGCACGAGACAAGGCTCTTGGCAGGAACTCTCACGAGATGAGCACCACTTGCCAAGCTACCTATAAATAAAAACAATGGAATCCAGGAGGTGCTCTGAGAAACACCACCATACACAGCCTGAGGCAGAGGTGGAAAAGGATATGTCTGTGAGAAGAAATTAAGTGGATACTATGGTTAAGGAGTTAGCGAATGCTGCTTTATGTGAGCTTCTTGAGAAAAAGACAAAAATTAGGGCCAGATGTATCAAAGGGTTTTACCCATTTTGCGTCTATGAGAAAATGTGTTCCTACATATGGCCCTTAATTCAGTACCTAGATGAGGACCAGGATGATGGTCCCATAGAAAATAATGTTTAAATGCAAAAGCTGTGGGAACTATTGAAGCCTATTATACAGAGAGATTTTTTGGTGAGGTCTGATTAGAAAGGCACCTATGGAAATATCTTCACCAAGGTACAAGTGCCAGCTTTGCAGTTACAAGGTGTACATATTTTTCCACATCTTAATACTTGGCTTATTTCTGCTTATTTTTCTTTCAGGTCCGAGGTCAGTGTAAACAAAATGTGCAAGTACTTGAAATTTCTGGGTTTTGCCCTAAATCTGCAAAAAAGTCCTGTCTAAAGCCAACTCAACAGAGCTCCGTTCGACATGGAAAAGGTGCGAAATGAGAATCGAGAAGAGTGGATTTCAAACTCAACTGTTAAATGTATTGACTCTTCCTAAGGCTTCAGTCAACACCTTGTTGAAAGTACAAGGGCTAATGGCTGCAACCACTGCAGTAGTTCCCTGGGCTTGCCACCATTCGAAGCCCTTTCCGCATCATTTACAGAATTACTGGTCTCCAGTGTCACAGAATTACAATTAAATGATGCTGGTGTCCACCAAGGTGAAGTATGAATTGCAGAGAGGGTTAGTTACAGAAAGGAGTGTTCTTGCAATACATGAGCCCTCAGTGTGAACAACCAACGCTAGTCGAGAGGTAGGGAGCAACTCTAGAACAGATGGAGATAAAGAACAGCTGGTGCCAATGGGAAGAAAGATGCATCCTATTAATCTTACAATTGGAAGGTGCTGGTAGTGATATGGAATGTAGTCCAAGGGTTTGCTCAGCAACTGGAAGGGAAGTTGTGATGGTTAGAACAGACAATCAGGCAGTGAGATGCGAACAGGCTAAGGGGTGTGAAGGACAGTGATCCAGCAAAGATAGTTCTTCCCCTCGCTCTTGGCTAGAATCACACCTTGTATCCCTGCAATAGATGCACATCCCAGGGAGGGAGAATATTCATGCGGACAGGCTCAGTCTCCATCAAGCTCAGCAAGGATGCTTTCTAAAAAATAGTTAGTGTGACCAGCATCCATCTTTGGACTTATTTGTATCCCTTACCAATGCTGTACCCCCTCTCTTCTGCTCTGAGAGATGGGATCAACAAGCATGGGCAGTGGATGTCCCCTCAATCCCTTGGCCACAGGTGATCTGATATTCATTTCCTCCAACCCCTCTCCTCCTGAGGGTTCTGTAGAAGTTCATCTGGTGAGGGTAGCAGTAATTTGATAGCCCCATTCTGGTCTTGCTGCCCCTGGTTTCCTTTGTTAAAAAAGCTGGCAAGGTAACACTACTTTCATCTTCCTTTACAGCCTCCTCCTCTCAGATTTCCAGTCCTGTCTCAGAAACAACTGTTAAACTTACGTCTCATGACATGGAAGTTGAGAGGCTTGAACTTTAATAGCTAGGATGCTTTAGGGAAGGAGCTATGGACATTGAGGCTTCTGGAAAACCTTCAACTCCAGCATCTGATTGCAAATATTGTAAGAGCTTTGAAAAGTGGTGTATTATAAAAGATTTAACAGCTTCCTCTTGTCATCCTTTTTATATTCTAGATTTTCCGAGAGATGTATTTTTGGAAGGATTAGCTCCCTCTCTTTTGGTAGTGGAGAGGGTTGCTATTGAAGTTTCAGAGAATCATGAGGTGACACATATCTTAAGTTATTCCACTAGCTTTCAGGTTGACCAAAAGTTTCAGGTTAAGAAAGCCAGTAACTTCAAATTGAAGCCAATGCCTACATGGGATTTGTTCATAATTTCAAAAAGTACAAGAAAAGCCCTTAAAAACCCCTGAATCAGCTGATATCTCTTGGCTCCAAGATAAAGCGACCTTCTTAATTGCAATAACATCAACAAGAAAATTAAGGGAGTATAGGGCATACGTAATTCCTGATCCATACCTTAGTTTTTCCAGATAGGGTGGTGCTAATAACAGACCCAAGTTGTCCAGCCAAAAGTTCAGAAACAATTTCATTTGCCACAGGAACTTGTTTGACAGTTTTTGATGAAAACTGGGATTTTTCAATCCCTTTGGTATTACATCTTAAAATAACCTTTGCTAATTTTTCTAAGGCGACCTCAAATATTCTTTTTGCTTCCTGTGGTGTGACAAATAGTGGTAAGAAGACCACACGCCATAACCAGATGGGTATGACAGGCCACCGCACAGGCATATTTGAGGGTGGGAGTCAGGCGGTGCCTGTAAATTTGCACGGTCACTCAGCAGTGTCAGCTTCGTGGACAGAAGCTTGTAATGCATCAAGTCAAGACATTTGCAGAGCAGCCACATGGACTACTCCCAATACTTTTCTTCACACCACAGGTTGAAGTTTTGTAAAACTGAGTCTGTTCATTTTGCTTCTGGTGGTTTGCACGTGGCAATGGAGTAACTGAGATTAAAATAAATTCTGGTAAAATACATTCTGTAATAGCTGTTGATTGTATTGTCAGTTCTCCATTTATAAGAGCTTTAGTACATCCTGCAGGATGATTTACGGAAGGAGGATGGACGAAGGGGTAATGATCTTATAACTTACCAGTAACCTTCACTACCCTGATTTCTAGTCCTCCTTGTACCAAACCTCAGCGTACCCTCCCTTCCAGTCCCTTTTTGGCACCTCCAATATGATGTCCTTCCTAGTTTCAGGTTGGCCATCTGGAGGAGTGGTCTTATAGCAATGGCTTATTGATAACTGAAGACTGGCGTCTCCGAGAGAGTAGTTTCAATTCTAGGGACTTGAAGAAAAGGTGTGTCTAGTGGGCGGGCCATCTCCTAAAGTCAGGATGGGGACAGGGGGACTAGTACTCAGGGTAATGAAGGGTACTTATAGTGGCCAAGGTTAAACTCCACTAGTCGCAGCCACTGATTGGCGCTGTTGGATGAGAGGCGGGGACTGTCTGGAAGTCACCCATGTGACCCATAGTTCACAGTTATCCACAGCATGTGTCCAGGCAGTCGTGATTGTGTTAGAGCGCAAACTTACCTTGTTGAAAGCAAAACTACAAGTCCCAGAATGCCGTGTTACGTTGGCTAAAAAGCCACGACGTACTGAACCTGTGGTCAAGGCCGGGATGACTATTTGTTCCATGGGGCACTACAAGGCACGCCACTCGAGGCCAGTGTTTGAAGGCCCAGAGCTGCTGCTGACACCCTCTCACTTCCTTCAGCTCTTCACATAGCTGCCAAGTTTCCCAGGTCCATGTGTCATGTGCTTATCCAGTCCAGGTTTCTTCCTTTGAATTCTGTGACTTGAAGTCCTGTTTTATAATGAGATAAGCAAGACTACAAGTCCCATAATTCAATAAAAACCCTGGACTAGCGCAGCACATGGTGCATAGTCCTGGGCAGGGCTACCCCAGTTAATCACAGCAGACACAGTGGGGGGCCTCTGTAGAGGGCAAGAGAGCAAAGGGGAACAAACGGTTTGATGGAGAGCGATAAAGAAAAAGAGAGTGCAGAAATGGTGTTTGAACATTTTACCCAGGGTCGCTTTTAATTCTCAGTCCACCCTACTTGTGACGCAGGAAACGGGACCTCACGGCCTCGGCAGGTGCGGCTGTGAAACCAAAACTACACTTCCCAGTAGGCTGTGCGGCAGAGTTACACGACCAGACTGACCTGTTCGGGCTGGCATCCCGAGGCGCACACCTGTGGGCGCGAAAGGGAGGTGCCGGGAAGAATGATAAGGTCTTTATCGTGTAGGGATGCTGTGATTTATCGGGTGCTTAAATCTTAAGCGCCCCGGGTGATTTATAGCAGGTGATCTGTCAGAACCTGCTGAGCACAGCTCTTCGGAATGCACCGGAGACTTTCTTGTCGTGAAACTCATTAATTCATCTATTTGACGTCTTCTCTTAACCCTCCCGAGGGCCCTCCATTCCTGAGCTCGTCTCTCCTGGTTCTGCATGCTCTTCTGAGACCGCCCAGAGTGACTAAATGCTCCCTTATTTTGTGTGACACCTAGCCCCACAGAGCCAGATATGAGACCTGCTATCCTTTTCAAATGAAAAATGTGGGAACTGCCAGGCCCAGAGCATACGGCGCATGACGCGGGGCCACAACATTGCGCTGGTTCCTTTCACTGACCCCGGCAGGATGAAAGGCTAAATTAGCTCTTTTAGTTATAATGTCTGTGACCTGCAGTTAATACTCGGGTATCTGCCGCCGTATCGACAGCACTCCTTGCTTGAGGCCCAGCACACAATCTATCTTTTGGGGTGTGCTATATAAATAGTGTTACCACTGAATGAGTGATCTTTTTGATAGCGCAAACTGTGAACTTAACACCCAGGGAGACAACGTGACCTGCCTAGGACAACATTTATTTAAGGGAGCAAAACCTAGTTCCGAAATTCACATCCTAACCAAGCTCTAGCCAGTAAAGTTGTAGCAATAATAGCAGTATTAACAGTGGTAGTAATGGTAGGAATATCTATAGAAGTGGTAGTACTGGTTGTAGTATTAATGGTAGCAATATTAGGAGTAGAAACAGTGCTAGCAATGGTAGTAGAGATGGTAACACTACTAGTAGTGTTAGTAACTTTAGCAATAGTACTAATGATGGCAGTGTCAATGCATGCAGTGGTAGTGGTATTACCTGTGATAGCGGTGGAAGTTGTATTCATAGAATTATAGTATTAGTACCAGTAGTAGCAGTAATGGTACTTGTATTAATGTAGTATTAACAGTACAAATAGCAACGTTAGTAGTAATGACAGCAGTATCCATGGGTGAAGCCGGAGTAAACATTGCACCTACAGTTGCAGTATTAGTACTACTAGTAACAGTGGTAGTAACTGTAGAAGCATTGATGGTAGCAGTACTACTAGTGGTAGTACTTTAACTATAGTAGTAATGATAGCAGTGTCAATAGATGTAGCAGTAGAGGTAGTAACTGTGATAGTGATGGAAGTTGTATTCATAAAATCATAGTATTAGTACTTATAGTAGTGATAATGGTAAAAGCATTAATGTAGCACTACCAGTAGAAGTAGTAATAACAGCAGTATGCATGGGTGAAGTAGGAGTAAATGTTGTAGCTATGGTAGCGGTATTAGTTCTACTAGTAACAGTAATAGTACTAGTAATAATATCTATAGAACCGCTAGTTGCTGGTTGCACCAATATTAGTAGTAAAAACAGTTGTAGTAATGGTACTAGTGTTAATGTAGCACCACCAGTAGGAATAGTAGCATTAGTAGTAATGGCACAGTGCTTAAAGTTGAAGCAGCACTAAACTTTCTAGCTACAGTAGCAGTTTTAGTACTACTAGTAATAGTAGTCATGGTGGTAGTTTTGATGGTAGCAGTACTAGTAGTGGTAGTAATGAGCAATAGTACTAATGATAGTGCCGATAGAGGTAGTATTAGTGGTAGTAACTGTGACAGTGGAGGAAGTTGTAGTCATAGAATCATAGTATTAGTATTAATAGTAGCGGTAATGGTACTAGTATTAATGTAGCACCACCAGTAGGAACAGTAACATTGGTAGTATTGACAGCAGTATCCATAGGTGAAGTAGGAGTAAACAGTACTATAGTAGCAATATTAATATTAATATTAACAGTGGTAGTAATAGAGGTAGAATGATGGTATCTGTACTAGTAGCAGTAATAACCTTAGCTTAGCAATAGTACTAATGACAACAATGTCAGATGCAGTAGTAGTGGTAGTAACTGTGAACGTGGTGTTAATTGTATTCATATTATCACATTATTAGTACTGGTAATAGCGGTAATAGTACTAGTATAAATGTAGCACTACCAGTAGGAATAGTAACAGTAGTAATGACAGCACTATTCATGGGAAAAGTAAGAGTAAACACAGCTATAGTAGCAGTATTAGTACTACTAGTAACAGTGGTAGTAATGGCAGTAGTATTGATGGTCCCAGTAGTGGTAGTAACTTTAGCAATAGTACTAATGATAATGTCAATAGATGCAATGGTAGTGGTATTAACTGTGATAGTGGTGGACGTTGTATTCATAGCATGATAGTCTTAGCACTAATAGTAGGGATAACTGTACTTGTGGTAATGTAGCACTGCCAGTAGGAGTAGTAACATTAGTACTAATGACAGCAGTATCCATGGGTGAAGTAGGAATACATGTTGTTGCTATAATAGCAGTATTAGTACTGCCAGTAACAGTGATAGTAATGGCAATAATATCTATAGAATCGCTAGTACTGGCTTTAGCATTACTTGTAGCAATATTAGTAATAGAAACAGTTGAAGTAATGGTACTAGTATTAATGTAGCACTGCCAGTAGGAACAGTAACATTATTAGTAATGACAGCAGTATCCACTGGTGAAGTAGGAGTAAACGTTGTAGCTACAGTAGCAGTATTAGTATGACTAGTAACAGTAATGGTAGTACTGGGAATTGTATCATAGACACCATAGTAATGGTTGTGTTAACGGTAGCCATAGCAGTAAAGAAACTGCAGTAGTATTGGAAGTGGTAGTGTTGATCATAGCAGCATAGCAGTACCAGTAGCAGTAGGAATATTAGTATAGATTGTAATGACTGAAGTATTAATCAATGCAGTAGTTGTGATAAAAGCAGTAGAGGACAAGTTACGCAAGCGTGAGAAACAAGATGGCTGCCTCCTGATAATCTCCCAAGAAAGCCCGCATTTTCAACAATAATTTATTTCTTTTTAGCCGTTTATTGCCTGCAAAAAGTGTCATTTTTTTGTATGTCAAGTGCTTCCTGGGGAAGTAACTTTTGAGGCCTTACAAGTACTTTGAAAGGCTTTCATCGATCTGAGCCTTTCCTCTGAGCTGTCCAGTGAAGTGCTGCTGGAGTTTCGTGTCAGGAGGGCGGAGACAGATCAAGGAAAGGGGCGTGGTTGAGGCCCGAACCACACCCACAGCTGGTTCTAGCTGCTGCACTGTCTGCTACTACTGTGATATCTTGTGTAACTTTATTTTTTTCATTTTAAGTGAATTTGATGTCATTTACTTTATATACTGATATTATACCAATATGGAAGGAAAGAATGTGCATGTTATAAATTACAAACAAAAACAAACAACTTCTCCTCCATCAGTAAAGTAAAAAATTGTGGATTCCACTGAACCTTCTTTAACTGCTCTATTAGAAGATTTACAAGCAGTATGCTCTAATACAGATAACATTGCATCAGAAATTAAAAATATAAGCAAAGACATGGCTAGTATCTCAAAAAAAGCTTCTGACAACACAATAAAAATCCAGGATAACAGGTCAAAACTTGACAGTATAATGCCTCTTTCTGCAAAAATTGAACCTATGAATAGTCTAGTACTTGATTTAGAAACTCGCAATAAAAAGTATAACCTGTGCATCTTTAATTTACCAAAAGATGTTGAAGACAAAGATTGCAGGAAATACTTGGAAACCTTGTTACCTGGTCTACATTTAAAATTCCCAGAAAAAATTGAAATTGACAAGGCACATGGACTTCCTTCTCATCACAATCCAAGCCTTGCGAAACCACATCAAGTGATCTTTAAAGTCCTGCGTCACCATCATCATGGAATGATCTCAAAAGCGTCCAGAGAGATTACAACTTTAATGGTCAATGGAAATAAAAATTTCGTACATCAAGATTTTGCCAAGGAAACTTAAAATGCGCAAACAATTCACTTAACTTCAACCACGACTAACAAGATGTGGCTTTAAATATGGCTTTTTGTTCCACCTATTATGAGAATTTGAAAATATAGTATTTCAAAATCTTTTCAACACCCTGATGATCTTTGTGCCTTCCTGGATCAGCACCCTCCACTCTCCATGGAAACTAATGACACCTCTTCTTAATTCTTACGACTGAATTTTATTATAATTAGCCTATTGTCCGATTTTCTCAATAAGGGCATTGGTTAGGCAGGGCAATCTTGCATATGCGTGTGCATGTTTCTAGAGTCTTCCCTTTTTCCCCTTTCATCTACCTTTTAGAGCTATTCCTCAGTCCTATTGAATATAATTTTTCTACCTCTCTACTATCTTTTCTCTTTGCTGAATATGGACAGTGTTAATAGAATTAAAATTGTTTCTTTTAACGTTAAAGGTTTAAGACACCCTGTTAAAAGAACTAAAGTTTTAGATTATTTAGCAAGACATAAAGCGAGCATTTGTCTACTCCAGGAAACTCACATAGATGATACAGTTTTATCATATATGAATACAAAATGGGTTGGTAATATTATTTCTTCTCCTGCAGTTAACAAAAAGAATGGTGTTGCTATCCTTTTTGCAAAAAAGTTAAACATACAAGTACTGAGCAAATGTTATGATATAGATGATCGTTATATCATAGTGAAAATTAAAATTGATACTACAAATTTTCATTTAATTAATGTTTATGGTACAACAAATAATGATACTAAGTTTTGGTCACCCTTTACCTCTGACGTGATTAAATTAGGTAATGTACCGCAACATATTGGTGGTGACTTTAACCTAGTATGTGACCCTTTATTAGAAAGATGTTCTCAAACCAAATCTTCCTAAAGTTTTTTTCACTTTTAAATCTTTTTTTAAATCAACCAAAGTAGTAGATATTTGGCATCTACATCACCCAACAGAGAAACAGTTTTCATTTTTCTCTAATCCTCATAATTCCTATTCTTGGATTGATTATTTATTCATTTCCTGTCATTTAATCCAGTCATTTTCTGATCCCATAATTCACAATATAGATATTTCTGACCATGCACTTATTTTAGGAGTTTTACAACTTAACTCTACTCAACAATCCCAGTCTCGCTGGTGTATGGATACGAATGTTGTCCTTAATGACAAAAATAAATCAAAACTTTTGTCAGCAGTACATTACTATTTTTCTTTTAATCCAGAAGGATCTACATCACTTGTGAATCATTGGGATGCATTCAATGCATATGTCGGAGGGGTCACTATATTGATTATGGTACATGATAAAACATTTAAAGCTAAACTAAAAGAATTAGATGAACAAATAGCAAAACATGAACATCTCTTTATTACATCTAATGATAAAACATGCAAAATACAATTACAGAAATTTGTATATAAATTCAAATCTGTGTTAGGCAAAAGAGCAGGCATGCACATTTCAAATAATAAGGCTACATTTTACTTCAAAGCTATTAGATCTGGGCAATTATAAAAGATCCAATTCAGATTAATGCAATTCATGGCTTAAATGGTAAACTTGCATTATATCATGAAGAAATATTTAATGCATTTTTGAAAAACTATTCAAATTTATATAATAATCCCCCAGTTACAGATATGCATAAAAATGATAATTTTGTTTAATTTAGTGGTTACCTAAAATTACCCAAGGACAAATTGGATGTACCAATTTTACTAGCAGAAATTAACGTAGCTATTAAAACTCTTAAACTGGGTAAATCATCAAGACCAGATGGAATACCTGCTAAATTTTATAAATAATTTTCTCCTCACCTAATACCTCACTTATTTAAGCTATTTACTCACTTTAGTATTTCAGGAGCAACGTTAGGATCCTTTTCTGAAGCCCTGATTAGAATTCTTCCAAAACTTACAAAGATCCCATTATTGTTTCGACTTACCCCCATACCATTAATTAACCAAGAATGTAAACTTTGTGCAAAAATTCTTCCAACCAGACTGGCTTCTGTGGTAGATTCTATTGTTTTCATTGATCAAACTGTTTTTATGAAACATAAATATTCTGTAAATAACAAAAGATTATTATTCCATGTAATTAAAGTTGTGTCATTTTTAGCTGTACCCTCTGGTGTCCTAGCATTAGATGCTGAAAAATTGCATGACAAAGTACATTGGCAGTATCTATTTCATACCATATCTGCATTTAATTTTGGCATATTCCTTTATTTGCATGATTTCAGCACTCTATTCTGGTCCATCCACCAGACTTTTCATTAAAGGCAGCCTCTCTAACCTCTCTAACAAATGTGTCCTTTTTAGAGGCACCCATCAAGTCTGTCCCTTATCATCTTTACCTTTTTCTCCTTGCTATTGAACCTTTACTCATTGCCATCAGAAATTGTACAGAAATAAAAGGTATTACTTTTAATAATGTTACTATAAAAACCTCAGCATATGCTAAATATGTCTTACTGTATATTAGTAAACATGATTCTTCCATTCCCCCTTTATTAAATCTAATTCACACTTACTCCCAAATTTCTGGTTACCCTTTAAACACTAATAAGACAGATTTTCTCCCCTTTAAGTGTGTATTGTGCCCCTGATATGCTCCATAATAATCAAATAATATGGCGAAAGGGAAAACAAAGTATCTTGGTATTCTATTTTCCAATACCATTAAAAAGTCCATTACATTGAAATGTGATTATATTCTTAATCATATCAAAGACAAATTTCATAAATGGTCCACTTTACACTTATCCTGGGGCAAAGTTGACTCTCTGACAATGGTTATTGCTCCAATCAACTCCCTCCCAAGTTTTATACAAATTTAGATAAATGCACATCTAAATTTATTTGGAATAATAAACTTCCATGTATAAGTTATAAAAAAATTAAACATTGCAAAATGTAATGGTGGTTTTGGTTTACCAGACTTCTTTCATTATCATAAAGCATTTATTTAAAAAGCAAGGCATTTTTTTTGGTTTACTAATACAGACTTTAATAGCATACCTACATGACTTCTCATTGAACAAAGTTTGATTTCACTGTTGCTGTTACCTGCATTACTGACTACGTCTTCTTTTAACTCTTTAATAAGGCAATCCTCAATACTAAAATCTATACAATGAATATTACAAGATTTAGACTACCTCTTCCAGGCACCTATTTCTAGCATCTTAAATATATCCTTATGGTGTAATCCTTGTTAAAAAGCAATCTTGGATAAATGCTGGTATGTTTTTACTTGAAAAAGATATTTATCATAACAATACTTTTTTAACTTTTGAAGATCTATTGCAAAAACAATTCTGTCCCATCAAATATCTTTAAATATGAACTTTTATGTAATTCCATCCTTGATTCATTGCCCAAGTTTCCTGAGAAGAACATATCTGATTTAAAGATTTACATTCAAACAATAGCTACTTCATCTCATGCCAATGTATTATAAAAAATTGAATCATTTTTAAAGAAAGAATATTAATTTTCTCTCCTCTTTTTGGAATAGTGAACTAGCTATTTTCAAGACATCTGAAAAAAAATATGGCTGAATAACGTTTCTGAATGTTTACCAGTGTCTCTATATCAAACTAATTCCTTCATATTATTTAATTATTTATGAACTGCTTTAAAACGTTTTAATGCAAAACTAGTAAATTCTCCTAATTGTTGGCACTGTAATTCATGTTCAGGCTTGTTAAAACATATGCTTTATGAATGTAATATTGTTTCTAAGTTTAGGCAAGAGGTTTGGGATGTTATTACAAAAATGTTTAATTTCTCAGATAAATTTTCGTATAACTTGCTGATTTGTAAATTGTTTTTACTGTTAACAAAACTGTCAGATTCGAATAACAAACTTTTTGATTTTTTACTTTCTAAAATCAATTACTCCCAATTGGAAAATGCTGCATTATTATCAATCCATACATGGTGGTCAGGAATACTTTTTTACCAGAAAAGGAGCCAATCTGACTATGTTGGGTGTTGTTCACAACATATCTCCTTATCAGTCATTTGGGAGACCGATTGATAATTATATAGCAATGTATTTATAAACAAGTACTACTCTATGCTATACAATATGTAAAGTCTTTATGAATATAGTAGTAGCTCTAGTATGTTAAACGTGCAAATATGATATTTATTGATTTCCCCTCTTTTATTTTCAATTGTAGCCATTATTATACTGCAATTTCATTGTTTATGTACAATTATTATATTAATGTTATATTGTAAAATTCAGTGTGCCTCTTTGCATGCTCTTTTTGTTTGGTCTGTGTCATAAAATTCAATAAAATATTTTGAACACTTAACAGTTGAGGACATTGTATTCATGGAAGCACTAGTACTAGCAGTAATTGTGCTAGTATTATTGGTAGTAGTATTAGACATAGTAGCATCTACTCAGGGTTCTTGTGAGATTTCATGTCTACAGGAAGTCAGGGAGTTTACAAAGAACACCGTCTTTGATCATATTACAGTAATGATCTGGCGTGTACTCAACTATTAATGGTTTTGAAAAATAGCACTACCAGTTTATGTGAAATCAGTAATAGTAATGGTAGTAGTGGAATCAGCAGCAATAGGATCTGCAGTAGCAGTAGTGTCAGCAGCAGAAGGAGTTGTAAATATAGTAGCAGAAGTGAAATTAATAATAGCAATATCATTAGTAGTAGTATATTCAGTAGCCGTAGTATTAGAAGTAACAGGGGACCTGGTAGTATTAGCAATAGTAGCCTTCATAGCAGTAGTATATTGATTAGTGTTAACATTAACAGTGCAATTGATATTAGTAGTTGAAGGAGTAGAAATAGTGAAAGAAGTAGTAGTAGCAGGAGTAGTAGTAGTGGCAGTAATGATGGTAGTAGTAGCAGTAGATGTGGTACTAAATAGCAGTCCTTGTAGTAGTACTAGATTTAGTAGTGCTACCACTAGTGGTAGCAGTAGTAACAGAATTAGTAGTAGTAATATTAGAAGTAGAAATAATAGTAGTTGTAATACTGGAAATACTAGCAGCAGTAGTAGTCAGAACAGAAGCTTTATAGTAAGTGTGGGACACTGGACAAGAAAATATTACACTTTCACTAGTACCTCAGGTTTCGGCCGCTAGGCAAGTGAGACAAAATAAAGTTCACAGAACAGCAGTTTACAAACGTTCCACTTGATTGGCATGGTTAAATAGGCAGTTCTTAATTTGTGCCAGTAATTGTAGGTGGACAAAAATGGAGATGGGCTCTTTTTCAGTGGAGAATACGGTCACTAGAAATTCATAACGAAATAACCACTATCAATGGTATTATTCTGAGAAAACAGATACACCTGGATTGTACCACACAGGTAGCACCTTGTTGATTAAGGACATCATTCGTCATATATCAGATGATGTGAACACACATGTGCGCCCAACACATTGTGATAAAACAAAGTGAGTGCAGAACACCAAAGTGCACTTATGTCCGTGTGTGTCTTGAAGAAGAATGTAGTTATATTTCTAAAAGCAACAGGTGGAATTCAGAACTCGAGACAGGCCCTCAGGAATGTAGACAACGGCACAGAGTATGTGCTTAGGCAATAAACCAAGGGCTTGATTTAAGGAAAGTGGCGCTGCACCCAGTGCAGTGCCATGTGTGCGCCGTATCTAAGATATGACGCACCATGGCGGTAGTTAGGGAAACTAGCGTCAAACTTTTTGACGCTAGTTCGGCGCTTCGAAGGACTGGAGTCAAAAATGTTGACGCTAATCCTGCAAAGCCCATTAAGGCACATTGAAAACAACAATGTGCCTCCTTTTAAAGCCTGCTTTGAATAGGCATTAAAAGTGCCAAAAAAATGACATTTTTTCCCCCCCCCTAATGGCGCAGGCATAATGTAGCACAAATGGTTACAAAGTGGCGCAATGCATGTTTTTATTAGTCCTGTTCCCTTGCTCTTCTAAGTGTGGATGTGTTTCGGCCCTTTTTAGGTCTCCTCAGGATGTGTGCTGCTATGGAAGCTCTGTAGGAAGATTTTTTAAATATCCTGTTAACATCGCAAGGGCAGATTGAAGGGCGCGACCAGGGGTGTAGCTTCAGGGGGTGTTTGGTGTGTTACACCCCCCTAAGAAATGTGTTTTCTGGTAAATACTTTAGTACAGCTGCTTTTAGTTGGGTCTGGTGATGTGTCTGTCGGATTTCAGCAGAAAGTTTTACATACACACTGACAAAAATGCACACACACACCCTTTGTTTTGAAAGCGTTAAAAAATGTTAGTTTATAAAATACTGTGTAGTTTTCCCTCACTTATCAATCTGCATCCCTCTCCCTTTCCACTGCCCCTTAATCCCCTCTCATTCGCCCTGCCACCATATAATGTATTTTTTACATTACATGCCAGCTTGATTGTTGGAAAATCTGAAGCTCACACCCTCGCCCCTATTCTTACTGGCCAAACTACACCCCTGGGTACAACAGATGTAGAGAATGCACCACTTATTCCCAAAATCCAAAACCTTTTTATTACACAATTCAATTGTATTCACTTTGTCGACCTTGGAAGGATGAAAAGCTAAGTGGGACCATCAAGATTCTGTGACTAGCTTTCACACAGGTTTGTACAGTGGATGCATCCGTACACTCAATTATCTATTCACCTCTACCCCCTCCAGCACGAAACATATTTAAAACGTCTGTAAAGTGACAATTACTGGTGCATTCACAGCCCCTTAAAAAGTAGATTATAGAAAATCACAGCCAACACCACAGCCAATATAAAAACCGTTTCTTCAACAACACAGTACTACTCTGCTTGCACAATAACTCAGTAATGCACATATTCACCTCCTCTAGCGTGGCTGGACTGCACAGTTTTGGAAAGTTTCTGCAGTAAATTGTTCCACTGTGTGTCTACATCTCTGAATTTATGTGATGAATATTGCCTCAACTATAGTACCTCCTCAGAACCCTGTGTTCCATTGCATAATCTATTTGTATTGTCTAACATAGTTGCTGTAATAAAGTACAAGTTTAAACTAATGGCTCACAGACTGGGGCCTCCTAGCAGTAAACATATAGAAGTCACTATTTCCCACTGCACCAACCTGGGAGGATCCAATTCTGTGGCTCTCTGGTTGCACACAAAGACCTCTACAGTGCATTACCTAATAGAGGTTTCACAATATACAGTAGTGCATTCTGCAAAGATTAACTTGAATTTATTTTTCACTTAAGCTCTTCCTTGTTTCATATGTGGCTACCTGAAAGTGAAAGACCACAAAAAGGTATAGAAACGTTTGTTTTTATAGCCACGCCTTTGACTCTGCTCTCACACTCACTCACACCGCACTCTTTGCACACAGCATCACAGTTCCCATAGTTTTTAGTGTAATTTGACCACTGATGCTAAGGGACATGTTGGGATCCACCAGCACCTAGAAGATCCAAGATCTGGTTGGATAAAGGGCAGGACAAGAAGACAACATTGTTAGAGATGATCTCCTCTCTTGGGAAAGTACGAATAGCACTTCCAGGTTAACTGCTACTCACTACTGATGTTTTTGTAGGTTTTCAGGAATGAGAAATCTAAAAACTCAGCAGAATCCCTCTGTAGGGAATTCAAGACTTGAGGAGCGGAAGAAAAGTGAAATGCATCCACATTACACTTGGGATGAGAACACCACATGGTTGTCGAAACCTTCCATTCAAATTACCTCCTGGTACAGACTTGGACAAGGGCTGAAACCAAGCATGGGGTCTGCAGTGACATTAAGGCTTTTGTCCTCTGTGGATAGTTTGTATGCCTGCTCCAGAAAGCGGGTGTTTTGAGAGTGCCCGGTGACTTCAGGAAAGCTGCTGACTTCGCTGAAGTTCTAGGACCATGAGCAAACTGGAATAAATAAACTTGCAAAAGTTGGTCCTATGTTGACTAGATTCCTACATTAGACAGCCCCACAAGCATTTTCCTTTGTGATCAGCGGCACTAGAGACACGTCCTGAAAATGTACATAAAAGGTAAAGGACCTGCGCCTTGCCCCCAATTTTAACATCTCAAACCAGAGAGCTATATTTCACCCCAGTTGTTGCTTACCGTCCAAGCCGGTGAGCCCACATCAAACCACTGTTCTTCTAAACCCATAGACTAGATGTCCAGGTATAAACATAGTTTCTGAACCTCCAGACAGTCTGCACTAGAGTTTCACACAAGATGCACTGGAGGCAAGGATGGATAGAGCTTCTAGAATGGTCCTTCAACCAATTTTGACAATCCTTCGCTAATGCAAGTGCCTACGTTATGTCCAACCATGATAGCTTGAAAGGTCCACCCAAGGGTTGCCTAGTTTAATTTAACTTTATGATAGATAATATGGCCCTCACAATTGCAAATCTTTTAACTCCCTTTCCATATTTTAGTTTTTTGTTGTTTTTGAAGGACAGCTTAGCTTTAAACATTATTGATAATATTTTCCTTTATTTTTGATTTTCCATTCTTCTAATGCAATACGCTTTGCACTTAATGTTTAATTGTTCTGCTGTTCCATTAGATTAACATGCAAAATTGTTAGCATTCAATTTTTCATTTTTCATTACTAATGGTTTTCCATTTTTTTCTGACTGTAATCTCTTTAATCTTCATTTTCCCTTAAACTTTGAATCCCTTTTTCATTTTTCTCCAATATTACTAATTTTCTTATAAGATTTTAGGGCCTCATTATGAGTTTGGTAGTCTGAGAACCGGCAAAACCACGGTGGAGGTGGCACCACAGCATGCCAGGCGGTCCCTACCGCCATATTATAGCGCTGGCGGTCTGACCACTAAGGGACTATCGCCAATGCCAGGATCATAGATCCCGATGGGTAGGCAGTGGTCAAAGTCATGCTCAGCATTGGTGGTGCTTAAAGCAGCACTGCCGTGCTGATCACAACTTCACTTCCCGACAGCCTTTCCATGGCGAGAGACTGGTGGAAAGTCAGTGCTGAAGACTGCACTGCCCATGATCCCCTGACAAGCACCCTCAGAATGCACACTGTCTGCTACGGCACCCTCTGTGCGATAACTTTGGCCTCAGTTCCATTTCGAAGGTTTCCACCGGTCAGCCCAGTGGAAACCTTTTGATGGAGCCCGGGAGGAGGGCACCAACCTCTAGGTTTTAGACTGCCAGACTCGTAATGATGCCCTTAGTTTTTTTTTCTAAACTTGATGTAGATATTGATTTTTATCTCTTGTTTTATTGTTGCTATGGTTAATGCATTAACCGCTGCACATACATGAACTTTCTTTAGGGCCTGTCATGTCACTAAGCCACAGAAGTACTTATTGAAACAGTGGCTCTCTTTTCCAGCCAGTTTGTTGCAGTACATAGGATTCGTAATTAATTGGAAAAATTAATAAGGGCTAAACCATCCAAGAATCAGCATTGCAAACTGAACCTATCTTTACATTTTCCTATTTAAAAGGATAAAATAAAGGAAATGGGTTCAATTGGTACCCAGCATCATATGAAGGAACAAATTAAGTGTTGCTTTAATGCACCCAATGTACTCCAGTTTCCCAGAATGCAGCACAGATGTCCCTGATCCCTCAGGTAATGTTTCTACTCTCTGATTAGGGTCCTTTAACAAAAGGGCATTTTAAGTCCTTTTTCTGCCAAGCAGGATTCTAATGTAGATCTGTTTTTTAAAGTTTTCTGACAGTCTCTAGAGGACTCTTCTTGACCGGAACTCAGTCTGAGTATATATATATATACAGTATATATATATATATAGATATATATATATTTAATATGCTTAACAAGGCTTATGTTTTTAAGGCAGGTCTTTGTTTTTGTGAGTTGAAGGCCTTGTGAGAGACTGGCACCTTGTCGCAGTTCTACCACCCACACACCTTTTGCCTGTTTGTTTAATGCAACTTGGACTGGAGTGCACTGGGATCCTGCTAACCAGGTTCCCAGTGCCAGTGTTCTTTCCCTAAAACATTGTAAAAATAATTGGACACACCTCTAGCTACCACTATAAGTCCCTAGTAAATGATACTTAGGTACCCGGGCATGGGGTACTAAGGGTAGGCCCCCAAGGGCAGCAGCACTGATTGTGGCACCCTCTCTGGCCCTGTATCCAGATGCACCCAGCACTGCCATAGCAGGCTGAGTCTCCTGGTGCAAACCTAAAACACAAACTCAACTTGGCACACTACCTGTGTACCCTGACCACCATACACTGCATTTACTGTAGGTAAGACACCCCTCTGGCAGGTCTTACAGCCCTAAGGCAAGGTGCTCCATACTATATGTGAGGGCATAGCTGCATGAGCAATATGCCCCCACTGTGTCCCTGCCAAACCTGAGAAATAGTGAGTGAGCAGAGCAGCCATTTTAATATATGTGCTGGACACTGGTCAACACAAGTTTCTCAGCTACATAATGGCTACTCTGAACCCTGGATTGTTTGGTATCAAACAACTCAGAATGATAAATCCAAACTGGTATCTGTACTTAATTTATTATAAAATGTACCCAGGGGTCCCCTTAGATGTACCCCCTGCAAAAGCAAACTAACCTGGCATGGTTGCTGACTGGTCCTAGCCAGCCTGCCACATCCAGATAGCCGATATACAAACCTTGAGGGAGAGCCCTGTCTCTCTGGTTTGTAGAACAATGCCCTTCCTGGGTGGAGGAGCTAACACCCCCTCCCTCAGGAATGTGCACTGCCCTGGCAGTGAGCTTTGAAGGGCTACTGCCCATGAAACTCGACCCCCAGGCCTGCTGCTAGCATCAGATGGCCTCCCCCTTTGCAAACCCCCACTTTTGGACGGAGCAAAGGTGGGAAACCACAAAAAGGGTAGGAAGAGTGGCCTCACCTAGCATGCACCAGCCCTAATGTATTGCCTGAGAAGTGGACTCTCAAATTCATTTTCCTCCATCTTGGAATGGAGGAACATAGCCAATCAGGTTTAGGGAAGTGACCCTTCCTACAGGAAGTGGTAACTAAAGTGGGTGGAGCCACCCATAGGTAAGTGTGCCATTGGAAACTACCAGGTTTCCCCTAAAATGCCCACTAAATTCAGTATTTAGTGGGCTCCCCTAGAGAAAGAAATTAGATTTGAAAAGACAAAGAATACCAGCACCAAGGAAGATCCAAAGCAAGAGAAATGTGGACCTGCTGCACAAGAAAAGGCGCCAAACCCTGCCTGCTGCACCCAGGACCCGAAAATCGCTGCTGCTGAGGAGCTGGAAACTGGACTGACCCAAAGAAACACAGGGGACCTCCAGGCTTCAAGAATCACCCCAGATTTCCCTTCTGAGTGGAGGCACCGCTCAACAACCAAGCATGAACCAACAAGCCAGTGAGGGTCACTTCACTCACCAGCCGATATCTCTGCAACTGGACGTTGCAGCTGGACCTGACAACACACCAACAACAGCCCAGAAGTGACCTATAAGTGTGCCAAGTTTGGTGGCACTGCACCCTCCAGTGGCTGAGTTACACCAATACGCTGGGTACTGGTTAGCTGACAGACAACAAGAAAACCAGCTCTCTCAGAGCTGAAAAGGATCAGGAGGAAGCCCCAGTCTAGGGACTTCAGGAACACCCTGGATCTCCCACCAGAGTGCTCCCGTTGTCCTGTAAGCAGCCCTCAAATGGACTCCCCTCCCGCTCCAAAGGACTCCATTGTGCACAGCTCCTGGATCTCCAACTCGCCCTACATCCGGCCGCCCTGTGCCCTGCAACGAGGAACCAGCTTTGCTCCACTGGTCCCCAAACCCTTGCGACCTCGACAGCCCAAGGGGACCCCAAGGCACCACCTTTAAGTTTTCAAACCATTTCCTTTTCCAGGTGGCCCCTCCAAGTGGCCTTGTGCCAAGAGATTTTCCAGCCCTGCTCCCGCCGGAACCGGGAGCCGCCAGAGGCTCTGCAGCTGGCACTAGGTGCCCACCAACTGCTGCGACCATCCTGCAAAAGAAGAGACTGGTAACTCAACTGTGTGATTTTTAAAGCATTTTTTTTTTAAAGTGACTGCCTATTGATTCCTATGGTGTGTAATTAGGCACAGAAACACTAACTTTATTAAAACTTTGAAAAGTCATATCTCAAAAACTACTTAACGCATCTTAAAGATCTTGGCCTTAAAATGTATATAAATGTCTAAAGTATTTTTTATAAATTCTGGTCTCGAATTATTCATTGAGTGTGTGTGATGCATGATTGGACTTAAAAATTGGAACATTAGGTGGTCTAATTTTTACCTCTGGAAACCAACGTGTGGTTGCCTGGACCCCCTGCACAGTGTGCCTGACAGCCATTGGTGAGTTTCTGGATTGCAGGTGCCTTTGAGGGCTACCTGGTTCCTCCCCTGCCTGGAATGGGCTAGAGCAGTAACATGGAAATGAAGGGACTTTCTGATTCCTTTTCACAAAATGTCCACAATGTTGAGGTGTCACAACACGAAAACATATGGCATGGAAAATTGCTATTACATCAGAAAGTGAATTGTGTTGAAGGGCCATGGTGTCACACAATTCAGGACTTTAAAGACCATGTGATATCAAAGAGCCCTTGACATCATGAGGGCACTTAAAGTCAAGAGTGTGTGCTCATTCATAACGACAAGTGGGCATGAGGACCCTGGATGTCCAAAGGGCATGTGCACCTATTACTTCCATGGGGTCAAGATGTCAAGTGTCAGCACAAAACACATGACCTCATGACGGTACATAACTTCAAGAAAGCCCTGAAGTTGGCTAGCCCATCCATGATATCTGTTCGATGCATGCCTCTATGATACAGACATAAAGATTTGGATGATTCAAGTAGGCCATTGCATCAAGCCCTTCATGAGGTCATGGAGTCTGCCATTCCTAAAGAGTGATTTCAAGAGACCTGTTGAATCCTGAGACCCTGGGAGAGTGTTCTCAGTTTCTAATGGAGACCAATTGTCTTCTATCTCAGGTCTAAAGCAAATGTGAATCTTCTTTAGCATGTACAGTGAATGGGAAAGTGAGACATTGGAGCCCCAGGTCTCAAAGGCAGTGATCTGGTGGATCAGTCCACTTCATCCATTGGCTGTCGTGCACTCTGGGTAAGTGCATTCCACCTGATCACTTCTGTTCAGCGACCAGAAAAAATGTCCTTCAGTGCCTGCTGGGAGGCTGCTGGGATTATTTTTGCATATTGCTTATGTCTGCAACAAATAAACACTGCAAGCTTACCAAGAGCCAACCTATTGGCCATGCCAGCGCTTGTAGTTCTGACATTGATGAGCAGTCCACAAGGAAAAGACTCCTAATCCCTAAAGTATCCCTAAACCCATGAACACTTTCCTTTATTTAGCATAAAAAAAGGTGCAGATAATTCTCAGAACCTAACTTGAGACAGGCGCTCACCTAAGGAATGTAGACAAAGGAATGGAGTATGTGCTTAAGCAATAAACCAAGTAGTCCAATGTCAGACTGTGCCATACTTGCTGTATACTCTGCCTTTCCTTGCAGCATAATTTAGGAATCCAGAACCACAATTTGATTCTCCTCTGCCACATAATTCCTGTGCTCCTTGTCATAATGCTATATTGCTAATGAAAGGGAAGGCATTATTCAGTGGAATACAGTCTTCCAATGAAATAAGATGACAATTAAATTAAATACCACAGTTGCAGAAGAAGAATTATCTGCAGAAAGAAAATATAGCCAGCCGATTTCACAACGTTACATGAACTGACACATATCAGTGCAGCTGGACCTGGCCCGACCCTCTCCTGTGGTGCCAGAATGATCACTACACCAAAGCAGTAAGATCAAGCCTGGGTCATCCTACGTAACTGCGTGTTTTGGAGGAAGTAGGTCTCTACCAGAACACCATGCAGCCCCAGGGATCATAATGTTTACCACTGCTGCACTAAAAACCGATGGCACCTCAGGTCACCATTGCTGTACCATGACGCCACGTATCATCAAGTTTACCATTGCTGTGCCATGACGCCATGGATCATCAAGTTTACTATTGCTGTACCATGATGCCGTGGATCATCAAGTTTACCATTGCAATACCATGACACCACGTATCATCAAGTTTACCATTGCTGTACCATGACGCCATGGATCATCAAGTTTACTATTGCTGTACCATGATGCCATGGATCATCAAGTTTACCATTGCTGTACCATGACACCGTGGATGATCAACTTTATCATTGCTGTACCATGACGCCACAGATCATCAAGTTTACCACTGCTGTACCATGACGCTGCGGATCATCAATTTTACAACGGCTATACCATGACGCTGTGGATCATCAACTTTACTATTGCTGAATCATGACGCCGTGGATCATCAAGTGTATCATTGCTGTACCATGATGCCACGGATCATCAAGTTTACTATTGCTGTACCATGACACCATGGATCATCACGTTTACCATTGCTTTACCATGATGCTACGTATCATCAAACTTACCATTGCTGTACCATGACGCCACAGATCATCAGGTTTACCAATGCTCTACCATGACACCACAGATCATTAAGTTTACCATTGCTGTAGCATGACGCCGTGGATTATCAAGTTTATCATTGCTGTACCATGACGCCACAGATCATCAAGTTTACCATTGTTGTACCATGACGCCACAGATCCTCAAGTTTACTTTTGCAGTACCATGACGCCATGGATCATCAAGTTTACTATTACAGTACCATGACGTCGTGGATCATCAAGTTTACCATTGCTGTACCATGACACCACAGATCATTAAGTTTACCATTGCTGTACCATGACACCATGGATAATGAAGTTTACCATTGCTGCACCATGACACCACAGATCATCAAGTTTACCATTGCTGTACCATGATGCCACAGATCGTCAAGTTTACTTTTGCTGTACCATGATGCCATAGATCATCAAGTTTACCATTGCTGTACCATGACGCCACAGATCATCGCCACAGATCATCATGTTTTGCCAATTCTGTACCATGACGCCACCGATCATCAAGTTTACTATTACAGTATCATGACGTCGTGGATCATCAAGTTTACCATTGCTGTACCATGACACCACGGATCATCAAGTTTACTATTGCTGTCCCATGATGCCACAGATAACCAGGTTTACCATTGCTTTACCATGATGTCACGTATCGTCAAACTTACCATTGCTGGACCATGACACCATGGATCATCGGGTTTACCATTGCTGTACCGTGACATCACAGATCATCGTGTTTACTACTGCTGTCCCATGACGCAATGGTTCAGCAAGTTTACCATTGCTGTACCATGACACCGTGGATCATCAAGTTTATCATTGCTGTACCATTACGCCACGGATAATCAAGTTTACCATTGTTGTACCATGAGGCCACAGATCATCAAGTTTGCCATGGCTGTACCATGACTCCACAGATCATCAAGTTTACTATTGCTGTACCATGACGCCATGGATCATCAAGTTTACCATTGCTGTACCATGACGCCACAGATCATCGCCACAGACCATCATGTTTTGCCAATTCTGTACCCACTGATCATCAAGTTTACTATTAGAGTACCATGATGTCATGGATCATCAAGTTTACCATTGCTGTACCATGACACCATGGATCATTAAGTTTACCATTGCTGTACCATGACACCATGGATAATCAAGTTTACCATTGCTGCACCACAGATCATCAAGTTTACCATTGCTGTACCATGATGCCACAGATCGTCAAGTTTACTTTTGCTGTACCATGATGCCATGGATCATCAAGTTTACCATTGCTGTACCATGACGCCACAGATCATCGCCACAGATCATCATGTTTTGCCAATTCTGTACCATGACGCCACCGATCATCAAGTTTACTATTACAGTACCATGACGTTGTGGATCATCAAGTTTACCATTGCTGTACCATGACACCACGGATCATCAAGTTTACTATTGCTGTCCCATGACGCCACAGATAACCATGTTTACCATTGCTTTACCATGATGTCACGTATCGTCAAACTTACCATTGCTGTACCATGACACCATGGATCATCAGATTTACCATTGCTGTACCATGACATCATAGATCATCAAGTTTACTACTGCTGTACCATGACGCCATGGTTCAGCAAGTTTACCATTGCTGTACCATGACAACGTGGATCATCAAGTTTATCATTGCTGTACCATGACGCCACGGATAATCAATTTTACCATTGTTGTACCATGATGCCACAGATCATCAAGTTTGCCATTGCTGTACCATGACTCCACAGATCATCAAGTTTACTATCGCTGTACCATGATTCCATGGATCATCAAGTTTACCATTGTTGTACCATGACGCCACAGATCATCAAGTTTGCCATTGCTGTACCATGACACCACAGATCATCAAGTTTACCATTGGTGTACCATGACGCCACAGATCATCGCCACAGATCATTATGTTTTGACATTTCTGTACCATGACGCCACAGATCATCAAGTTTACCAATGCTGTACTAGCACCTCAACAATCATCAAGTTTACCTTTGCTATAAAAGGACCATATGGAACAACCACTTTACCACTTCTGAATCGAGAACCCAATGTGACCCATGAATTTTAAGGTCTTTGCTAGGACCCTTTGTTCATCAAATTCACTGCTGCTGCACGAGAACCCCATGAATTATTAAGTTTACCATTGCCGTACTGGGACCCCATCTGTGATAGATCCACATGCATCATCCAGTTCATCACTGCTGCGCTAGAACACCTTTGAACACCAAGTTTATCACTGTTGTTCTACAACTCCATGGGATGTCATGGGCCATCTCGTTTACCATTGCTGTGCTAGGACCCCTTGGATCATCAGTTTTAACATTATTGAACTTAGACCATATTGTAATCCACATCACATCATGTTTACAATTACTGTGTTCTACAACTCCATGGATCCCCAAGGGTACCACTCCCCCCCATGAGACAGAACCATTGCTATAGTATAACTCAGCGTATATTTAATACCACCTTCTTATCCATTGCTGCACTAGGATCAATTTAATCATCATGAACTTCCAGAATTGATTGTGTTCATGTGTTATAAATGATACACATCTGACACGTGTCACTCATGGCATGACTATGGACACTCTGCACTCATGACACAGACCTCACACATAAAAAGCAGGGGGTAGCTGGGTAAGTAACAGTGGAGTAGTTTGAAATTCAGATTTCCCAACAATCATGCTGGCATATATTGTTAAAATGCATTATATGACAAGCAGGGCGCACAAGAGGGGCTTACGGGCAACAGAAAGGGAGAGGATGGCAGACTGGTAGGGGTACTAAGTGAGAGAATGCACAATATTTTGTAAAATAAGGAACATTTTGAGGCTTTCCAAACAGAGAGTGTTTCTGTGTTTTTGTCTTTGTGTATAAAATCCCTGGTGAAATCTGCCAAGCACCTCACCATAACCGACTGAAAGCACCTGCACCCAACTATTTATCACAAAATACTTTTATTAAGAGGGTATTACACAGCAAACACCCCTCCTGAAGCTATGCCCCTGATAAAAAAGATATGTATGTCTTATCTTTTTACGTGCGAGGTTAACCGTAAATACTGTTGAGTCGCCGCAGTTGCAAGATTATTTTAAGTAAAATTAAACTTGCAGTTTGTGAATGCCAACAAAATAGTAAACTCACATAAAAGTGTATGTTTACCTTTGTGAATCTTGCCCTGAGAATGTTGCAAGAATATTGATTTGTGATGATTGTCATACGGATGGATTGTTAAAGCCCTGAAGAAGGTCATTGACAGCGGCGAGGCAGGAGTGAAACACGTGTCGGCTGCATATCAATTATAATGTTTGCAATATTGATTGTTTGTAAATACTGAGAATGAATCTAGAATCACAACCACTATGACAAAATAAAGGAACATGTCATGCATAATCATAAAAGGAGGGCTGAACACATTTAGTTCACACAGAGTACTTTTCACTGATTCCCGAAGCAGTGCCGTTTGGATCATTTACCGCTAAGAGGGCCAAACCCAAAGGAACAGAAGCAGGACCTGGCACACAGGAGCTAGATGGGCAGTTCTTACCTACATGCCAAATAATGGCCCTGCATATTTGAGAACAAAATCTCTGGCTGCAAAAAGCTGCACGTTACCAAATGGATTACTGGACCAACTGCTATTCTTATCTTCTGGGCACACATACAGTTCTCCTTCTAGGCTGCATGTGTACTGCATAAATACCTTTAATAAATACATAAAAGGCAAGTGTGAGAAACATAGTGCAGAAAAGTGTTGAACTGACCAATATTGCTCGTAGAGTACAACTTTGAGATGAAAAGCATTAACAATTCTCCTATTGTTTTGTTCCTTTCTACTGTACAGGCTTAAAACCCCTCAAAGTGCTTAGAAGCATTCAGAAGTTTGCACTATACAACAGACTCAAATCAATAAAAAAGTGTGTTTCTCCAGTGATTAGAACAGTGGTGCTGGTCCTTTTGAACCTGTCTGACCAAATATGAAATAACTTAATTTGTGTTTCATTCACTGAGGCTCAAGGGTTAAGATGAAGCATTACCCACATTACTAGTGGCATGTCAAATGTCCTTTTGTGAGAGGTGTAAAAGGGTTACATTGACAGTTTTGTTACAAGCCGGAAATGAGGGTCTGCTCGCCCTGTTTCTCCTCACTGCACCTCTGCATTCATGAAGGACACAATTCATTCTTTATACTCATTCCTGTTTGGGAGGCATGTTGAGGTACTTTGTGTGAGCCACAAAGCTTTTCCACAAAAAAAGATATAATCTGACTGATAGTGTCACTGCCACTGATGAAGCTCTTACTGGACCAGCACTGACTTACCTTCAGGCAACTTACTTAACCCATGATTACGTGTTGTAAGACATGGGGTGGGGTAACTACCACACCCAGAAAAAACTTCTACCACTGAATGTGGTACTTATCTGGAGTGGTAAATACTTCCTAATCTGAATTTTGAACTTGGAAATGAAGCAAAGCCTGCAGAGCCTGTATTTAACTCACCAAATTCCCCAGGCTTTGCCTTTTTTCCATGCCCTTTACTCCCCTCGATAGGTTACCATGTTTAACCCAACCATGTCTTAGCTCCCAGCAAATCATAGACAGATGTATCTGAGGAATTTCTAATATGCCCTGAAACAAGGTGACCAGATTTTGGCAAATTCCAGGACAGTCCACAAATATCAACTAGGACCACAATTTTGCATCAACAAAGGGCGCGAATTACTTATGGACATCGCTAACTTACTTAGAAAACACTGTGCCAAAATAAGGGTAATTAAATGCAACTTTAACTCTTTGTGTCAACTGTGTTGATTAAATTGCTTTTGGGAAGAGCTGCTCAGTGATGTTTAACTGGAAGCCAGGCAGACTTGTCCCTCTCTGTCTTTAATCCAAAACAAGGACACCTGCTAGATTCATTGAAATCTGCCGGGACAGATGATGAAAAACCAGAACTTTTCACACAAATCCGGGATGCTTGGCCTCCCTATCGTGAACCGTTCCTTCTCAGCCCTTCCTTTTCTTGTTCAAGTAGGTTTACTCTCTACACCAGTGGTTCCCAACCTGTGGTCCAGGGACCTCTGGAGGTCTGCGAAGCCTCCTCAAGGGATCCGTGACTGCACAGAAAATTAAATAATATTAACAGATTAGGTCCCCGTCTTTCAGTAATGACTCAGTGGGGGCCCTCAGCTTCAAATTCTGATTCAGTGGTGGTCCCTGGGTTCCAGTAATGATAAAGTGGGGGTCCACAGAAGTCAAAAGGTTGGGAATCACTGCTCTACACCCCTAGCAAAAATCGCATACAGCATAAAGATTTTCCTAGCCACTAACTGTGGACCACAAAAATCAATTATTGTCTAAGCTTCACGTGGTGTGAACGTCATGTTAATAATGGTGTTGCAGACTCGAAAAATCAGTTGAGCAATGTATATATAGATTTGTAGAGTTTAAAAAAACAAAGAAAACATGAATTAATTAATGAGTGCACTTATAACACCTGCACTGCTAGCTGCTGGTCTCTTGGTGGGGGTCTTACTAAGTTGCCTAGAACAGACAGGACTTTATTGCTTTTCTGAAGGTGGATAAGTTACAAAGAGACCTGAGTTTTTGAGGTAATAAATACCAGCACAGGGGACCCAAATAGAGAATGCCCACCTCTTTTTGGATTAGAGCTTATAACAGGGTGTTTGGGGGAAGGGATTTAAAAAGCAGTGTTTAAAATGCCTCCTTGGGTTACAGGTGGTGGACTATATTTGAGCTAAAAATGGAGGTGGAATTTAATGGATGCATTAAAATATCAGGGCCCCACTTTTAAACTGAATGCAGTTCCTTCTTGGAAGGCAGTGAAAGAATATCCTAGGTTGTGACACATGGTCTACGGGGGTAAGCCTGCATATAGGCATTACAGTAGTCTAAACTAAAATTAATCACAACCCCCACCACTAGTGCTCTGTCCTTGGTGGGTAGAAGAGGTAAGATGGGTTTCAGTGGTGAGATGGTGGAAGCAGTAATTAAAGACCAACCCTACCTACATCTACAAAAAGTGTGTTTACCTAACAAAAACTGTGCGGCGGGCTCATTTTTGGCAGGACAATTCACTCACAAAAAAACTTTTGCTTGAAAATTCTTTTTTAGCAAAGACCTTGTTTTTGTAGGAAACTTATGTAAGGAAAAGGAGACTACAAAGTTTGCCAGCTACTCAGAGTAGGAAATTTAGCAAGTCAGGCCAACATCAAGTATGTAGGCTGTAAGCATGTTCTACATATTGTACTCTAAGCAGTAGAAAAAACACTGTGTACTCATGGTTTGTAACTTAGGCCCTGATTTAGATTTTGGAGGAGGGGTTACTCTGTCACAAACGTGATGGATATCCTATCCGCCGTGGTACGATTCCATTATATCCTATGGAAATTGTGATACAACGGACAGAATAACCGTCACGGTTGTGACAGAGTAACCCGTCTGCCAAGATTGAAATCAGGCCATTAGTTTACAACACTGGATGTTCTCAGGTTATTGCTGCATATGTGATCTGCAGAATTCATAAAAAATGAAGAATAAACACTATTGTAAATGTGTGATCATTCAATATGCCCTCCCCACACGTCTGCACATCTAGCTCATACACGAATAGTACAGTGTAAACTGGTTCAGAAAGTTTCGAAAAGGTCATCACTGCCACAGATTTCACAGGGTGTGCCCCTGATTATCGAACTAACAGTATCGCTGGGACAGAATATCAAGGACAGAATATGGAACATAAAATATCGACAGGTTAGTAAATATAGATTTTCTATACTGAACTCCATATGTATGTGTATACGCAGTACATATATCTTCAAATTATGTAGATGTGGAATTAGGAACAGTAAATCTATAGTTTCCTATGTGCACCTGCCTTTCGATATTTTGTTCCTCGATCTAATGTCCTAAATATTAGTATTCGCTGATGTTGTTGGTGTCAATATTCATTATTAGAATCTCCGTTAAGAAACAAGACTTAGAGGAAAAATATGTGTTGATGGAGACAAAGGTAATCCAAACGCAAAATATAAACTTATCACAATACTTTGTGCATGATTAATGAACTCATGATTAAAATAATTCTAGGTGACACATATTTGTGACGACTCAGCCAAATATTTGTGAATGACAAGATTGCATCGACATAAACTACACATAGCAGGCAGGATTAACAAAACAAGGTTGTCAAATGTCAGAAATCTATTTTACTCTACATATGATTTCTGGCTTTGTAAGGGAATTCGGACAGATTACTAGGAGTAATCCTGGAAACCAACAAAAGTAAAGTTCCAGGTATATATGTACTGTGCAGAAAAAAATACTAGTGAACTTTCCAGTAAGTGAATAATCTGTCAAATTAAATCAGGCAAAAATGAGATAATTACCTTTTTATTCTTCAGGAGGAAATGTACTTTTCATTTAAACAAACCCCACCCCCTAAACGTCCAAGAGCAAAGGAAGTGTTCCACTCTTTTCCCAGGCCTGTAGAGGCACCTACTCCTTCTTTTACTAGGAATAATTTGTAGGTCTTCCTAGGGAAGAGAAAAACTAGTGAAATGTTTGTAAACCAACACCCACAAACTTATAGGTGTGTCTATGTTGACAGTGTGTTGAAGCTTCTCTGCCCATCTGAAATTAGCACTCTCCCTCCACTGCATCAAATAACAGGTGAAAGAAAGGAATGTCTGAAGAGGGCAGGACAGGCTTTTTGTTGCACTGGGCATTTCCCCAGTGGGCTGGAGCCCTTGGTGGCTGGTTTGAAATGCCCAGGGTCAATCCGGGTGCCTTTGTTACTTTCTCCAGCTCTCCAAGCTTACTTACAGCAGGCATGGGGAGGCTTCAAGATAGAGAGAAAGAGAGGGAGGTTGGTGGAAAGTAGAGAGAACGTGATCAGAGAGGGAGAAGAGGGAGTGAGAGAAAGGCAGAGAGAGAGATGGAAAAAAAGAGAGCGAGTGAATGAATTGAAAGAGAAATATTTCAAAGAGGAGACAAAAGAAGAGGGTTGGTTTAAGCACAGGGCAGCTTTTGATCTCACTCACTGGTGATCTCTAGGCTACATTGCAGCCCATTGCTTTTTGCCCATCGTGCCACTCTCAAGATGGGACAGCCATCAGCGAATAAGTCTGCATCCTCCACCAAGAAGAACAGTCCATCCCAAACCGCTAGACCTGGGCCCTGATAACGCGTCCAGCCCTTATAAATTACCTGTACCTGGACACGTTGGAGGTCGGTAAATCTTTTAACCGAGTCGGGCTCTCCTCATCCTCAATAGTCGAGTCACTCAGATCAATAATCAATAACTGTTGTAATCGGTAATCAGTACTCAATTAATAGATCAATACAACACATCAGAAATCAATAACAGTTGGTATTTCGGCGCACCATGACCTTTCAGTCATGAATAACCACACCAGTTTATTAAAAGTTAGTGAATTTATTTCCCTATATTAACAAAGCTAGCACGATATATATATGTCTCAAAACCAATTGATATACGTATATGAACATTACTAGCTGTCCATAACGGCGGAAGAAACGCAATCTACGCAAAATCTGAATGATGATACACTCTGTTATAGCAATGCAAATCACCAATGTGACTAACTGTATTTGACTAATTGCATACATTCGGTCAGCATAACAAGATTTCAATTCTTCATGATACATTGAATGAATACCTCGACTAACCTCTAATTAGCATTGGCATGTGGGACTTCATGCAAAACGAATTTAGTCAACACAAATTTGGAAAACTTCTAGCTAGGACTCTATCAAAATTAGCAGTTGGTACCTAAAAGGAAAAACACAATGCATAATACATTTATCCTTTCATATTTACCAAATACAATCAGCATTCAAGAAAAGTCTTCGTCCTTCAGATACTGGTTGATCAGCATGGGGCAAATTTCAAAGGGGCAACGTTAAGGGCAAGCTTCCTTGCAGCGGCAAGGAGAATGGGGCAAAGTTACTGCATGGGCAAGACGGGGGCAAATCAAAGTTAAAGTCTCTAGGGTGAGAATTCTTAAAGTCTCTTTCTCTCAGATAGAGAAAAGGGCATCAGGGTGTCGTCCAAAATGGAGTCTGGCATCAGGCTTCAAACTGGCATCGAGGAAAATGGCTGACTTCTCTTTGTCCGGTGGGTTTAAGTAAGAAACATTCCAAATTCTGCAGGGTCTTCCATTGGAGGGTTCATAGGTTGGCTTCAAATTGTCCAATCAAAAATTGTCTTTTACTAGCGCCCATTTATGCATACACTGTCCTTGGGGCCTTGGAACACAAATTGTATCATGGTTTGCCAATTATTTTACTATCTGTACCTTCATTGTCCGCACCTGCAGAGACTGACCTTGTATCAAAGGGGATGTAACCGGCCTAGCACGAAACCTTGGAGATAAGTGTACCAGCCAGTTTCTACGTGAAAATTACAACTTCAAGCAAGAATATATGTTTCATTAGTTCAAGAAAAAAAAATCACGCAGTTAGAATTTGAAACCAAGCAACTAGGCCAAAGCCTGTACTAAATTTAAGCTAAGCAAAACAGTTTTCAAACAAGAAATCATGGCATACATTTGCGATTATGACGGATTACTACAATTTTAATACTTCGTGATTAATAAAGCTTGTTTATAATGATGGCGAACTACCCCGAGGGCACAATTTCCCTCGTACATTATTTCTTTATTAAAATCACACTTCATTATATGTATTGATTACATGGTATACATGAATATATGTCGGACCTTCTTTTTCTGCGTCATCAGCCCCACCAGATAGGAAAACAAGCAATGACTGGGTTCAGCCGACTCTCAGTCACCGGGCCACTGGTGATCACTCAAGTCAACGTTCAAATCTGTCGTCTGCAGACATGCCAACATTTTAGTAGAGAAAAGTGGGAGATTTTTAGAAAAATCGTGAGGATGTATTTCCCTCATTGGTTTCTGTTGGCACCTGAATCAGGATGCTGCTATGTACGGGATTTGTAAGTCTGCTGCTGCAGGATCGGATATTAGATACGCAAATGTAATTTTTTTGTCCTTAGCTGTCAGAAGCACGGAGAAAGTGCACTTGCAGGCAGAGAGAGCGCGATGCAAGTGCTGTGCACTGGCCTGCAGGTTACTGGCAGCGCATGCTCAGAGTTACACAAGGCCAGGCCCTGTCAGCTGAAGACCACAGAGGAACTGGGTTTTTACATGCAGGAATCGGGAGGCTAGCCTTGAAATCAGTAGTCTCCCGCCTGAATCGGGAGGGTTGGCATGTATGCCTTTGTCAAGCACTATGCCATTCTACACAGAAACCCACCGTGTGTAGCTCATTCTTGGCACGTCTAGAAATAGTGTAAACCAAACCACCAGGCCAGATCGCCTGCACTCAAGAACACATCAACCCCAGACGGGTTAATCCTCCGTAGGTCTCCTCAGTAAGGTACAGCTTGGTTCCAGTGGTACAGCAAGCACTGAACCCACATCTGGGCATATCCGTCACCCTTAAATCATTTACTGCAACAAACAGCGAGATCGTGGTGGGAATGTTTAAACTAATCTCAGCTACTGGTAATCGCTCGTAGCCACATCCCAGTCCATCATTTTTTGCCTACTTGTCCCTTCCTCAGCCCTAAATTTATTATGGTAAAGGACCTTGGGTGTTCCACCATTTTACCTGCAAAACTGATTTTTTGTGGACATAATTAGCATGTGAGCATGTGACCATTGCTGACCTTTGACTGTGCACCTTAGGTTAGCATACAGGCCATTTCAAGAGAGGAAAGTGGGAGGTGAAAATAAAAATCGGGAGAATGTATTTCCACCATTGACTTCGCAATTTCAGGCGGGAGACAGCCAAAATAGAGCATTATTGTTTACTTCAAAACTCGGGAATCTCCCGACGGAATCGGGTCTGGAATGCATGCATTGGATGCCCTCCGCCCATCAGTGTTTATTTTAGGAGAGGCAGTTTTAGGGAACCACTGGCTGTACATTGTTTTCAAATGATACATGTTCTTTTGGTAAAACGTCGCTTCAAATGTCATTCTTTTCTCTGAGGCTCTCTGACAGTAAAAGCTGGGGGGTGATACATACAGGTCAGCAGAGGAAACAGCTACCCCAAAACGCTGTTTAACTGGTAAAATTCCACCCCCATGACTCAGCCTTTCGATGTTGATAAAAACGAGCAGTTTTGCTTTCAAACGCCCACACCTGTTCTTTAAAATACCTTTGAACTACAACGCAGAGGAAGAGATATTTAAAACAAAATACTATCATTAATCATTTTTTTAAAAAAATCAGTCGACTGAATTTCACGGTTACAGCGTCTCCTGAAAAGATTAAATTAAGTGTGCCGTGGAAGCGGGCATTTGTTTGGCACATGCACGGATCAGACGCCCTTTAAGCGCGCAAGAGGCACAAACTTTGGTGTAATCTCGTCGCCCCACAGCGCCTGGTGCAGCCCAGGTGAGTGCCTCGGCAGCCCTATTAATAGATCTCCGAGCGCCCTGGGGAGCGCGCTCAGCACCTGCCTGATAAGCCGCTGACAGAACTCTCGAGCGCGGAAGGGTGACATGTTGTGGTGCGAAAACACGCCAGTCACGGAGCGGGGCCATCAAAGTCACACTGACGAAGATGGGTTTTTGTTCCATTTACGAGAGTGAAACTTAAAACTGCACGTTCGTGTCTGACTTACTTTCTTTCTGCAGAAAGAGGCATGCGTCACTGTGGAAGTGATATGTGTAACTTTCTGTGGTGAGTGTTATGAGCCACCACAACACAATAAAACTCCGAACACTTGTCTTTAATAAATTACATTCATGTCTATTACGTTTTTACACACCGCCAAAGAACACAAACTTTGGGATTATTTGGAACTTTATAGATGGCACAACAGTATGGACATACAACACCCTCTTCAGGGCACTGGCAAACTCATATCTGCCTTGTTCACCCGCCATCTTGGTGAGGCTGAGCGGAGGTTGGTTTTATGAGTCAAATCTAAACAATCATACTTATAGTCCCAGGGCTCATCGTCCCACATTTTTGCACTGACTACACGTACTACTCACTCTAACTTTCCCGCACTCAAGGCCTGATGTGGCGTTTGGTGGACAGAGTGCTCCACCACAGATGTACCTTGTCCGCAACACTAATGGTCCATCTGATGCTCAGACGCAGGCAGACCATCATGGTCTCGCCAGCGGAAGCCTTACATCTGCAGCCTCATGGACTTAGGGTCTGATATACTGTTATGTTCTCTGTGAAATGCAAGAAATAGCCTGGTGGTACAAAGAGAAGAAATAAAAATTAACCCATGGCCAGACAGAAAACTCCCAGGCTGTCAGGGTTATTAGTATTTTGTTTTACAAAAACGAACTCCCGCTTTGCAAGATTTTTTTATAAACAAAAATATTTGCTGAGCGGCCTCATGAAACACAATCACTGCTCAGCAAACGTAGAATACCTTTAAAGAAGCCACCGTGGCTCTGTGGTGGAGCCTCCTCTAGAGGCATAGATGTCTCCATCAGAAAGGTGGCGATCTCCTAAGAACACCAGGCAGTAGTCCACCTGCACAGTGCAGTTCATTACCTTCCCTATTCTGGGGAACTGCAAGCCCCTTGTCAAAGCCTGAATCAGGCAGAATGTCTTCTGTTTCCAGAGTTTTCAACTTACCCACTGGACCTGAGTTGTAGCGCAGAGGGTTTCTGAAGGCGCTGCTCAAGGACTGCCGTCACCAGGAAAATTCTGCTGTGCCTGGACTCTAACCATACTTTTAATACAGTGTTTACTACCAACACATTGTTGAAAGTAATGCAACTGCAACTTGGCATTATATCTTAGAGCAATGGCTAAAACGTACCAACTGGCCCATATTTCGTGGTGAATGTGTGGAGGGGTCTTTCTTTGTACATCCTGTGGTCTCTGTCCACACTAATGAATTGCCCAGCTTGTTGGAGGACTTTACAAAGTATTTCTTTTTAATAACATTCACCACTGGAGTTGAATTGATCCTGCTCCTAAGCTCCCCAATGTTGATAGGTAAGGGCATGAAGTTAGAATGAGATTGTTAGTCCTTTTTTGGGGCCCCGGGTAATCAGTGATCTCTGGACCGTGCCCCTGGTGGACAATGTAGTTTAATATTGGTGTCCCAGGGCCTAAGATAGTATATTAAACCTCTTGAATAGTCAAGTAACTCCCTTTCTGCGGTTGACTCTCCAAGGATACTGATAGCACCGAAGGCTTCCAGCAGGAGGCGGTAGAGTGACTGACACTCAGATGAAGTATGACACAATTGGCCATATCTGATAAACTCAGTGCTCCCTTTTGGAGGATGGTGATATTGCATGAACCCCACCAAAACTGCGCTTTTGTGAGTCATAGTCCCCCAAAGTGTCTCTTTATGCCTCAGCCCTCTGTGAAGTGATAATGTAAAGTTGGCCACCCTAGGGGGGAGATAAGGGAGCAAAGAGGAGGTCAGGGTTGATGTGCAAAGCAGGGAACAGCTCAGCCTCGGCCAGTGGAGGAGCAGAGGGGTCAGAGAAGATGTGATTAGAAATGAAGAGAGAAAAGGGAGAGCTAAGGGCTCAGGTGAGGACGTAGATGGTGAAGACCTGAGCGGAAGCGGTGGTAGGAAATCTGAATGACTGGAAAGGAGAAAAGAGCGTAGAAAAAGAAGGTGAGGGCAAGATCAGAGGAAAAGATGGGAGAAGAGCAAAGTACAGGAAAAAGTGGAACAAAGGCCAGAGGTGAGGAAAGGGAGAGGTAAGAGGTGAGAAGGGAAAACAGGAAGAAGGGTCAGAGAGGGTCAGAGAGGAAAAACATACTTGTGAATTCATGAGCAGAGGAAAGGGAGGATTTAGAGAAGGAAGCTAAGGGGAGAATCTGTTGGGGAGAAAAAGAAAGGAGAACAGGAAAGGGTAGGTAAAGAAAAGAGAGTTAAAGAGAGTTAAAAGGGAATAGAGGAAGGAGAGGAGCAGAGGCTGCCCAGGAGGAAAGCGGGGAGGATGAAGGGAGGGGAGGAAGATTCTGAAGATGGAGATGGTATGAAGAGCAGAGGGGAGGAGGTGATAGAAGGGAAAGAATGAGGATGAGGGGACACATGGGAAGAAATGAAGGAGTGAAAAGAGCTGAGAGTAGAGGGTGCAGAAGGGGCTGGGGGGAAGGACTTGTTTTACCTCGCACTTGAATGTGGGCCACTTGGTTTTGATTGCTGGACCCATTTTTGGTACAAATCCGACCTCTTCTCATGAAAGGCCCTCTCATGTTGCAATCAATCAATCAATCAGGGTAAAGCGCACTACTCACCCGTGAGGGTCTCAAGGCGCTGCAGACATCAGTGTGGCTGGCTGCAGCCCTTTCCCAGTGGCAGCCGGCAGCTTTAGGACGGAGAGGAGCGGGCGGGAAGCACACACACACACTCGCTCATTCTTTCACACACAGACACGCACATCCATTAACAACACTCATAACATTAAACATGCACGCACGCACCAAACATTCATTTTAAAAGTTCACACACACTCATTCTTTCACACAAACGCACGCACATCCATTAACACTTATAACATTCAAACATGCATGCACGCACCAAACGTTCATTTTAAAAGATCACAGACACACACTTACCTTCAGCCTCGAGGTCCCAGGAGGGTTGGGGCTGCTGCCTTCCCTCATAGGCTGACCTTAGGTCAGCCTATGAGGGAAGGCAGCAGTCCCAGCCTCCTCACAGAGTGGGATGGGGTCAGTGACACTGCTGACCCCACCCCACTCTGTGACGAAGTGTCACTGATAGACACTCGCCCTGGGCGCTTCAGGGCTTAAACCTGAAGCGCCCAGGTCGAAGTCAATGGGTGACGCTTTCCTCGTCACCCAGGGGAGGGCCTCGAAGCACCTTTGCTGAGCTGAGGAGGTCACGCCCATAGGAGCTGTGACCTCCTCGGCCCAGCAAAGTTCAGCACAGGCAGTCAAGAGTCTGCGCAAATCGCGCATGTCTGCTCCTGGCTGCCTGACCTGAACATGAAGAGTGTCTGTCAGACTGACCTTTGTTCAGCCTGACAGACACTCTTCATGAGGGGCAAAAGGTGGGGGGAGTGGCCCCTCCGCCCTAAAGGACGGGCCGCGCCTGCCCTTTCCCTAGACCTGGCCTTTCCAGAAAATGGAAAACTTCTGGACAAGCCCATGACGTCTGAAATGTTGGCAAGGCTGAGTCACTCTCAAGATTCGGAGATGTGACAGACACAAGCCCAGTCCCTCAGGCCTTTAATTAGCATAGATCTCTAAGTAAACAGCACTTAGGAACTGCAGGTGAGCGGTCTGAGGTGTTATGTAAATAATACTTTACTGATATTATAAATCAATCAAGTTAATCAATGCCTTGTGTCACACAGATGCTTATTTAAGAGGCGCACCTCCCCTAAGTGATATCACTACTGTGCTCAATTAACACAGCCCACGAGCCCCACCCCTTTTAAAAGGATGTTGTTTATTGTCATAAAACATTCTCTGTCACATACAACAGACACTGGAACAGAGGAAAAGGGGAGAAGGGCCTGGAAAGCTTTAAGAGTTTTATTGATGGCATATTCCTGCAATTTTTAATTTAGACATGCAAATTTGTTAATTTGCACTGACTGCTCTGCTTTAATGGTTTTGATTTATACTTGGAGGTAGTGTTTCTGAAAGAGATTTATACTGTGATGCATCTGCAAAATAATCAAATCATTACCGGCTAATGACAGAGCGGTGAAAAATGATACAAGGAGTGCAGCGCGCACCCTGTAGTGGCTAGGGAGGCTGCGCGGGATGGGGGCGGAGTCAGGCCAGGCACAGCACCATGGTCTGTTAAGGGCAACAGCACTGTGACCTTGGGTGCTACTAAGCTTCAGTGACCAGCATGATGCAAGCGATGCCTGCTCAGAGCGCTTGGGGCTCCTTGCCAGAGATGTGAAGTGTCTTTTTTTAATAATACATTTTTATTAAAAATCTAATAACCCAGGGAATAAAACAATAATTACAAGAGGTAATTTAGTTTATCATTTCAGTGCTTTAACATGTCCCCTTATTCAAAATACTAAAATCCACTTATGGAAAGAGAAAATGAAATATTAGCACAACTGCAGCTCGCACAAAAGCTAGCTTAAAGGAAACTATTTACTTTCCTTTGATTACACCAGGAAGATGCGCACTAGGATACAAGTGTTGTCAAGGGAAGCAATGGGAAGGCTAACTCTCATCTTGAAGCCCATCCCTGTAAGGCCATTCAGCACCATCACTGGACAGGGTTTACTTCGGCCAAGCCTAGAAGCCAGACCACATCTCTTAGCCCATATTCAACATAGGGTTTATAAGCCACTTTCCTGACTTCAAAAATGTGCCTTTCTGGCCCAGATGGGGACATGTGCTCTCCACGAGGTTTGCGCAATGATGGCGTACACAAATCTTCTATATCATTTATTTAGGGATGTGCCAAGTTGCAAAGGTCTTTTTTGAAACCTTTATGAAAGTCGATGGAAACCTTTGATTCTTTGAAGTTTGTGAAGGCTGCTGCTTATCCACATATGCATGTAATTTGTGACTTTTGTGACAGTTTCTGTCCCTTACGTCCTTATTTATTGATAACGAAAAGGTTCTGTCTGAGATTTTCTCTTTTCTAGCGATACCTGGTGTAAGATGTTCTTCTTCGGTTTTTGCAGAGGCACTGTGTAGAATTATTAGGGCTTTCATTAGCCAAGGAGTTTTCTCTGACTCCCATAAGTGTGGCCAAGTCACCCATCTTCTAAAGGAGCCCAATCTTCATAGTGAACTCCTATCAAATTACAGTCTTATTTCAAAACTTCCTTGGACAGGCAAAACTCTGGAAACATATGTGCTCTCGGCAACACACCAATAACCTCAATATAGGTGATCTTGTCACAATTCATCAGCCTGTTTTCAGAGGTGGCCACAGATCGACACTGTCTCACTAAAAATCGTCAATTACTTCTACAGTTTTCTACATGGCGGCAACACATGCCTACTTGGCCTGTTCGGCTTCAGGGCAGCCTTCGATATTATCAATCACAAACTAATGCTCTCCCTTCACGATGAATGCTTTAGCATTAAAGAACCGGCGCTACATTGGTTTGAATACTTCCTCTCCAATCACTATCAGGTAATAAAGAGTGATGGCAACATCTCTAAGAGTACCACCTTCAAATGCGTGACCACAAGGGTTCCACCCTGGCACCTGAACTCTTGAATCTTTACATGAAGCCCCTCTCTGAAACTTGCATAGATAAGGGGATCTACTCCCAAATCGATTCCAAAACATCTTCAGTTCTTGACATCCTCAATCTTTGTTCTGTCCTTGTCAATTTTCAATCCTGGGTGTACGAACTCTTGCTCATATCAAACCCACAACAAATGGATTTATTCTATTCTCTCCCAAGTTCAAAGGGTCCTTTAACTCGTATCTGGTAAACATCCCTGGCTTTTCCCCATCACTCACACTCATTTTTTTTCAATTGGGATTACCCTGGACTCGTCCCCCTCCATGCTCCCTCCCATCAACAAACTCTTCAAAGCAGCTAACTTCTACCTGTATGCCCTGGAGAAGATCAAGCCACTTATGCCACCATCTCTTCTAAACTTGGCGCCCCATGCTCGGATTATGTCAAGACTGGCAATGATGTCCTTACAAGGTTCCCTCCAACCTCTCTCCTACCTGCTCGGCACGCCACAGCCAGACTCCTATCATCAACCCATGCATCCAGACAGCATGTCTGGAGAAACAAAGGGATGAACCTATTAAAGGAAAAGAGAGCACAGGCCCCTGACCTCCACCCTCTCTCGGGTGGGCACCCACAAGTTAGAAGGCAGTGACAGGCATGTTCTAGAGTGTGCCACCAGAGACTGCAACCTTGTCTCTGCCCGAACCTGTCACTGATGCAGCAGTGATTGACAACTTTAATCACAAGGGCATGCAAGCTAATTCGGGGTACATGGGCAGTCGAGCAGGGCCCCCCTAAAACAGGTATAAAGCCACTCTTTCATTGTGGAAGAAAAGAGCTGAGACCAACATGGGATAGAGAGAGACTGTTGTCTAAACAAGAAAACACACACTGGCGGAGGGACACACTGGTAAAGGAATAAAAAGGGCACGGGTAAGCGCATGGGGCTAGATTTCCAAAAGTAATTTGCATTTTTGAGCAATTTACGTCTTTAAGAAAGTTTGCTACATTTCGGATATTCACAAAATCCGAATGTAAATTTACCCCTAATGTGTAACTCGCGTCTCCACCAAATTGAGTGGCCTGGAGGCTATATACGTTTAAGTAATTCAGACATTTGAGAAGGTTTACTACTTTTTGGCTATTCTCAACATCCGAGTGCAAATATACCCACAAGCTTAACTTACACTCTGATTTTGTGACTAGCCAAACGATAGTAAACTTACTCAAAAGTGTAAATGATTCAAAAGTGTAAGTTTCTTTTGTGAATCAGGCCCATGAACTCTAGCAGGGACATGTGACAGTGAGATACAAACACTGTCTCGGGCACTGGGCCGCATGGGAGACAGAATACAGACAGTGACTTTTAGATGCATTGACCTTGGGATGGGGCGTGGTCACACCAGAGCAAGGACCCACCCACACACTCAGGGAGAAGCATGAGCTGACAGTGACAGTGTGCACCCCCACCGCCACCCCTCGAGCCCTACAACAGCAGAACAAGGACACTCTGGCAGTGTGACAGTGTCACTCTGGCACCTGGAACTGCTTTACCCCCCTCGCTGGGACTTTGATATTGGGAATCTGAAACTGAGCCAGGAAGAGTCCCACTGGGATCAGCACACACTGACTGGGGCAGGGAGATTGGGGGACACTGAAGGATGCGCTGGGTCACTGGAATGGGAAGCCTTGAGAAGCAAGAGATGAACCTGGATCCAGAGATACACTGCCAGTAGGGGACACACATACCCTCCCCCCACCTACCCAAAGAATTTGTTTCAGATGCTCCCTCAGTTAGGAGTGACGGATTATGATGTCAGGTGGTGCCTCCAAGAGCCAAGATGACACATCATTACTGATTGTACGGATACCACACATTCCATACAAACACAGGACCATCTACTATAACCTGTAGTTGTAAAGACCACATTCTCTCCTGGAGCTTCTTGGTGCAGAATAGCCGATGTTTAGTTTTACCCAACTCAGTGATACTCATTTATTGACCACAGAAGGATGAAAAGCTGAGTACAGTCGCCAGGATTCCAACGATGACCAAGAGTCACAAGACACGGCTTAAAGGTACTGGATCAGAATGCCACATGTTGCAAAACATTACAAAAATGTAACGCTCTCACATTTCTCTGATGAGAGATTGTGCTACATTCAGTCAAACCAACGCAAGAACTGTGTAACAATTTTTAGGCGTGTTTTTAAGAAAAAAGTGCACAAATCTAGTTGAACTTTGATAGAATCCTGTGCGCTCTGAAATGCTGGGAGGTGGCCTGGAGGCTCCGAGGAGGATGCAGGGACCTCGGTGTAAGTTACCAGTTGTTCTAACCTACACCCATTTGAGAAACTAACAAATTAGAATTCATAAAATATGTTTTACAAGCAATTGCAAGTTGCATAATGCTGTTGTACCACATTACAGATTCCACGTGTATTCTACAAACCTGCAAACACAGTATGTGTTTCATGAGAAGGGACAAGAGGGAGATGGTTTAAAAGTGGGCTAGTGTAAGGTGATTATGCAACTATTATAAGGAATAAAATACACTCTATACGTAACACAGATACTCCTACTCACTCCAGCATTCTGTACTTTTTAGGGAGGAATGACGGTCTGCGTTGCAGTCAGACCCTGGTTTTAATGAGAAACAGGGGGCAACCTGTTGGCAGCCTGCAAGACTTCGGTAGGTTCTGAAATCAGCAAATATAAAACTCTGTGTGGACGGAGTTGAAGAGGCAGGTAATGGAAAACTCTGTTATATGGAGCAATCCGCTGGGTGCTGAGAACAGCATCATTAGAAGGATGGACTCACCTGGAGCAAGAAGGGAATGACAAACCTGCTAAACTTAGTTCACCAGCGTGAAATCTGAGCTGCATGTTTAAGATGAATAATGTCTTAAATACTGTGAGAAGGTAGCCTCTTTCTAGCCTTGTTACCCCCACTTTTGGCCTGTTTGTGAGTGTATGTCAGGGTGTTTGTCACTGTTTTCACTGTCTCACTGGGATCCTGATAACCAGGCCTCAGTGCTCATAGTGAAAACACTATGTTTTCAGTATGTTTGTTATGTGTCACTGGGATCCTGCTGGTCAGGACCCCAGGGCTCATAGGTTTGTGGCCTATATGTATGTGTCACTGGGACCCTGTCACACAGGGCCCCAGTGCTCATAGGTGTGCATGTATATGTTCCCTGTGTGGTGCCTAACTGTCTCACTGAGGCTCTGCTAACCAGAACCTCAGTGGTTATGCTCTCTCATTTATTTCAAATTGTCACTAACAGGCTAGTGACCATTTTTACCAATTTACATTGGCTTACTGGAACACCCTTATAATTCCCTAGTATATGGTACTGAGGTACCCAGGGTATTGGGGTTCCAGGAGATCCCTATGGGCTGCAGCATTTCTTTTGCCACCCATAGGGAGCTCTGACAATTCTTACACAGGCCTGCCACTGCAGCCTGAGTGAAATAACGTCCACGTTATTTCACAGCCATTTTACACTGCACTTAAGTAACTTATAAGTCACCTATATGTCTAACCTTTACCTGGTAAAGGTTAGGTGCAAAGTTACTTAGTGTGAGGGCACCCTGGCACTAGCCAAGGTGCCCCCACATTGTTCAGAGCCAATTCCCTGAACTTTGTGAGTGCGGGGACACCATTACACGCGTGCACTACATATAGGTCACTACCTATATGTAGCTTCACAATGGTAACTCCGAATATGGCCATGTAACATGTCTATGATCATGGAATTGCCCCCTCTATACCATCCTGGCATAGTTGGCACAATCCCATGATCCCAGTGGTCTGTAGCACAGACCCTGGTACTGCCAAACTGCCCTTCCTGGGGTTTCACTGCAGCTGCTGCTGCTGCCAACCCCTCAGACAGGCAGCTGCCCTCCTGGGGTCCAGCCAGGCCTGGCCCAGGATGGCAGAACAAAGAACTTCCTCTGAGAGAGGGTGTGACACCCTCTCCCTTTGGAAAATGGTGTGAAGGCAGGGGAGGAGTAGCCTCCCCCAGCCTCTGGAAATGCTTTGTTGGGCACAGATGTGCCCAATTCTGCATAAGCCAGTCTACACCGGTTCAGGGACCCCTTAGCCCCTGCTCTGGCGCGAAACTGGACAAAGAAAAGGGGAGTGACCACTCCCCTGACCTGCACCTCCCCTGGGAGGTGTCCAGAGCTCCTCCAGTGTGCTCCAGACCTCTGCCATCTTGGAAACAGAGGTGCTGCTGGCACACTGGACTGCTCTGAGTGGCCAGTGCCACCAGGTGACGTCAGAGACTCCTGCTGATAGGCTCCTTCAGGTGTTAGTAGCCTTTCCTCTCTCCTAGGTAGCCAAACCCTCTTTTCTGGCTATTTAGGGTCTCTGTCTCTGGGGAAACTTTAGATAACGAATGCATGAGCTCAGCCGAGTTCCTCTGCATCTCCCTCTTCACCTTCTGATAAGGAAACGACCGCTGACCGCGCTGGAAGCCTGCAAACCTGCAACATAGTAGCAAAGACGACTACTGCAACTCTGTAACGCTGATCCTGCCGCCTTCTCGACTGTTTTCCTGCTTGTGCATGCTGTGGGGGTAGCCTGCCTCCTCTCTGCACCAGAAGCTCCGAAGAAATCTCCCGTGGGTCGACGGAATCTTCCCCCTGCAACCGCAGGCACCAAAAAGCTGCATCACCGGTCCCTTGGGTCTCCTCTCAGCACGACGAGCGAGGTCCCTCGAATCCAGCGACTCTGTCCAAGTGACCCCCACAGTCCAGTGACTCTACAGCCCAAGTTTGGTGGAGGTAAGTCCTTGCCTCACCTCGCTGGGCTGCATTGCTGGGAACCGCGACTTTGCAAGCTACTCCGGCCCCTGTGCACTTCCGGCGGAAATCCTTTGTGCACAGCCAAGCCTGGGTCCATGGCACTCTAACCTGCATTGCACGACTTTCTAAGTTGGTCTCCGGCGACGTGGGACTCCTTTGTGCAACTTCGGCGAGCACCGTTTCACGCATCCTCGTAGTGCCTGTTTCTGGCACTTCTCCGGGTGCTACCTGCTTCAGTGAGGGCTCTTTGTCTTGCTCGACGTTCCCTCTCTCTTCAGGTCCAATTTGCGACCTCCTGGTCCCTCCTGGGTCCCAGCAGCGTCCAAAAACGCCAAACGCACGATTTGCGGCTAGCAAGGCTTGTTGGCGTCCTTTCAGCGGGAAAACACTTCTGCACAACTCTCCAAGGCGAGAGGGATCCGTCCACCAAAGGGGAAGTCTCTAGCCCTTTTCGTTCCTGCAGAAACCTCAGCTTCTTCTGTCCAGTCGAAGCTTCTTTGCACCCGCAGCTGGCATTTCCTGGGCATCTGCCCATCTCCGACTTGCTTGTGACTTTTGGACTTGGTCCCCTTGTTCCACAGGTACCCTAGATTGGAAATCCACAGTTGTTGCATTGCTGGTTTGTGTCTTTCCTGCATTATTCCTCTAACACGACTATTTTGTCCTTAGGGGAACTTTAGTGCACTTTGCACTCACTTTTCAGGGTCTTGGGGAGGGTTATTTTTCTAACTCTCACTATTTTCTAATAGTCCCAGCGACCCTCTACAAGGTCACATAGGTTTGGGGTCCATTCGTGGTTCGCATTCCACTTTTGGAGTATATGGTTTGTGTTGCCCCTATCCCTATGTTTCCCCATTGCATCCTATTGTAACTATACATTGTTTGCACTGTTTTCTAAGACTATACTGCATATTTTTGCTATTGTGTATATATATCTTGTGTATATTTCCTATCCTCTCACTGAGGGTACACTCTAAGATACTTTGGCATATTGTCATAAAAATAAAGTACCTTTATTTTTAGTATAACTGTGTATTGTGTTTTCTTATGATATTGTGCATATGACACTAAGTGGTTCTGTAGTAGCTTCACACGTCTCCTAGTTCAGCCTAAGCTGCTCTGCTAAGCTACCATTATCTATCAGCCTAAGCTGCTAGACACCCTATACACTAATAAGGGATAACTGGGCCTGCTGCAAGGTGCAAGTACCCCTTGGTACTCACTACAAGCCAGTCCAGCCTCCTACAAATACTCGTTTTTTAAAATCTCATTTGGCATGAAACAGACTGTTCCTTCAACTATTCTAGAAGCACTTTAAAAGCACCGTAGCTTTGATATACACAAAGTATGATCTTGGAGCACACTAGAGGTTTTAACTAGTTATTCGTCCTGAAGAAGGTGGGATAAAGGTCAAGAAGCCACCGAAACGCTGGTTGACACAATAACCTTTTTCCTGGTTCTTGATTGTATAGAGATGTTTTATGTTTTTTGGACTGAGGGCCTCATTATGAGGCTGGCAGCCTCAGGACCACCAGCCTCGCGGTGGCAGTCGGACTGCCACACTCCAAGCAGTCCGGATGCCACATTACGACACTGGCACTCAAACTGCCAGGGGGCCGTTGTCCCTGCCTGTGGGAAACTAGCACCCCCTACCCCCACACTTTTTGCCTGGCTTCTGGATGCAACTTGGACTGTAGAGCACTGGGATCATGCTAACCATTGTAAAGGTCATTGGAAACCCCTTTAGCTACCACTATAAGTCCCTAGTAAAAGGTACTTAGGTACCCAGGGCATGGGGTACGAAGGGTAGGCCCCTGAGGGCAGCAGCACTGATTGAGCCACCCTTTAGGGACATGAATCCAGATGCACCTAGCACTGCCATTGCAGGGTGTCCTGGTGCAAACCTAAAACACAAACTCAGCAGGGCACTACACCTGTGCCCTGTCCACCATACACTTCATACACTATGGTTAAGACACCCCTCTGGCAGGCCTTCCAGCCCTAAGGCCCTAAGGCAGGGTGCACCATATTATATGTGAGGGCATAGCTGCATGAGCAATATGCCCCACTGTGTCCTTGCCAATCCTGGGACATAGTGAGTGAACAGAGCAGCCATTCTAATATATGTACTGGACACTGGTCAGCACGAGTTTCCCAGCTACATGATGGCTACTCTGAACCCTGAAACAACTCAGAATGATAAATCCAAACTGGTATAAGTACTGGATTTATTATAAAATATACCCAGGGGTCACACTAGAGGTGCCCCCTGCAAAAGCTAACTCCCCTGGCATGGTTGCTGGCCGTTCCAAATCAGCCTGCCACCTCCAGACACAAGTCTGAACCCCTGGGGTGAGATCTCCCACTCTCTGGGATTCAGAACAATGCCCTTCCTGGGTGGAGGTGCTAACACCCCCACCCCCAGGATTGTGCACTGCCCTGCTGGTGAGCGTCAAAGGGCTTTCCACCCTTGAAACCCGACCCCCAGGCCTGCTGCTAGCAGCAGATGGCCTCCCCCTTTGTAAACCACCAGGAAGCCACACAAAGAGTAGAGGGAGTGGCCCCACCTAGCATGCACCACCCCCTAAGGTGTTGCCTGCGAGGTGGACACCACATTTCATTTTCCTCGATCTTGGATGGAAGGACAATAGCCAATCAGGTTTAGGTAAGTGACCCTTCCCACAGGAAGTGGTTACTATAGTGGGTGTGGCCACCCCAAGGTAAGTGCCCCATTTGACACTACCAGGTACCCCTTAAAACGCCCACTAAATACAGTATTTAGTAGGCATCCCTGGACCAAGAAATCAGATTCAAAGGACACAAAGAAGACCAGCACAAAGAAGATCCAAGGCACAAGAACTGTGGATCTGCTGCACAAAGAAAAGGTGCCAAACCCTGCCTGCTGCACCCAGGACTTGACAATCGCTGCTGAGAATTTGCTGGACAACTGGACTGACCTCAAGGCTTCACCAATCACCCACGAACTCCCTCCAGAGTGGAGGTACCACTCTGCTACAACAAAGGAACCAGCAACCCAGTGAGGGTCACTTCACTGACTGGCTGCTAACTCTTGAACCGGAAGTCGCAGCCAGACTCGACAACACACTGATGACCACAAGGACAAACCCTGCAAGTGTGCCAACTTTGATGACACTGCACCCTCCCGTGGCTGAACTGTGCCAATACCCTGGGTACTGCCCAGCTGACGTCAGACACCAAGAAAACCAGCCCACCCTGGGCTGAAAAAGTACTAGGAGAAACCCCAGTTGAGGGACTTCAGGAACACCCTGGACCTCCTGCCAGAGTGCCCCCGTTGTCTTGCAAGAGACCCTTAAGGAGACTCACCTCCAGATCCAAAGGGCATCCTTGCGCACAGCTACAGGATCACCAATTCGCCCTGCACCCAACCGCCCTGTGCCTTGCAACGAAGAACCTGGTAAGAGTCCCTCACCCCTTGCGACCTTGACACTCCAAGGGGACCCCAATGAACCACCTCTAAACTTACCTGTGCAGTGCTTTTCCAAATGGTCCCCCACAGTAGCCCTGCACCAGCTCCAAAGACTTTTCCCAGCTGCACCTGCCGGAACCGGGAGCGGCCCAAACTTTTTCATCTGGCACAGTGTGCCCACCGCTGATTTTGACCAACCTGCAAAAGCAGAACTTGGGGCCATGTGTACAAACACATTTTCCCATAGACACAGAATGAGAAAAAGCATTTGCTACATCTGGCCCTTGGTCACTTAACTGTATAATTTTATATGTATTTATGAAGGTGGGTTTCCATTGATTCCTATGGTGCGTAGTTACGTACAAAAAGACTATTTTCTATAAACTTAAAAAATGCATAAACTTTATATAAAAATCTGAAGTGTTTTTATAAATTGGTCTCGAGTTATTCCTTCAAATGTGTGAGTTGCATGATTGATACTGTGAGTACAACAAATGCTTTGCACTTCTCCAAGATTGGCCTAGCTGCTTGACCAAGCTACCGTAAAAATTAGAGCACTAGGTGATCTAGTTTTTACCTCTGTAAACCAATGTGTGGTTGCCAAGACCCCCTGCACAGTGTGCCTAGCTTTGCATACTACATAGAGGGTCAGCCTCCTACACTGCCAGAAAAATGGTTCCCAAAAGGCTGACGGCAGTCTCTCTCGTGCTCAGCCACAACGATGCTGAGTTCAGCACCACCATGCTGAGCAACAGTCCCCTTTCCTGCAGCCTTTCTATGGTGGTTCAACCGCTATGAAAAGGCTGGTTGAAACGCTGTGCAGGGTGCCACAGTGGAGCCCCTGCACTGCACATGCCCGCAGCTTCCCCTGGCCAGCACCCTGGGATTGCGAGGGTGCTGTTGTGCTTCAGTATTGGCCTTGGCTCCCTCAAGGGAGCCAAGGCCAATACTGTACCCCTGTTCCTGCCAGCCAGCCCAGTGGGAACGTCGTAATACAGTGTCCCTGCTGGACAGCCTGGTGGGAACATTGTAATACGACTGAAGGGGACGCCGCTGTCATGACAGCAGTGTCCTCCCTGTGGCTTTGGCGGTCCCACAGTGGGACCGCTAAAGTCATAGTGAGGCCATAAATGCTTTTATTGATGTAACTAGCTTAATTAATGATGAACTATATTAGCCAATTATACTAGTTTTTAATGTGCATTTGATTAAATATGAGATCTGAATGTTGTGGTTGGAGCATAGTTAGTTATTTTTGATATTGAAGCTGCATTTATTGTTCTTATGTTGAAGCCACAAGCACACAACCTCTCCCACGCCAGGGAGTAAGGGGGGCAAGTCATGGGGATCTCCAAACTGGGGTGCAGATAAAAAGGCCTGTACATCAGTACTATACATCAGCTTCCACCAACCAGTCTCCGTGTCTCAGTGGATCATTCATAATAAAAGGAATATCACTTTAGGCTCTCTGTTGGGTGTACCTCATCACCTGGTAGAGCTTAGTAGTTGTGGTCATAATGAGAAAACGAGAAGCAGGATGGTACATGGCTAACATTCTGGGACTTTGGACCCTCCACTATGTCAGATGTCAGAAAGAGTGTGCCATCTTCCTTGGATGAACTTCTAGCAGCAATGTGTATCTTCCTGAATTGAACCTTGCACCAAATTCTTTTCCTCTTGGTCTTTTCAGTGCACTGTAGCCTGGTGCTGGCCCTCTTTCGTGCTAACAAAGCCGAATCCCCTTCAATGCTAATTACAAATGCGAAGGTACAGTTTACTAAAGTATGTTGATGGTACATTAGAATAACCCAGATATGAACACTTACAACCCTGGCTTCAGGAAGAGCCATCAATACTTGTGAAAGGTGACAGTGCAGTGCCTGAGTGAGTGAAACGTGCAGGTGAAACTGTATGAGGAAAAACCCATGTCCAGGTATCATCTTTCACTTACCAATGTTTGGAGTCTTCCCTCCCTATTCCTGCCCTAGAATTGAAACTTCCTTTTGGTCTTGACAGGAGTAAATCTGTGGCTGTCTCCAAAGTGAGGGTGTGATAGCCAAATGTTTGTGAACACACAGGATTGGTGGTGTTCACTTATACATCCCTGTCCTGGAAACCTGTAGGAAAGTCCTCCTTTTTGCCCTGGTCACCCCCAAACGTTTTGGACAGGTACTTGTGGTTACTGACTCTTGGCTGTGCCCTGGGTACTGCTTACCAGTCCCAGGGCCAGTGCTCTGTGTAAAGTGGATATGCAAATTAGGCTAATTATAATTGGCAATATTAACCTACCTATAAGTTGCTAGTATGTGGTAAGGCATGTAGGTTTAGGGACCCCAGCATAGGTAGTGCACCCATAGGTGCACTGATGGGGTGCCAAGTGTCATTTTAAAGGCAGGCCTGCCTTGCTGGCTGCTTTTAAACTAACGTTACATGCAAATTCAACTTTGGAATTAAAAGTACTTCCAAAGTCTTAAACTACCTTATTATTACATATAAGTCACCCCTAAGGTGTGCCTTATGTGCCCCTAGGGTTGGGTGCCATGTAACTATAAGCAGCGACCTTATAAAAATAGTTTTATAAGCCCTGGTGAGGTAAAACAGCCACATTTGTTTTTCACTCATTGTAGTGTATGGCCTCCATAGGTTAGAATGAGGAGACTTTATTTTAATTTATTAAGTCCCCTTAAGTGTCATATACCTCAAGTTTGATATCAAATTAATTGTTATACTAAATCCCACAATTTACAATTGCTGGATTTAATATAACGTGTTCAGGTAAAGAGTTTTACACTCTACCTAAAAAGTTGCCAACTTCAGCCCTGTAGTGCTCTGCTCTGATTGGCCAGCCTCTGGCAGCCTGGCCAGGCTGCCTTGATGAGGTGTGAAGTAACCTGGGCTGAACACAAAGAGATGTGCCTGGGGGAGGAGAACTTCCCTCAGCATATGGAGAAGCAGGAAGGGGGTAGGGCTGACAAAATGGTCTTCAAAGGCAGGGAAGGACATTTGGAGCAACCAAGCACCTCCCTCACATCCTGCAAACCCAGACAATTAGGTGTCCCCTTGATTAGATTAAAAGAGGGCAGGAGAGGGGTGTGTTTAGTATTTTAGCCACACCGTTTGGTGGGCTCAGCCAGATGTAATCTCCAAAAATCAGTTTCAGCCATGATGAATTTTGAGGAATGTTGCTCCCTGTGATTTATTTTTGCCACACTTCCCAGGAAGTGGTCATCACAGATGGAAGGACCCTGCACCTGACTGAAGAACCAGGACCCCCCTGTTTTTCACCCAGGAGCAAGGATAAAATTGGCAGACCTGCACCCACTCCTCAGATCCCTACAAGGAAGAACTACAGGAGAAGAAGGACTGCCCTGCTGGACTCCTGACCTGCACCTGGACACTGCACTCTGGAGGACTGCACCAGCTGCACACTTGGACACAGGACTTTCCCTGGCTTCAACTGGTTCAAGGAGGGACTCCCTGTTTGCTATAGGTGAAAAATTGCCAACAGAGTCCCCTGCACCAACTTCTGAAGAAACTGACCAGCTGACCACTGTCCTTTGGCCAATTTGGAGTTTGCGCCAGGTGCATTCTGAGAGTTGTAGTCCGCACCTTCATGGAGCATCTCAGAGCTTCTGGAACCTTGGGGTGAGCTGAGGACCTCAAAAGAACCTTAAAAGACCATCTGGGAGAAGATCCAGAAGTTTGGAGAAGTGTGGAGAACTTTTGGAAAAAAGCTCCATAAAGGGACCGATCCGCCGCGGCAACTCTAACCGGCGTGCCTCAACCGCGACCTGGCCTGACATGCAGGTTCATCCCGGTGAAGAAAATCTCAGAAAAAGTGACCACGTCCAAACGTAGAAAGTTGACTGGGACCTCCCAGGCAGTGTATCTGAAGAGGACTCCAAGGACGTCGGATCAAGATTCAGGTTTGCCCCGGTCGAAGGATTTTCTTCTCAGAAAATCATCTAAGTCCGAATGTAGAAATCTCCACAGAGGGCTCCTGCGACACGTATCCAAGGAAGAGTTCCAGAAGGTCGGACTAGACTGGCGACTTGGTCCCCCTGAAGAAAATCTTCAAGATAACGACTAAGTCAGAAGGTAAACTTGTGACCTAGGCCTGCCCTGGGCTGTAGCCGAGCACGGCTCCATCGCGGTCGGCCTTAAACTTTGACTTTGCCCCAGTCGAGGTGCGACCAGATGACCAGATTGGTGCTATTAGTTTCTAAGCACTGAAAAGCTTTAAAAATAAATATCTCTGGTTCCCTCTATCTGATTTTATTCATTTTTATGTCATTTTAAAGCTACAAATATTTACTATTTTGATAAATTGGTTTTGGATTTTTAAACTGTTTCCTGTGTTTTATTTAATTACTGTTTTGTGATACTTGAATGTTTTCCGCTTTGTCTCCTAAGTTAAGCCTTGTCGCTCGTTGCCAAGCTACCAAGGGTTGAGCTGGGGTTAATTTATTGAGACCTAACTGAACCTAGTGGGGGTTAGTGGCCTATTGCTAAGTGTAGGTACTTATCTGCCCTTACCAATAATCCATTTTCCAACAAAACCCCTCCACCCTGCCCCTGTTTACAAGTTTAAATACACATTTTTTAATATGATATATGAATTTACCCCTGTAAATGAAGATATTTGCAGGGTGTTGCACGGTTGTTACAAATAACTTTGTGAGTCAGGTCCTGTGCTTTTAAGATGAAGAGAGTCATATTAGTTGAAGGACAGATAATGAACCTCAGGACTTCCTGTGTGCTGTTGCTGCACTTCAGGCTCTGGTTTGTCTCCAGTTATGTCTTTCCAATGATGCTGTGAGTACTCACTTGCTTCTGTCCAAATTTTTTCTAAACTTTGTCACTGGTTTTACCTCTTTCCTCCTGCAGCTGACAGTTCTGTGCAGTTTTCAACATTTATGCGACTACCGCTCGTATGGTCCTCCTGGGAAACTCCCAAAAAACATATCCCAGAGTATCCCATTGGTGTGACTAACCAGATGAAGTTGTCCATGCAGGGCTGCCAGAGGCTGTCCCATGTGTCCATGATTATGTGGGACTTATTTTTTCTACTGCACGTTACAATCGTTTCAAATTTTCATCAGCATTTACTGGTTGTTTGTATTTTTCATCATCGCTTACTGGTTACTTTTCCTCCACCATAACACCAAAGTTGTTTGACATTTAAAACAATTAACCATGACAGCCAAAAAAGAATTGCATGCATTTTACTGGTGTTTCTGCAATTTTGCACTGACATTTATCCAAAAATTAAAACTAACCAACCAGTGTAAAATGATTGTTTGGTGCTCAGCAATTGGTTCAGTCTTTGCACCGCAGACTAGTTTAGTGTCCAGCTCAGTGAAAACTCCAGCTGACCAGTTGCAAATGGTTTCCACTGGCTCTAATTCAGACATTATAGGATGTATGTCCATCCTGGCAAAACATGGAACTTGGGCCCAGATATACAAGAATTTGGCGCATCAGTACTGATGCATCATATTTCTTGCACTACCACCCTGCCACCACCTTACAACACCATGGGTGCACTGTATTTGCAATACAGCGCACCATGGCGCACGTAAGGCCAATAGCAGCAAAATGAGGCTCATTGACTTCAATGAGCACGTCACTTTAACGCCTGATTTGAGCAGGTGTTAAAAATGATGTAAAAAATGCTGCAAATAAATCTGTAGATTTAATTGCGCCATTCTTGCGGGCCTCCTAACACCGATCGTCCCCCTTGCATGCATTATGCCTGACGCATGCATAATGTGGTGCAAGGGGTCGCAAAGGGGTGCAATGCATGCATTGTGCCACTTTGTGAATATGGCACAGCGATTTTTACCTCGTGGAGCCACAGTAGCGTTAAAAAATGACACTAGTGTTTCGCCAGGGCCTTGTAAATGTGGCCCTTCAAGGGCTAAATAAAATTACTAAAAGGACACCACTGGGCACCAATAAACACTTCCGGAATTGCATGGATTTTTTTTCCATAGTAGATGCTCTGAAGTCGGTATGTTAGCACTTGGATCCAGTAGAAACCAGGAGTAACTGGAAATATGCTGCCGGCAGCCACTCCTTTCCTCCCTCGTGCATTCTGTAGCCTTAAACGTCACAGAGAAGCATATAAAAAATGAATGAAAATCTGAGGTGTGATTTACATTTCTCTCGCCCTTGTTTACATTCTGATCACTGGAGCTTTCCCTATGGGGCCCGCTCCGACTCTGGACCCTGGGGGAATTGACATCACAGGTGACGTCACCCCGTCAGCGGCCGGTGATAAAAGTTATAGGGGGCATGGAAAAATGTAAATATACGAAATGGTGGCGAATGGAGTAATGTACGTACGGCTACACGGCATTCCTGTATTTGTATTACAGACGGCGAGCAGCAGTGCAGAAAAATATTCAAAAAATCCGATAGTGTGGAGAAAGTGGACCCGTTGGTGCAAGTCTGGAGAGGGAAACACGAGAGGATGGAGGAGCCAAGATAACCTGGGCTAGTGATGGGGCACAGAGAGCATTACATAGTCTAGGTCAGTGGTTCCCAACCTGTGGTCTGGGGAATCCTGGGGGTCCGCAAAGCCTCCGGAGGGGGTCCGCGACTGCTTAGAAAATGAAATAAAATTAACAGATTGGGTCCCTAGCTTTCAGTAATGACTCAGTGGGGGGTGTCCACATTCCCTGGAGGTCCCTGGGTTCCAGTAATGATAAAGTGGGGTTCCACAGAAGTCAAAAGGTTGGGACCCGCTGGTCTAGGTGTAATTAGAGCATAAACCATGCTTGAGGCAGGGGTGTGATTCACAGAGCCACCTACACATTTGAGTTCCTTTGCATATGGATTGCCTTACCTTCAAACTCACTTTTGGAATTCGCAAAATAAGAATCTTCCCCATAAAGGAATTTATGATATAAAAACTGTAAGTGTAAAATTTCTCCCAGAGGTGGATGTTGGGTGTTCCAAAGCGGGGCTGCCCTGAAAGTTTGTCCACAAACGTCTCCATCACCCAGCCCCACCGTGGAAATGATCAGAGATTTACTCCTGCCAAGGGCAGTAAGGCATCCATTTCCAGTATCCGGCCTGTAATGTGGAGCGCATGAGAAGGGGTTACTCCAGGGTGAAGATAGTTTCCCCTAGAGAAGTAAGAAATGAATAATGGAGGTGCTCTAGTGTAAAGGCCTTTGCGTGCGTGTAACTGGGAAATGAGTGTACTTTTCCAGACGTACTCCTGAAAAACGTAAACTATTTTCCGTTCCCACAGCAAAGCTTCGAAACCTTTATGAATTAAAAAAATGTGCAAAGATGCACACAAGCTGGATACTAAATCTAAGGGCTCAGATCTAGGATTTTATTTAAAAAATTGGGCCCCGTGTGTCCAGGGTCTGCTTTTAGAGTAAAAGTTGCATTAGATCACACACAGAGTCGGACGGGATCGGGCCTCGCTTGCTGAAAACCTCGACCAGTAGACTGCCTTTCCTATCCTATGCCGTAAGTGAATTGCCTGTAGGCTGGTGTCCTGGCTCTGAGCAGAGTTATTGATGCACCTCTAGGGCAGATATATAGCCCTAGGAGTCCGGGAGCTAGAATATTCAGGACCCAATTCCTTCTTTGATTTCTTTTGGATAATTTTCACCACAAGGATTTGGTTATGGAACAAAACCCTGAAGCACATACAAATAAAGTAGCAATAAACAATATTAACATAAAAGCTGAAAATGATAAAGGCGTTACAGTAAGACCTGGGCAAATTTTCAATTACATCAGAGTAATGTTTAAGTAATTTTGCATTACTCTTTTGACTAAAATTATTAAAAGTTAAGTGATTATGCCTGATCGCAAAATTATGAGTAATTTGGCACAAAATTCCTACTGTAGGAGCCCGGGAACAATGAATTTAGTGAGTGCACGCGGCCGCCGCTGCTCAGGTTGTCTTGCATTTAGTGCTATTTTCTAAGCGCAAAATACATCCTCCGGTCCACTTTGGACGTGTAGGTGCACTGTGCATAAAGAACACAGCGCTAAACATTGAACTATGCTCCTTGTGTAATTCCACGTTATTTCACTTAATTTGTTCTGTAATTTAGCATAATTATGCTGCAACTAATTATGGGAATTACGCCCACTCTTAGTTACATTTTAGACCCATGCACCTCTAAGTGTTGAGTTCCAGTTATAGAAAAATTCTAATGTGAATCACTCAAGGAGCCCCCCCTCAAGGAAGTCTGAAGCAGAATCTGGTAAAATACACACCCCCCTCTCACCCACCCCAAGAAATAATAGGTCCTGTATCTTCTATGGTGTCCCGTTGGTTCCAGTGTCATTGCCCTGTTTGAAGGTTCAAGCTCTCAGGTGTGTTTTCCAAGCTCCAGCCATGAGATGTCCCTCTGTTCTTGTGACCAAGTGGTTCTGGCCTGCCGGCAGGAGCATCACTGTTGCTGTGTTTCTTATCCTGTTCTTCTCGCCATGGTACAACTTTCTGTCCTCCTAACTCTTGGTAATATGAGCAAATTAGGAGAAAGTGTTTCAGGCCTGTAGATGCTTGGGATGACAATTTTTCTCATCTTCTACTGCAGGTCCCATCTTGCCAAGTTCCTCAGCAATAGCTGAACATAACAACTAACCATGTGGGGCTTTACGAGGACATGCAAAGGACACGAGGTGTTTCAAGTCGAGTCTGTGATTAACCTTTTCACTCAGATAGTCGTTGACCCTCCAATTGGCCCAGAGACACCGTCTTACTCTATGGTGAACAGACCTCAGGGACAACAGATAGTCCATGTTAAGACCCTCTTTCAGAGCTTTTAACCATGTGGAGTTTTTTTCAAATTTTAAGTGTTCACTTCAAACTTTGTTCACATAATGGTCAGTAGGGCCATCATTCGTTTGACCATGTGGCATGAAGACCTGTTTCAGACTCTCTCTTGAGTCAACATGAATACAATGTCTGCAGTCAGGTTGTTTGGGTGCTTGGGTCAATATCAATTTTATTATTGCACTAGTGGCATAGAAGTTAGCCTATGGTGACTAATTAACCATAGTTTAAAAGCCGAACAGATAAATTATCGTCAAAATGTAAAATGTGCACGTTTAATTTATGGTGGACCATGCGGCTGCCATTCGTATTTTGACATTACCTTTAACATGGAAATATTGTACACTTAAATTAAATGAGGTATTAATGTGAATTAACATTAAGAGTGTTTTTATTAAGATGAATATTAGAATGAAAGTATTAAATAAATATGAATGAATTGTACTTATATTGATTAAAATGGATTTTATTAATGCACGTTACATGTGAAACGTTCAAATATGAATAAATTGTACTTATATTGATTAAAATTGATTTTATTAATGCACGTTACATGTGTGCAGAAAAATAAATGCACATTTAAATTGTTCTAACATGTAAATAATGTTTTCAATTAAATAGTTTGCTTTGCATATTTGATTATAACTGTAAAGTGCACAGTAGGATTTATATGTATTAATTGAGTTAGTGTGCATTTGGGGTTTCTTAGCTCGACTAGGCCAGAGAGATTCATCTTGCACCAGTAGTGGAAAATCACTTGTTTATTCTGTTCCCTCTGACCTGAATTATTTTCCTAGTTTGCTGATGTGATGGTAATGTTCTATTGTATTGAAGGCGAAGAACATGTGTTAGTATTAACTATGTAACATTATTTGTTCTAGCTGTCGAACAAGAAAGGAAACCTACGATTCTCATGAGAAATGTTTAGTTTATATTGTGTGTCGTGAGAGAGAATTTTGAAGTGACAAATAATTAGAAAATGTAATATTTTGACGGAACTGTATGAAATCATTGAAATGACAATAAACTTTTGCTGAGAAAATCCTGAAGAGATGCAAACTTGATGGTGCCATCAACGATCACTGGACACTGAGGACCTCAAAAGACAGCCATGTTGGCAGTAATCTGAGTGCCATATTAAGAGTTACATTGTGAAGTCTGCCAAAAAACAGGCAAATTTCCAACATGCCAGGACATTTGAAGACAGAAAAGAGGTGGTCCCACTACCAGCACTGCCACCCCAACAAAAATCCACCCATCAGATTACAATCAACAAATCACGACAGTGGTTATTCCATGGCAGAAAACCATTGGAGGTGCGAACCACAGCGGTCTCAACTCACATCACACTGAACACACTACCACATTGGATAGTTTGAATACCCCCACACCTGACACACATCCACACACCCGACACGCCTACTCATCACACTATATAACACACCCCTACACAACCCACAACCCTTTGCAACCAAAACACCACACACAGCCACAGACAACCAACATATTAGACAGATAGGTACCCATTTACATTTCACTACGCACATATCAAACACCTGCTCAGCATACACAACACACATTTTACTACCACACACAATCCACAACAACTTTCACCCAGTCACATCACAGCACCTACACCCCACCTTTTACCTTCTTCTGCAGCCTCACACTTTGAACACTACCACATCATCTTCAACACTACTACTATGTCCCACAAATACACTCACATTTCATGGATGATGAATTGAGGGTCATGATGGACGAAATTGTCAGGGTAAAGCTACACCTGTTCATAGCACAGGTCCAGCAAACATCAATAGCCAGGTAAATTGAGTTGTGGCAAAGAATAGTCAGCAGGGTTAATTCTGTAGGCAGCTATCCATGCACATGGGAGTACATCAGGAAGAGGTGGAACAACCTCAGGGGCAAGGTACGGTCCATGGCATCCGGGCACCAACTGGCAGTTATGAAGACTGGCGGTGGGGCCCCACCTCCTGCCCTTACTTTCACATCTTGGGAGGAGAAGGTCTTGGACAAACTGCATCCTGAAGGCCTGACTGGAATACTTAGGGGAATGGAGTCGGATAAGTCCCCACAAAATCCATGTCACTCAATTGTCATGTACTGCATGCTCCCTCACCACCTTAACCTACCCCAATTAATACACCATTCACTGCACCTCTGTCCAAATGAGCTAATACCCCTCTCTGGTATGCCACATGTCCACTAAACTCACCTGGCCCAACAGCCCTTGGGAATGGCACGTGAAGTACTGGCAACTCATAGCACTACAACTCCCAGAATGTGATATCCCAACATTGTGAAAACCTGAACAGTGCACCAAATATGAGGTGTCATGCATGTGAAATTAACTACCAATTGAACCCATCTTGAATGTTCAAGTGTAGAACAGTTCATGGCAATGACAGCAATGCAATGGCCCACTACCACTATCATCACAAGCAAAACACAGCTATTGCTAAGCGCTCAATCACAATGCCCTTAGAATAAAGAATCCTAAGATTGAAATATACTTACCTGGGGTGGAAAGCCAGTTGGCAAAGTGGATGGACATGCAGTACATCCAGATACAGGTCAATGTCTATTGCTTACTCACATACTGTGTCTCTACTATTACACTATCGTGCATTGTACAGATCTTGTTTGTGCCATCTATCATGCCAGACAATTCACAAGGCAACAAAGGTGAACACCCATGTAAAAAAGCAGAAAACATAAGATGGTATCAGAAGTACAGTCACTACCAACATAGTTTAGCAGCTTACAACATGGTGTATGGAATTCACGTCACAGAGTTTGATGTACTAAGAGTTTGTGCTGCAGCTGTCATTGTCATTGCTGGCGATCATGTTAAGGCACTGTCTTCATCTCACACAACATCAATAATATCCCTAATTTGACATCAACTCTGTGTTCCATTTCTCCCACAGGTAACCTTTCCATTGTCACCATGGACTGGATACCAGAGACTGACAGTACCCCTCTGGATGAAAGCCCCAGTGAGGACAACACCGCTGGATGTCTGGACACTGACAATGAACCTGGCCCATCAGGGACACCTGGTCAGTTAACAACTGTCAGCCTCACCTTGCCCACATGCACTCCTCCCAACCCTGTTGCATCTAGAACACAGGCAACCATTCACCCCCAAACCTGTGGTTCAAAGACTGTCCCATCCATTCTGTGCCCCACCGTAAGTGTACTTGAGTCTCCTCTTGTCACCCCTGACAATGATGGTCCTGCCACCACTGGAAGCGGGCACACTGTGCCAGGGGCACAGGCACATGGAGGGATGTTGTGGGACACAGGATGGGATCTCAAAGGGAAATACTGACCAGGAAACCATCTCCCAAGTTTTGGGAGTATACCAAAATTCCCAATGCATGATGGACAAGGTAATCACCATGATCGGAGAAATCCAAAATCTGCAGAGGGACAACCACAAAGAAGTCATGCAGCAGTGGCAGGCACAAAATGCCATCCTGGCTTCCATTACTGGGGTGCTGAGGGACATAAATACTACCATGAGTAGGTCTGCCACACAACATCAGGGTTCTTCCACTAGTAATGAGTCTTCAGGCCCTTCAACATCTGCAGCTGCTAGTGGAATTGAGGCCCTGTCAGGGGAAGGACATGCCTCAGACACTCCACCCTCTGTAGCAGAGGAACCCCCCACAAACATGGACATCCACCCAGACACCCAGGAGGAGCAGATGCCAAGACCAAACCCACTGCCAGGAAGTGAACCTCTCCTGACTTGTTCACCTTGTGTGCTACAGATACTCCCTGTTGACTGTTCTGATACCCAACTCCATTTTCCTATGGTGCAAATACACTGGACATGTGTATCCTAATGGTGTAGCAGCTACCCTCGTGATTTCAGCCACCATGACTGAACCCTTCACTGTTTACTTTGTGTGGTTTCCAGTTACACACATTGTTGTAATGTCCACATTAAATTACTGTTAAACACAGGTCTTGTCTAAGTGTCATTTATCCACCTTGTACAACTGTTATGCATGGCAAACTCTATTATCAATATCTCCCTCTAGAATGTACAACCTTTGTTATGGGCATCACACGTGGACTCCTCCAGCAGGAGACTCATAACAATGGGATGGTAACATAGGCAGATTCCAAAACAGTTTAATGCTACACCTACACACATGTATTGGAAGATATGCAGACTGCACATGGAGTATAACTGATAGTAAAGTCAGGATGTTTGCTAAAGTGCCAGACAATGCTCAACCACAGGATACAGACATTAGGGATATGTCAGTCTTCCTACAAGCCAGAAGGTGCACAGATTGGTCATTTGTATCACCTGGGAAAGCCTTATCACATACTCAAACCTTAGCTTTCTAATAATCGTACCCCATGGTACAGACAGAGATCAATAATGATGTCCCCAGTCTAGGGACCTGTCACTTACATCGGTCACGTACCTGTAGGCTTGCCACTCACCTATGTCAGAGACATGCACATTGGTCTGCAAAGTAGGAACACACTGGCAGCTAGGTTAAAGGTAGATTGCATACAACAGAAACCACTGTGATGGGAGAGACTATGGTTCTACATTTACACCTGTGCCAGACACATATGGAGACCCAAATGACACCATTTGACCAGCTCCAGTATCCTACAGGTGAACTTGATGGGAAAACACATTTCCACCCCAGTGTCCTGACAGTCTGGCTATGTTAGTTACACTCCACATACTCATGACAATTAGTACCTGGTTTCAGCCATGTCCACTTCTCATGTCTGTCTGCAATTCGCATCTGCTTCTGACACTATCTACAACTTGTCAAGGATGAGGAGCCAAACTGGAACTTGGCAAATCTGTGATTGACAGAGATAAGGGATAGGACATAGCAGAAAACAATCCTCAATTCAGACACCTCATGTTCAGAAGGGTGACTTTGCATCTGCTATAACAAAACATGGCACTGTAGACCACTCTGTCCAGTACATAATACAAATGTACAGTCTGCATGCAGAACTCACTCATAGGCATTGGAGCTACCTACAACCCCATAGAAGATGGTAAAAAGGAGGTGACATGCTACCCATCAACTATAAGTTACAAAATGAAATCACATTAAGAAGGCATCACATACCTTGAGTCAGTTGAAGTACTGATTGATGAGATCTGCCCTGGAGTCTCCTGCCTCATCTTCATCTGGCTCTTCAACACTTGGCAAGTTTGCATTTCCACCCACAGGTTCTGCTGCCCCCCCATCTGGTAGGAATGGTATCTGATATTTCAGGGCAAGACTGTGGAGCATGCAGCAGGCAACAATTATTTGGCATACCTTGTTTGGTGAGTACAGGAGGGCTCCTCCTGAAAAGTCCAAGCACCTAAATCTTGCCTTCAGGAGCCCAAAAGTCCACTCCACGACATGCCTTGTCCTTCCATGTGCCTCATTGTAGTGAAATTCCCCTGGCGTGGTTGAGTACCTCAGTGGTGTCAACAACCAAGGAGGGTTTAGATAGCCAGAGACACTTTTAAGCAAATAGGTAGTACAACACATGAGCAATGTTTGATTTGTTCTACATTCCGTCCATCAACTGTTCTTTTTGCACTTGTCGCCCCAAGTGTGAAGGGTATGCCCAGACGTGGGTCCTGTGCTCACTGTGCCACTGGATTCAAGCTAGCCTAGCTGATGAAGGGTGGGACCCTGAAACCGGTACTAGGATGCTTGTTTCCGGTCCAGGGAGGACCTGGCTTGACAGTTCGGGCTGGACTGTTCCCATGAGGAACCGGGTCAAGACTGATTTGCATATGGCTGGGTCCAAACTGGAATGGCATGGTGAGCAAAAAAACTGATGGATTAAACCCAGATCTGTGACTGGGGTTGAATGTTTGATTTGTTCTACATTTCGTCCATCAACTGTTCTTTTTGCATTTGTCGCCCCAAGTGGGAAGGGTATGCGCAGACGTGGGTCCCGTGCTCACTATGCCACCAGATTCAAGCTAGCATGGCTGAAGAGGGGTGATACCCCGAAACCGGTCCCAGGATGCTTATTTCTGGTCCAGGGAGGACCTGGTCTGGCAGTTCGGGCTGGACTGTTCTGATGAGGAACAGGGTCAAGACTGATTTGCATATGGCTGGGTCCAAACTGGAATGGCATGGTGAGCAAAAAAACGTACGGATTAAACCCAGATCTGTGACTGGGAGTGAATGTTTGATTTGGTCTACATTCTGTCCATCAACTGTTCTTTTTGCATTTGTCACCCCAAGTGGGAAGGGTACGCCCAGACGTGGGTCCCGTGCTCGCTATGCCACCAGATTCAAGCTAGCCTGGCTGAAGAGGGGTGATACCCCGAAACTGGTCCCAGGCTGCTTGTTTCTTGTCCAGGGAGGACCTGGTCTGGCAGTTCGGGCTGGACTGTTTCCATGAGGAACAGGGTCAAGACTGATTTGCATATGGCTGGGTCCAAACTGGAATGGCATGGTGAGCAAAAAAACTGATGGATTAAACCCAGGTCTGTGACTGGGGGTGAATGTTTGATTTGTTCTACATTCCGTCAATCAACTGTTCTTTTTGCATTTGTCGCCCCAAGTGGGAAGGGTATGCCCAGACGTGGGTCCCGTGCTCACTATGCCACCAGATTCAAGCTAGCCTAGCTGATGAAGGGTGATACCCTGAAACCGGTCCTAGAATGCTTGTTTCTGGTCCAGGGAGGACCTGGTCTTGTTACGACTCTGTCGTCCCATTTCTAGGGGGCGCTGTAAGGGGACTGTCGGAAGCCTGGGAATCACCTTAAACACTTATCTAGAGTCCCTTGCTGACTCCTGTTTGTTTCTCTTTTCTCCATGGTACACTTGTGTAGTACTACATTTACTTCCTGGGACTGCAAATCCCATAATGCACAGCCTGGTAGTCAGGAAAGCCCGGATTCTGTTTCCCATTGTTTTCTATGGGAGAAGTCTAGTTGCTCCTTTTCACTGGATCCTCTCCTCCAGGACTTGCAAGTGTCTGAAACTACACACACCTGAGACCTCTCCTGTGCAGCCCAGCTTGGAACTGCTTATAAGCAGCCATTTCCTCAAGATCCCTGTCGTGCATTGGACTTCGATTCCTTTGTGTTACAGACCCTTTGTCGGATGGTGTTCCAGTTTTGTTCCTGTTCTGTTCCAGCTTGATCCTGTTTCCTGTTTCTCTGCCCTGCTCCTGATTGTTCCAGCCAGAGTCTGCTCCCTATCTCTTAGCCTTGTACCTGTTTGTTTCTTCCAGAGCCTGCTCCCTGTTTCTCTGCCCTGCTCCTGCCTTGTTTCAGCCTGAACCTTCTCTCTGTTTCCCAGTCCTGTTTACTGCTCATTTCCTACTCCCTGTATTCCAGCCCTGTCCTTGCCTGTTCCAGCCAGAGCCTGCTCTCAGTTTCCCAGTCCTGTCTCTGTTTGTCCCAGCCAGAAGTTTGCGCCCTGTTTTCAAGTCCTAGTCCCACCTTTACTTCAGCCTGAGCCTGTTCCCAGTTCTTGCCTCTGCCTCTTTGTTTGTTCCCTTCTGTTTCTGTTTCTTCTTGGTTCTTTGTGTCTGGTAAGTGTTCTATCAGTCTTCACCAGTGTATAAGTGTCCTCCTTTGTACTGGGGTTGGCTCCTGGTTTCCAGGAGGCAATTCCAGCCCCCATCCTTGTCTAGTGTTATACGTTGTCTTTCGTGCCTAACAGTGACAGTGTGCTATTGCTGTTTCCTCAGGAATCACCACTGTGTTTCCAGCTGGACCCGCAAGAGCGTGTCCTGTGTATGTAAGTACTATCCTTGTTTGTGCTCTAGGGTCCAGAGACAGAATCACTTCTGCTGCCTCCTTTCTATGGGGCTGGCAGGGTGACTATCTGTAAGAGCAAACTGAACAGAGGCATTGAAATTCCCTGTCACTGTGGGAGGTTCTGCGCCTTACTCTGAGTACAACCCCAGCATGTTTGTCCACTAGTAATCTGTTTCCTATTTGTTCACACAAGGATTGCTCTGCTTTTACTTTCCTGTGCCTATCCATAGCTGTCCTTTCCGTGTATGCCTTTAGCTGCTCTTCTGCCCCAGTATACTACCACTTCAGGATATTCGGTGACCTCAAGGGGTGTCCCAAACTGCATCCTGATCAGACCCGCCCGAAACCGTGACAGGTCTGGCAGTTCGGGCTGGACTGTTCCCATGAGGAACAGGGTCAAGACTGATTTGCAAATTGCTGGGTCCAAACTGGAATGGCATGGTGGGCAAAAAAACGGATGGATTAAACCCAGATCTGTGACTGTGGTTGAATGTTTGATTTGTTCTACATTCCGTCCATCAACTGTTCTTTTTGCATTTGTCGCCCCAAGTGGGAAGGGTATGCCCAGACGTGGGTCCAGTGCTCACTATGCCACCAGATTCAAGCTAGCCTAGCTGATGAAGGGTGATACCCTGAAACTGGTCCTAGAATGCTTGTTTCTGGTCCAGGGAGGACCTGGTCTGGCAGTTCGGGCTGGACTGTTCCCATGAGGAACAGGGTCAAGACTGATTTGCAAATTGCTGGGTCCAAACTGTAATGGCATGGTGAGCAAAAAAACGGATGGATTAAACCCAGATCTGTGACTGTGGTTGAAGGTTTGATTTGTTCTACATTCCGTCCATCAACTGTTCTTTTTGCATTTGTCGCCCCAAGTGGGAAGGGTATGCCCAGACGTGGGTCACATGCTCACTATGCCACCAGATTCAAGCAAGCCTGGCTGAAGAGGGTTGATACCCCGAAACCGCTCCCAGGATGCTTGTTTCTGGTCCAGGGAGGACCTGGTCTGGCAGTTCGGGCTGGACTGTTCCCATGAGGAACAGGGTCAAGACTGATTTGCATATGGCTGGGTCCAAACTGGAATGGCACGGTGAGCAAAAAAACTGATGGATTAAACCCAGATCTGTGTCTGGGGGTGAATGTTTGATTTGTTCTACATTCCATCCATCAAGTGTTCTTTTTGCATTTGTTGCCCCAAGTGGGAAGGGTATGCCCAGACGTGGGTCCCGTGCTCACTATGCCACCATATTCAAGCTAGCCTGGCTGAAGAGGGGTGGTACCCCGAAACAGGTCCCAGGATGCTTGTTTCTGGTCCAGGGAGGCCCTGGTCTGGCAGTTCGGGCTGGACTGTTCCCATGAGGAACAGGGTCAAGACTGATTTGCATATGGCTGGGTCCAAACTGGAATGGCATGGTGAGCAAAAAAACTGATGGATTAAACCCAGATCTGTGACTGGGGGTGAATGTTTGATTTGTTCTACATTCCCTCCATCAACTGTTCTTTTTGCATGTTTTTTAAGAGGTACACTTTTTGGGTATGCAATATATAACGTTTTCATCTGAGGTACCTGACATTGTGAATGATATGGACAGAGTCACATGTTAGGTATGTGATTGCAAAGCAACATGCTGTGTTGTATTTTAAGTGAGATGAGTTTACTTTCATGTTACTTGAACACCGTGGATTAGGTGGAGGCATGATATTGACTTCTGATGTAGCCAATTCATCTTGTGCATGATTTGTTTGTGTTACAGCTGCATTGATGGGTTGGTGATGTAGTGGTTTGATGGTTGGCTTATGTTATGGTGATACTGTAGTAGTCATATAGGACTGTTGGAAGTGTGTAGTTGTGACATGATGTAGGGTCTAGATGGTTCCTAACTGTTGTTTTCTTAAACATAGATGTGTTGTTACTGTTGTGTATGGTATATTGTATGTGCATGTAAATAATATGATGACCTTCTCTCTCTCTGTTTCTCTGCATCAGCAGGCGAAGGAGACAGGGCACATCCAAGTGGGGAACCTACTGGCCACAGGACCCAGAATGCTGATACCACTGACAACGAGGGACCGAGTGGCCTGAAGAGCGAGGGGAGTGCCATGGGGAGGCCGGATTCAGTTCATCATCATGGGAATCCTCCTCACATCCCATCACATCTGATCTGGGACCATCCCTGCACCATCTCAGTCCACCACCCCCCCTACTACCACTCCCCTCCCTATAGCTCCTCACCCAGTTGGCCGTGTCCGCTCACCCAAGAGGGTAAGCATCTCCTTTACTGTAGGCACCTCTGCCCCTGCCCACCCTGCTGCCCTCAGTGAGGAGGCTATCGACCTCCTGAGGTCTATCTCTGTGGGTCAGTCAACCATCGTGAATATCATCCAGGGAATGGCAACTCACGTCCAACAGAGTAATGCATTCCTGGAGGGCAGTCACGGTGCACTGGCTAGCCTACAGAGATCCTTTCAGGCTCTGGCCTTCACACTAACGACAGACAGTCATGCTTTGTCTCCTGTCCCCCCTCTACCTTCCTCTTCCCAATCCCAAACCCTTCTTCCCCAACTGAGCCAAAGCACACATACAGACAACAACCATGCGTCCACCTCAACATCCAAGGGTAGCTCTGACAAACAAAAGCACCACAAGATACTCCATCGGCATGCACATAAGCAATATACACCTGCACACACAGCAACAGTCACAACCTGCCCTGACACCCCCGCCACCCCAGCATCACTGACAGCACACCAGACATACCTGCAGACACCACACCAACATTCACAGATCCAACCACTAAACATATCTTACCCACAGACAGCACCACAGCAGACCTTCAGACATCCACCCCAGTCACTACACACGCACACACCACAACCACAGACTCACCTACATGCAGCACATCCACCATACCTGCAGTCTCCACCTCAAAAGACACTCACCCACACACCACGGCATCCCCCAGCACCTCCACGCCCCCTCCTCCCAAGACACACTCACCCATTCAACAGACACCCACCACTTACAACTATACCTCCCACAAACATGCACCCAAGACATCCACACCAACACGTCAGACAACCACTCCCTCCACACCCAAACCCTTTTGCTATGACCTTTCCCATGTGTGTAAAAAAGCTGTCCTTTCAGAGTTTTCCTTTTTCCCTACTCCTCTCTCACCCGTGATACCCCTAAATGTTCTGTGTCCCTCTCCAAGTCCGGACCTTACACCTCCAAGACCTCCCCTGCCCCCCTGCAAGTTCCCATGCCCCTCCCCCTGCAAAGAAGTCTAACCCTCCACCTAAAAGCCAACCCTACCCTACGCCTAAGTCCAAGGCCAACCCCCAACCCAGATCCCAAAGGTCCCCCTCCAAGACCTAAACCCCCTCACCCCACCAGCTAGATAACTCCTGAAGTGCTGCCTGCCCCATAGATGCCTCCCTGTGGAGGTTACATGGCAGTCAGGAGTCAAGTTCGGGGCATACATATGTGCATTGTGTGCATTCTGAGATTGCACTAATGGACTAGCCTATGGCCTTTGTTTTTAATATTTAATGCTTAAAATAATTACTTTTACCAACCAATTGTTGGTTTCCTGGTTACATCTTTGTCATGCTTTTCTTTCCCTAGTATGGAGTTGTTCCTAGCTGTCATTAGTTGTGTGTCTGTATGTGTGTGTGTGTTTGCTTGGGATACATGTGTTGTTTAGGCAGTATGTGAGGTTGTATGCAGTGATTTTGTCAGAAAGTGGTAGGGTATGTGTTGTGTGATGAACATTTGTGTGTTCAAGGAGTTTTGTTGGGTTGGTATTGTGTGTTGTTTGTGTTTGATGTGTTTGTTGGTGTGTTGTGTGGCTTTGTGTGGTTTGACTGTGTGTGTGTTATGTGCATGAAATGTTGGATACGGAGTTCTTTGTAAGTCGATCGGTAAGTAGTATGATTGTGTATTTGTATGTGTTTTTTGCGTGTTGGTGTTACATTGTGAAGTATGTGGGATGTGTCCCTGGGTAGTGTCCCCTGTGTGTCCCTGCCAAGTGATTGGAGATGGTGAGGTTGTGTTGTGGTTGTGACGTGTTGTTGTGTTGTGTAATACTGTGTGAGTGTAGGCCTGTGCATTGTTTCTGTGCGTACCTATGTGTGTTTGTAACATTTGTATGTGTGTTTGTGTGTGTGTGTGAGTGTGGCCGTGGCATGTTTGTTGTGTACATGTGAGTGTGTGTGTGGCTATATGTGAGTGTGCGTGTTTGTGTGCTGTTATGTGTGAGTGTCACTGTCGCACCCCCTTCCCGGATGTATGTTGTGTGCGTGTACAAAAACTGACAATACATTACAGTAACAGGTAAGAGTGTGTACTCACAGTTGCTGTCATCGTCGTAGATTCCGAAGTCTTTGCGCGAGCAGAAGCAGCGTAAAGACATCTAGCTCGGGTTCCATGGCTGCTTCGCACGAGTATGGCTTACTGAAGGTGAGTGTCTCCTTTTATGTAGTTGGTTTTTGTCTGTGTTTCTGTGGTAATGCGACTGCAATGGAAACCTTGACGGTGTGCAACCTCATAATCTGTCCCGTGGAAACATGGTCTCTGCCGGCCTGCAGTTGGCTACCGTCATTGGTGGCGGCCAGACCGCAGTGGCGGTGCCGGTGGTGCTTTGGCAATGTTCTGTTAGGAATACTGTCATGGTCACAATTTGGCTGTCTTCTCCGCCAGCCTGTTGGCAGTACAACTGCCAACATGGCGGTCCTGGGATCGCCAAACTCGTAATGAGGCCCTGAATCTGATGCCTGAAATGACCACACCTGAAGGACCAATCAACGAACCATGAATATTTTTAATTAGTGAGGAACTTTGGAAACTTGGAGTTAGTCTGTCTAGAACTCTGCCAGAAGCAGTCCACTCCTGTCTCGAGTCTGTCCAGGACTCTGCTAGAGCCAGTCTTGATGCACTGATGATACCCAGCTGCTCCCTGCTTCTTCTGAACCCCTCCACCCCATAGCTATTCTCTGAAGACAAAAGCCATACTCTTTAATTGCCCCATTGTTTATGCTGTTCAGTACTAATATGCCCAAAACTTCTGAACTGCTGACTTGTCCAATGTGCAGCCTGTGTTCTGCACTGCCCTGATTCTGTTGTCAACTGACCTCGGGAGAAAGTGACAGCTCTTGCTCATAAAGTATTGCTCTCTGCTGTCCTATGAGGAGAGGTATCATTAAATGTGGTTTATTGTTTCTTTTTTCAGCTTAGAAAATTACACCAGCATATTTTAATAGTGAGTAGCCCTAGTTAGAAGATTTTTCCAAATTATTTTTGTCTTTTCTTTTTACTTTTGCCTACGAGTGTTAGCCTGTTCCCACACATGCAAGTCCGAATTCATGTTAGAGATGAGGATGACCCAGCTCTGCAACTGACTGCCAAAAATAGTATTTTCATGATTTACTGATGTCACCATCATCTGCTTCGAAATCTGAAATTAATGTGCATATTGTAGTTCTGCTGATCTATGTTATTCTTTTCCAGTGTTTAATAGTATTGATGTTTAGTAGGTTAAATATTTTCAGACGTTTTGGTCAGCCTGTGGTTTTCATGTATGTTTATAACTTATTTTTGTGCACCATATACATGACATTAATTTTGAGATTGTAATAAAGCTTTGAAACTTATTCAGTTTGGAGTCTGATTTAGTGTTAAGTTGTTCATGGTGAATTGTTTAAGGTTTTATGTCATTGATTTGTGATTGAATGAATCTGACTACTACACTCTTCATCAAGTACAAAGATCTAGTCGACCTCTATAGGTGAGAATGGTGATGGTGTCTCACCAGCGCGCTTCTGGTTTCTGAACCCGAGGTGGGAAGAAGACCTCCGTGGGTGCGTCAGCAGGTCCAGTCCTACTTTTGTGCCCAATATTCCAGGCTATTGCCATGCCTAGCTGATATTATTTTGTCAATCTGGGATGACGATGTGTTACCATGTTTCTTAGCAAATCTAGCGACCACATTTCCAGCAGCTTCTCCTTTTATTTCTGCTGCCTGTGATTCCCAACTGAAGGTAATAGCCACTGGCATCACCTTAACTTCCTCATAGGTATCCTCCAGCTTAAAGTATTGCATCTGCCCCTGCTGCTGGTACTGATCAAATGTCAAGACGTTTGGCTTAGCAAAGTTCACTAGCAAAGTTTGTTCTCAGATCATCAGCCTTATGGTGCCTCTAGCACCTTCTGCTCGGCTTGAAGAACCACCAAGATGCCTGCTGGTCACACGGAATCATCAGCTTAGAGGAGGTACCAGTGTATCTTGAATTCTGCAGACTTTCTGAGAAACTTCTAAAACGTTCTTAGGGAGCCCCAAGAGACTGACAGCCCACAAACAGCTTACTGGACCCCTTCACACACATTATTGAAACAAATGTAGCGGTCTTTCTCACATTTAACTCCATCGACACCAGGCATGAGGTCCTTAATGGTACTTAAAACATACTTATTTAATAGCAGTTCCGCAGAATTTGTCATAACTTTTCTCTTTTCACCAGATTAAAAGCTGAGAAGTCAACAAACGCAAAGAACATTTTCATCTTTTTGAATAATGAGAACGTGTGGGTTAGGACAAAGACCTGATCTACATGTAAGACTAACCTGTAAACCACCTTGAAGTGGAAACCTTTGGCCGAATTTAAGAAAAGTCTGCAACACCACTTTTCTTGCACCCCCTTAACGCCACCCTGTGTGTGCCATATTTAACATACCTTGCACCATGGCGGGATTTAGAACAATAGCATCATCTTTTTTACGCTTTTGTGGCGCTTTGCTACAGTAGCATCAAAAATGTTGATGCCACTGTAGCAAAGAGCAAGGAGGCCTATTAATTTAAATGGGTGCATCATTTTAACACCTGCTCTGGCGTTAAAAGTGACAGAAAAAATGGTGCGGTGAAATCTTTTAAATTTCACTGCGCCATTATTTTTGGGCCTCATAATGGGGGAACGCCATCTTTGCATACATTATGACTGGTGCAGTCATAATGTCACGCAAGGGGTTACAAAGTGGCACAATGCATGCATTGCTCCACTTTGTAAATATGGCGCAGGGAAAAGGCCACCTTAGCGCCGCCTTAGCGTCAAACAAATTACATTTAGGCTGCGCTAAAGTGGCACAAGGGGCTCTTAAATATGCCCTATTGTTTTCTTATTCAATCCAGGGCACTAGAACTTGGAGAGCGATTGTTGCGTATAACTTACATACTCCATGAGGCTGGTATATAACTTACACGTTACTTTATGCCTGTATGTAACTTTTTATGGCAATGTAAATGATTGACCTTTACCATCCTAGGTGTTGAATGGACATCTTCTTATGATTGGGAACAACTGAACCATTTCTATAAACCTGCCGGGGGGATTATTCTATCTTCTTATGCTCCTTCAGTCAGCCCTGGGTCTCCCGAAATGGAACTCGGGGTCCTCAATGAATTGCATCATTCACAGGCACACACACACACAGCACATGCATGCAACCACACACATTCTGCACAGCACTACATACTAACCTGATGTAGGCCAAAGATGAGCTACATACACAGCAGTGGAACTTTACATGAGTGAGTCTGCAGGTACACAGGTAAAAATGCACTTGAAAATACATGAGTTCTGGATGTGCACTATACAAGAGCCACTTATGCTTTATTTAATAGACTAGCGTTGCTCCATCTATGATAAGACACTAGACCACATTTAGGGCCTACATGACTACTGACTTGCCTCTTAGTTCCCTAACGGCATTTATGTTGGGGAGTGAGACATGAATGTCTTTAAACAGTTATCATTTTTAATAAATGCCTGCCTATGCAGTGATATAGCCTGATGTGCTAAGTTCAAATGTTTCTGCATGTTAAAAGAATACACTTTTTTAAAACTTTGTTTGGATTGTATTGTGTTTTTAAATTATGATCTTTGCATGATATACATACACAAACTCTTAGAGCCAACCAGAACCATGGCTTGGCTCATCCTATTAATTTGCGACTTGGGCAAAGTGCATTGTAAAAGACAAGGACTGAAGCACTGGAGCCCTGCACAACTCTACTGTTAGAAATGGAGTCTCCTTTTAGAAGTGGTCTGCAACCTGTCCAAGTAGGGACCCTCACTCTAACAGGGTGAGGGAGTCACACACCTAAGACAACCCCTGCCCGCCCCCTTAGTAGCTTAGCACAAGCAGCAAGGCTTATCTCAGAGGCAAAGCACACACACAGTAACTCAGTGAAAACACCACAAAAGGACTCCATGTCAGTTTAGAATAATAGCCAATATTTATCTGAGTAAAACAACAAAAATCTAACGTACACAAGCAAAATAAAAAATTTTAAAGATCAAACCCCAATAAAGCGCTTAGAAACACAATAGCTCCAACTGGGGCAACCACAACGTCGTTGACTGAGTCATTCCCAACAGTCTGATGCCACTCACGAGGGAGTGCGGACTGGACACGGAGTCACACAGGCCTCAGGTACAGTACCTTTGAAAGCAATGAAACAAAGACGTTGCACGGAGTCAGGGAGGTGTGACATCAGGGGAACCAGTGCGATGTTGGTTCCATACTGCTACTGGGGTGGCGAGGCGTCAGTTCCTTATGATCCTGCGGGGTCGATGAATCCAGCGGGTCAAGACTTAATGGTGCAACCTCTCTGGGTATTGGTCACACCTTGGGGCCAAAGGCGCTGCAACGGAGTCGGGTGTCATGGACGTCAGTGATACAGCAGGACTTGGAATGTTGCAGGACTTCAGAAGCGCTGCAGCGGCGTCTGTCTGCAGGGTCAGTCACGGTTGTCACACTCCAGCAGGGACCCCAGCTTTGGTGCAGGCAGTGATGCGGAGTCCTTGCAGCGGTGCCAGTTCTGGAGTCGTCCAGAGTCGATGTGCCTGATTATTCTTGTTTTTCACCAGAACATACTTCCAAGGGCCCAGGAACTGGATTTGGCATCGCAATTCAGGACTCTCAGCAAGAAAGCCCAGGTACTGGCAGATGAAGACTTTAACATCCCTGAGACTTCTACCAGGAGGCAAGCTTGGGGAACTATGGAAAGCAGTATGTAGAAAGCAAAGTCCAATCCTTTCACTCCCAGGCCAGCACAGCAAAGCAACAGGCAGAGTGGCAGGTCCTCCTCAAGCATCCAGCTCTTCTCCCTGGCTGAGTGTCCTCAGTCCAGATGCGCTTTGAAGTTGTGGGGTCAGCAGTCCAATACTTATACTCATTTCTGCCTTTGAAGTAGGCAAACTTCAGAGGAAAGGCTTTGTACTGCTCAAGACCCTGCCTTTTCCGGCCCTGGCCCCAGACACACTCCAGGGGGTTGGAGACTGTATTGTGTAAGGAAAGGCACAGCCCGGTTCAGGTTCAAGTGTCAGCTCCTCCCTCCACTCTAGCCCAGGAAGACCCAGCAGGATATGCAGGACACACCTCAGCTCCCTTTGTGTTATTGTCTAGAGTGAATTCACAAACAGCCCAACTGTCAGTCTGACCCAGACATGTAATCAGCAGCCAGGCAGAGGCACAGAATAGTTAAGCGAGAAAATATCCACTTTCTAAAAGTGGCATTTTCAAACTTACAATCTTAAAACCAACTTTACCAAAAGGTGTATTTTAAACGTTCAGAGACCCCAAACTCCATATCTTTATCGGCTCCCAATGGGAAATTACACTTAAAGGATACATTAATGTAATCCCTGTGTTATCCTATGGGACAGATAGGCCTTGCAATAGTGAAAAACGGATATAGCAACATTTCACTATCAGGACATGCAAAACACACTAGTATGTGCCCTGTCTTTTAAATACACTGCACCCTGCCCATGGGGCTGCCTTGGGCCTAACTTAGGGGTGACTTACATGTAGTAAAAGGGAAGGTTTGGGTCTGGCAAGTGGTTACACTTGCCAGGTTGAACGGACGGTCCAAACTGCAAACATTGACACTGCAAAGGCGGGTCTGAGACATGTTTACAGGGCTACTCATGTGGGTGGCACAATCAGTGCTGCAGGCCCACTAGTACCATGTGATTTACAGGCCCTGGGCACATCTGGTGCATTTTACTAGGGACTTACTACTAAATCAAATATGCCAATCGTTGATAAAACAATCACCAATACAATTTAGACCAAGAGCATATGCACTTTAGAACTGGTTAGCAGTTAGCAGTGGTAAAGTGCCCAGAGTCCTAAAGCCAACAAAAACAGGTCAGAAAAAATAGGAGGAAGGAGGCAAAACGTTTGGGGATGACCCCACAAAAAAGGGTAAGCTCCAACATCTACAATCAAGACTTCTTTTAACAGAGACCAAGAAGGGTGCGTGCAGTGAAAATACATTTAAAATGAGTGACCTCATGGCAGGGACTCCAGACTGTTGTTTTGCACGTGGTCATAGTCATGAGTTCCCGGGGAGAAGTACCAGGCTCAGGTGGGGTGGACAGGGCAGAGCTTCAGCCAGGGTGTTTGGGGTGCGACAACCTTCAAACTGCATGCTTGGTGTAGTAGTTGGGTCTGGAGTCCCCAGGTCGGGTCTGCTATGGCTGTGTCGGTTTTCCATATCACTAAGAGGTTTTAACTTGTTTATTTTTTAAATATATATAATAACCGCTTTACAAAAAAGTAGGAAATTTGCACCCATGGAAGTACTATGTGAATGGGTGCAAATTTACTACTTTTTGGTATTCAAAAACATTGGCAGTAGTAGCGTGGACAGCTGAGCCACTCTGTAGATCCAACCACACTACTGGCAGCTAAACACCCTCAAGGTGATGTGACGAATGCTTGCAAATAGTCTAACGAGTGGCAATCGTTTGCAGCAGGATTCAAACCCATTGTTTTTTGCCCACTAGGCCCCTCTAGACAGAGGCCCGCCTAATGCAAATCAGTACTGACCCTGTTACTCATGAAATCAGCCCACCCGAACCTTGAGTCAGGGAGTCAATTCACCAAAATGCCACGGTAAGTGGAAGTGAGATCACATCATTTCCCTTTCACTGATAAGAGCACAGGAAGTGACATTATGTGATCTGGCACTGAATCCTCAAAGAAAGTGATATCCGTTGCACTGATGTATAGTTATGTGTTTTTCACTGGCTAAGAGTTAAATGCCTCACTTCTAGCCTCAGCTGCAGGAAGTGAACAGTGCGCATCAGAGCCATTAACCTTCTGTTTTTTTTTCCGTTCTTTGGAATTGTCTTTGCAAGCCTCAGATGCCAGGGGTGGCAACGGCAGTGCCAGAGGTGGCAAGGAGCAGGCAGGGGTTGCAGATGCGACCCCTGGCGACGCCTCAATACATCATTTTTAGGGTCGAGCCTGATAGAGCGTTCCGTCCTAATAAATTACCTGTATCTGGACGCTCTTGGGTCGATGAATCTTTTGACCAAGTGGGGCTCTCTTCACCCGAGAGTAATCAATTTAATCAAATCAATAATCAATAACGAACATAAGCAATGCCCTGTTCAACATAACACTTCACAATTAATCCAGAAAACATTTTGGCGAACCATGACCTTTCGCCCATGAATAATCACACCAGTTTATTCAAAGTTAATGCATTTATTTCCCTATATTAACAAAGCTAGCACGATATAAATGTGTCTCAACACCAAATGATATATGTAAATGAACATTAATAGCTGTCCATAACGGCGAAAAAGATGCAATCTATGCAGCATTTGAATAACAATGCATTCGATAATAGCAACGCAAACCACTAAAACTATAATCTGTAATGGGCTAATTGCATACATTAGTCAGCATAACAAGGTCTCAAATTGCATCGTGCAACAAATGAATCCTCATCTAACCTCAAATTAGCATCTGCATGTGGGATTTCATGCAAAAACAATTTAGCAACATTAATTTGGAAAACTCCTAACTAGGGCTCTTATCAAAAATCAGCAGTTGGTTACCTAAAAAGAAACACAATGCAATTGTACATTTTCCTTTCATATTTACCAAATTCAATCAGCATTCAAGGAAGTCTTCGTCTCACAGGTACCGGTTTCGATCAGCATGGGACGGGGGCAAAGGGGCAGGGTGGACGGGGCAATTGCCTCACAGCGGCAAGATAAAAGGACAAAACTACTACTTCATGCAAAGGGCAAATCAAAGTTAAAGTCTCTAGGGCGAGAATTTCTTAAAGTCTCTTTCTCTCGATTAGAGAAAGCATCAAAGTCTCATCGAACATCAATTGGCATCGTAGAAGATGGCAAAATAACGAGGTCGGCAAGATGGGCCATAATGGCCAATGTCTGCAAAATGGCGGGTAATGGCAAATGTCTAATGGGTAATGTCCGATGGAAAATGTCCGTAATAGCAAAAAAATTGCTACTTTCTTCTTGTGCACCGGGTTTAAATAATCAACAGTTCAAATCCAGTAGGGTCTTCCATTGGAGGGTTCATAGGTTGGCTTCAAATTGTCCAATCAAAAACAACAGTTCACAAGCTTCTACCTAGGCATACATTATCCTTGGAGTCGGGAACGTAAGTTGCAACATATTTTACCAATTAACTCACTTTCAGAGCGTCCATTGTCTGCACCTGCAGATTGACCTTGGAGCAAAGAAGAAGATGCCAGGCTGGCACGAAACCTTAAAGATAAGCATGTGAACCGATCTCACTGGAAAAGTACAGCTTCAAGCAAGAATACACGTTTATTAGCACATTGGAAAAACACGAGCATCTAAACCGTGAGACAAGGCAACTAGGCCAAAGCCTCCACTAAAGTTATGCTAAGTTAGAACATTTCAAACGAGCAAATCATGCCACACGTTTACGGTTATGTCAGATTAGTACAATTCTAATACATCACGTTATATAAAGCACGCTTATAAATGTTGGCAAACTACTCTGAGGGCACATTTGTCCCCGTACAATCTTTATTAGTTCGGTTAAAGTCACACTTGATTATTGCAGCACTACGTTTATGTGCTAATAAATGTAAAACCTTCATTTCTGCGTCATCAATCCCTCCTCTGATGACTACTTGTCATCACACAAAACCATTCCCACAAATTTTATTCCATTAAAATTCTGTCAGTTCTCTTTGCCTTTTAGTTCCCCTTGTTCTTGCCTTGTATTCTTCTGCCATTCTTTTCATCATTTTCTCTTCCTTCCTTCTCTTAATTCTTGCCATGATCATTAGTATTCCCCTCTTTATTCCCCAAATCCCAAAGATGCAAATTAGTACTATTAGTATTCCCTGTATTATTTTTAGTAATATTCCATTCCAAATGCCACCAAGCCAATTTCTCACTGAAGCAATTCCCTTTCCAACCTTCTCCCAAACTCCTGGTTCTTTCAATTCCTTCAAGTCTGCACTCTCTTTTGTTAGATTTGCAAGCATTGTTTTAATCTTCACACTATTGTCTGGTATATACGTGCAACAGTGACGCGCACCAAGCATTTTGCAAACGCCGCCATCCTTTGCTAAAAGAATGTCTAGGGCAAGCCTGTTTTGAAGAGTCATAGCTCTTTCCGCTGCAAGTTCAGCATCCATCAGGATTATAGCACCTGAAAACTTTGTCAACATGTTATCCACTATAGTAGACAACTTTCTTATTTTGATGGAATTCAACACAACTCCCAATGAAGGAATCATGGCTCCAAATATATCTCCTACCACAGCAGCTGCGGTCTCTCTTTTCTGGATACGATGAGATCCAGACGTCTTTGGAATCACTGATAGGTCATCCAGTTGATAAACCTTTGGGAACACTATACCCAAATAACATCTCCCCCACCATCCCTTTGGAAGACGATAATAGGCATTATGCCCACAAATGTAATATACCCCTGGTATGACAGGATCAAGTCCGTTCAGCATGAATGTCCATTTGGCCTTAAAGATAAACGTATGTTTACATTCACTCGCTCCCACGAAAATGTTATCATAATAAGATTCACCACGATATATACAAAATTTCCCTACATGCCAAGCATCTAAAGCTATTCTCCCTTGTGTTTTTATTGCGGCAAAAGCATAATTATCTACTGAAGTCCTCTTACTTAGCTCTTTTTCTAATTTCGCATTCATTTGTGCCCTTCTATCATCTGTGCGATCTAAAAAGCTTATTTCTACTGTAGAGAGCGAGCAGGTAAGGTTTTCCCTATGAGCGTGAGCTGTTTCAAAAGGTTGCATTGGCTCGAAAAAAAAATCCCTCATTATTTTAGCATCCCAATCTTTAGCAATCTGGCTTAGTTGCGTTATTATAGGAACATATGCAATGGTAACATCATAATTTGAGTAAAAATACTGTATGTTAGTTTGACCATAAAATCTAGAAGTTACTATACTACATGTAATCCCATATGTAGGAGGCATGTGGTGATAAGTCACCCCTTCCGTTACAGATGTCGGTATCTGTGTACACACATAACAATCTTTCGCATCCATAGTCTCAACATATTCTGTTAGTAGGCGATAGAAAACATTATACGAAAGTTCCTTCTTATCATGCAAGTGTCTCTCATCTAATTCTAGTCTTTTCAATGCGGTTAGTTCAGTGACAGTAACAGGAGCAGAAGCAGAAGCATCAATTTTCTCATTCTCACCCTTACCACGCGTTGCAAGCACTATTGCCATTATTATTAGTACACATGCAGTTATCAAGCCTATACACGCATATTTACAATATTTCACTCTACTGTTTTGTGTAGCGTACCTAGTCATGATCTGTATAGAATCAGAGAGCTAGAAGCACCTATAAAAGAAACGATTTAGCAATTAGTTACAAAGCTGAACGAGCGCAATGTTCACACAGTTTTCTTCAGGAGCCCAGTTACTTATCCGTTAGCAGCATTTGTCTCAATTCGGCATTTGTCTCAATTCGGCAATAACTCAGTCTTTTATCAGTTAGCAACGTTATCTCAAATCGGGTTTAAGAGTCAATCAGGTTATCAAAGTCTTATCAAGTTAGCAAATGTCTCATCCGGTTTAGCAATGTCTCAGCTGGTCGTATCACGTTAGATTATAGCAAGCAATGTCATTTATCTTTTTTTTTTTTTTTTTTTTTTTTTTTTTTTCAGTCAATAGTGTCCATAAAACTTTTCTTTTCTATTGGTATCTCTTCTTCTTCGTTCTCGAGGCTAAGAGATACAAATTTGTCGGTCCAATCGTCATTGACTACATATGCCCATTCTGGACCGGAATATCTCCTGTTTGGTATCCTTTTCCTTTTCAATTTTGCATCTCTCTTTGATTCTGTCTCACTGGTACTTTCCTCTTTGGCCAAGTCTTTTTCTTCACTTGATGTTGGTACCACGACAGACACTTCCTTTCTTTTCTCTTTCACTCTTGGCCCTTCACTGTCGTTCAACGTTTCTCTAGTTCTTACTTTTACTGGTGATATACTTGGTCTTCTCTTTGCACTGTGTCCACTTGATGGACCTGCGATCTCTTCTGAAGAAGTTTGAACAGTTTTGTTCTGTTCTGCCTTATCCCCTCCTTCTGGGGAGTCAATCAGGTTTTCCTTTTCTTTTTCTGTACCGTCTGCTTCTGGGAAAGCCCTCCTCTGATCAGGCTCTCCTGCTTCTTCACCTCTTTCGAGCCCTTTGTCACCGTTACTTTCTTCAGGCTCTTTGTCACTTTCAGCTGCTTCAGGCTCTTTGTTACCTTCAGCTGCTTCGTCGCTGTCTGAGGTTTCTCCTTGGTCTTCCCCAAGTGAATCGGTTGTTTCGTCCTCAGAGAATATTTCTCTCTCCTCTATTTCTGCCTGTTCGCTCTTAGTTCTGTTTTGCTCTGTCTTCTTGATTTCAGTGTACCATTCATTTGCTCCACCAGTCCTGAGGCTTCAGGGCGATAGCTACAATGCAGTTTTTGCTCAATGTTCAGCGCTGCGCAAAGTAACTTTATCACCTCGTTATTGAAGTGACTTCCCCTATCTGATTCTAAAGAGATCGGGAATCCGAAACGTGGTATCAACTCCCTCAACAATAGTTTTGCAACTGTAAGGCTGTCATTTCTACGTGTGGGGTATGCTTCAATCCAGTGACTAAAAATGCACACAATCACCAACACATACTTCAGACCTCCATGCACAGGCATCTCAATAAAGTCCATCTGCATTCTGCTGAACGGGCCACTTGCCCTGCCAATGTGGCTCATCTTCACAACCGTTCCCTTTCCTGGGTTCATCTGCTGACAAATGACACAACGATGGCAAACTGCTTCTGCAGCTTGACGGAATCTGGGGTTAAACCAATCAGTTTTGAACAATCTTATCATGGCATCTCTCCCTAGGTGAGCCTGCCCATGATAGAACCGCGCTAGCTGCGATAAGAGACAATTTGGTAAAACAAATTTTCCCTCATTTGAAACCCATAACTCATCTGGTCTCTTTGTACATTGTGACTTAATCCAGGAAGCTCTTTCATCCTCTCTGACGCTATTCTGTAATGCTTTTAGTTCATCCATTGTATCCACGACCTTCAAGACAAATGCTTCAGCTGGTTCGAGCTCTGGCTCACTTATCAAATTCCATTCATCCCTGAGCAATATACAGTTCAAGGCACAAAATCTTGCGACTTGATCCGCATATGCATTTCCCAGAGAAACATAGTCCTGTCCTTTTGTATGAGCACTACACTTTACCACTGCAATTTCGGCTGGCATCTGAATGGCGTGTAACAATTCCTTTATTCTCTCCCCGTTTTTCACTGGGGACCCTGAAGAGGTCAGGAAACCTCTTTGTGACCATAATTGCCCAAAGTCGTGCACAATTCCAAACCTGTACTGACTATCAGTGTAAATGGTAACCTTCATCAATGTAGACAGTTGGCATGCTCTTGTAAGGGCTACAAGCTCTGCTACTTGTGCGGAGTAGACTCCTTGAAGCCAGGACGCTTCCAAGACACCTGTTACAGTACATACAGCATATCCTGCTTTCAATATTCCCAATGCATCTCTTAAACATGACCCATCAACAAAAACAATTTGGTCATTTTCATCAAGCTTAGTATCCTTAATGTCAGGTCGGGGTTTTGTGCAAAATTCAGTCACCTGAAGGCAGTCGTGCTCGACGTCTTCAGCGTTCTCAATTTCAGCATTTTCACCGGGAAGCAAGGTTGCTGGATTCAACGTAGTGCACCTTTTCAGCTGCACATTCGGTGAGCCCAGAATTATTGTTTCATACCTTGTGAGTCTTGCTCCAGTCATGTGTTGCGTTCGGGAGCGGGTCAAAAGTATCTCAACTGAGTGAGGGACCATGACTGTTAATGGGTGTCCCATCACTATTCCTTCACTCTGAGTGAGGCTGATACCAACTGCTGCTACGGCGCGCAAACACCCTGGCAGTGCTGCTGCGACCGGATCCAAAGTAGCTGAAAAATATGCTACTGGTCTGTTTATGCCACCATGGGCTTGGGTCAAGACAGACAAAGAACATGCATCACGTTCATGACAAAACAATGTGAAAGGCTTTGTGTAATCAGGCATACCTAAAGCTGGAGCCCTGCACATGCATTCTTTCAATTCAATAAAAGCATCCATCTCATCTCCTTTCAGCTCAATTTCATCCAAGGCATCCTTCTGGGTCAGTTTCAGTAAAGGCTTTGCTAGAGTTGAGAAGTTGGGAATCCACTGGCGACAATAGCTCACCATCCCCAAAAACTTCCTCACCTCCCTCCTTGTCTTTGGTGGACTCATTTGAAGTACACTTGTTATTCTTTCCTTCATTATTCTCCGTGACCCTTTCTCTATTTGATGACCCAAGTATTTCACTTTCTTCTGACAGAACTGCAACTTGGAAGGAGACACCTTGTGTCCATTCCTTCCCAAATGGTTCAGTAGGGCAATGGTGTCGGCTGTGCAGCCACTTTCTGTCTTAGATGCAATCAGTAAGTCATCAATGTACTGTACTAGGGTTGATTCGAATGGCAATTCTAACGCTTCCAAGTCTTTCTTTAGAATCTGATTGAAAATTGACGGTGACTCAGAAAACCCTTGAGGAATTCGACACCAACTGTAAACTCTGTCTAAGAATTTGAAACAAAAGAGAAATTGGCTGTCCTCATGAAGAGGCACCGAAAAGAATGCTTGTGACAAGTCGATGACTGAGAACCACTCGGCATCGCAAGGGATTTGAAACATTATCACAGCTGGATTCGGTACTACAGGGCAGCATTTAATTACGATGTCATTTATTTTCCTCAAGTCCTGCACTATTCGGACCTTTCCACTCGGCTTTATTAGTCCCATTATTGGTGAATTACATGGACTGCTGAACACTTCTTTCAGTACTCCCTGTTTTACAAACTCGTCAATGAGTTGGGCGACTTTCATGAGGGTGTCTTGTGCCATGTGGTATTGTGGGGTCTGGGGAAAGGTTACATTGGGTTTTACGGTCACTTTCACTGGTTCCACTCCTTTCACCAATCCCACCTCTTTTCCTGTCATATCCCACACTTCCTTTCCGACTGTTTCCCGTAATTCAGCTGGAATATCTTCTTCAGTTATCATCGGAAAAAGGTTAATCAGAGGATATTCTTCATCGACAGTTTCCATCTCATTCCCTTCTACACTATCCTCTTCTTCCCCATCACTGCTCGTCTGAATTCTAATTCCATCGTCCGAACACATAATCGAACATCCCAATTTGCACAATAGGTCTCTCCCTAACAGTGCTATCGGGCTTGAGTCACATACCACAAATTTGTGTGACCCTTGATAGTTACCAATTCTGACTGGTACTGGATCTGTGATTGGGTTCGTCAGGTACCTGTTTGCTACTCCCACTACTTGAACTGTTCTCCCTGAGAGTGGCAAATTTGGTACTTCAATGCTCCTAACAGTTGAACGTGTGGCTCCTGTGTCAACCAAGAATGAAACACGATGACCCATTACTCTTCCCTCCACATATGGACCCTTTTGATCAACTTCCAAGGATGCTGCAAGCACACAATTTCCCTCCTCATCTGTACTTTCACTCTCCCATACATTGTTTATTCCATTCTCACTGTGTAATGGGAACTGTTGTACTGTGCCATTTGTATTCATCACCTGACTCGAGACCTGTGGAGGAACCATCGCTTGCTGCTGACTCACTGGTGCCAAAGGTATTTGCATTTGCTGATTAGGTACCATGGGAAACTGCTGTTGCATTGGCTGCATTTGCGTCATCTGCATACGGGGCATCTGCATCTGCTGCGGCTGCATGGGCTGTAATCCTTGCAGCTGATTTATGGTCTGAAAATTTGGGTTTGGACCTCTCAATTTCGGTCCCCTCATTGTCTGGAATGCATTGACATCATTGTTTTGCTGACCAACACCTGCACCTTCCTGCACCATCATCGGGCACTCGCGTTTCCAATGTCCGACTATTCCGCACATGTGACACGGCATCACCCTTTTCATTGCCTGCACACCATTCGGAATCGCAACAGTTTTCAAATCCGGACCATTACTCCCAAAGCCTCCTCTGCCTCTGCCTCTCGCCTGTGGCTGAAACACCATGTTTCCCTGCGGCTGCGGCTGCGGCTGCGGCTGCGGTATCTGCTGTTGGAACCCTTGCAACCCTTGCAAACCTGTCTGAGCTGCTTTAAGTTGCATCATCATCACTTTCTCTTTCAACCTTTTCTGTTTCACTTCAATTTCGTCGCTACAGTATTTCGCATAATTCAACACTTCATCAATCGGTTTCGACTGCCAACAAATCAAATGCGTCTTTATCATCTGACTTATCTCTGGTCTCAGCCCTTCCACAAATCTAAACACAAAATGAAGCATGTCCTTCGCCTCTATTGTTTCCGTGCCACTGTAGCTCTTGAACGCCTTCAACAACCTCTCATAGTAACCATGAATCGACTCTTTAGCCTCTTGGGCAGTTCGATCAATCTTCTGCCAATCCACATTTTTCGCGGCAACCTTCGTCTTCAAATGCTCGATCACCTTATAGTACAAGCTCATTACCTTAGGTGATGGTGCACTCGTATCCCTGTCTCTCTCTGGTTCACTTGTCGGCCAACCTACAGCCCTTTTGCAGTCTTCCCACAAATCTGCCGGAACCACAATCTCAAAGAGGGTGTTCAGGTCTTCCCAAAGACATTTTGCAAGCTTCACAAACCTATCAGTCTGTTGATACCATTCAATCGGTTTCTCTCTCAGTTTGGGAAAATCATCCGTAAAGGACTGAATGTCGCTTCTGTGCCACGGTACATGTATTAATTTTCCCCCTGCTGTCTCCCTCATTGGTAACATGGTTATTGCATCACTACTCTGTGGTCTTTTCTCCTTGTGCTCTGGGACACTGTCTTTCTTCTTTTCCTTTTTCTTTGCCCATCTGCTCTCCCATTTGTCTAAGCACCTCCACACCTGTGCACTCTGCAGCAATTCTCTGAGGTGCGTTTTCATGCCTGCTGACCTCATGTGTTCAAAGTCTGTGGTCCCGAAATCCAATCTATAGCTCCTGCTCAAGTGTTTTGTCTTGTCTATCTCAACCCCGTTTTTGTCAGCTATTTCTTGCAACCTTTTATGTACCTTGTTCACTTCTCTCGTAATCCTGGGACATAGATACCTCAGCTCTTCTTCCGAGTAGGACTCTAACCTATTCAAACCCATAGTCCCTTCCACCAATTCTTCTGCTTCCATGTTCAACCTTACCCTATTCAGATAGTCTTCTCCCTTCCCACTGGCTGAGCTTTGTGTGGAATTCAGACTGTTGAACCACTGTGTCAACTGTTGCGCATTCAACCCCATCAGTGTAGCATTCACATCGACTGCCATTGATGGTTGCGGCAACTTTTCAGTGTTCGATGATAGCGGTATCATCAGTGGGGGACTCAACCTCACCACTGTTGACTGAGCACATATGGGACTAAACTCCATCAAGGACCCAGATCCAGTTGGCAGAGCCGCTATCGGAGTTGTCTCTGGAGTGTTTTCGAAGCACCTCCTTTCCGTCCCATTCTGCACCATTGATCCTTGACCGCTCATACCTGAGTTAGGCTGAATGTACAAAGGTACCGGTGGACCTTCAGTAATGGGTAGGGATATCGCATCTGGGTTCTGTCCATTCCCCAGGTTCTGAGGCTTGTTCATTCCCACATTATGGGTCATCAGTGCCGGCAAGCCCGTCTGACTCCCCGTCATCTGAGCATGTGCGGTTCCCCCCTGCATCTGCTTTTGAGGCATCAAAAACTGGGTTGATTCAGCTTGTGCCAATGTTGGGTTGCGACCATTCTGTACTCCCATTACGGTTGGATCTAGAATCATTCCCGTACTGTTGTCACTGCTGTAGTACCTTGGGACCTGCGGCTGATAATCTTCTGCTGTTTTCAATATAGGCACATCTGGATATATTCTCCTAACCTGCGGTATCTGCGGTGTGAACAGTAAACTCGGGTCCTTAGATCCCGATGGCGTTTCTGAATTCGGAGTTTCATTATTCTGTACCGGTGCCGGAGGGGCAGAACTGGTACTTGGACCTTGTTCACTCTCTGCATAAGGTGGTGGACGGTCGTTCAGCAATTGCATGATGAACTCCTCATCCTCTGACTCGTCTTCTCTATCTTTGGAACACCTCCTGTTTGTCTTACAGGTAGCTTTCTTGCCTGTCGCCTCTTCTTCCTTAGCAATTGTGGGAAACAATTTTATCCCCTGCAATATATCTGACCTCCACACCTTCTGTGCATTATCCCACCTAGCGTCCGCTAGTGTCTTTTCTACCTTTCTTATCCTGGTCTCGAACTTCTTTTGCTGTTGCTGTCTAGCCATTAGTTCCCAAACCGCTAGAGCCTCAAACTGTGCTGGCCTTGGAGGTACCTTCATGTCGTACATCGCGAATCTCAAATTCTCTAGGATCCTTATATTGAATGTCCCATGGATCGGGAACGCTACGCTCCCATGTTTCTCTGTCAGCTTGTGCCATTGCTTTAGCCAAAGGCACGGAGCTACCCCCCTTTCCTCCATTACAATGTAAGCTGGTGTACCTTCGGGTGGCGTCTCCTCTCCTACGCTCGCTTTAATGTAAGACTCCCCCTTCATCGCACTCTTTAATGCTTTAAAAAATTTCATTTTCTCATCTTTTATTTCACAAAGTTTGTAATCAATAAGTGACTTTAATTCCCGGAATACTCTTCGCTTGCCTTTCCCCTTCCAATCGAGCCCCACGGACTGCGTCCAATCCGTGCGCGACCCTTCTCTGCAACCAACCTATCCCAGCACGGCTCCTAGTGACGTCACACTCACTCACACTGCGGCTGACAAAGCCTCGCGGCTTGTCCTCCTTCACTCAGCTCCTCTCGTAACAACTTCTAGCATGTATCGCGAGCAACCAAATAATAATAAAACAGATCTGTCGGTTTACTACAGGAAGGGTAACACAATCGCTTCAGGACCTTAGGGATTTTTCACTAGCCTCGGCAGTTATTCCATCTTTCTTGGTCCCCACTTTCGCAAGCAAATCTGACCCGCAGACTCTGCTCTCAACTTGTCAATGATCTATTCTAGTGCACTTAGAATTTGTCAAAGCCCGAAGTCGAAGTTTTCTTTCACTCCCTTAACACACGTACCGACTCGTTGACCACGCCCGGTCAACCTATTAAACCGACCAGACCACAACATAAAACAAGTGTCTCATACACTTTTCAACATACTCCGGAGTCTCTTGACCTCGCAGGGCCCGTCTCAACAACAACAACCACGTGGACCTTTTTCTGCACAAAGCGCCACATACACATGAAGTTCGACGACTTCCCTACTCTCACACTCGGAGTCGCACCTCCGCTATTCTCTAAAATCCTCGCAACCCTTTCAAACAATCTGCGGCAATAAGCTGTGCAAGCGCAAAACCCTAACTTCACTCATACCGTCACTAGTACCGCCAACGCCGATTTCACACCTCCATTCTCTCCATTCGCAAGCTCCGAGATCCCGGGAAAGTCGCGGGGGGACTTAGGGCATCATCATTCTCTCAATCTGTTTTACCCAAGAAAAATCTAATTCAACACCATATACCTCTCGAGCGGGGTCCCAAAAGTCGAAACCATCAATTCAACACCATATACCTCTCGAATGGGGTCCCAAAAGTCGAAACCGTCCTCTACTACCATCTACTGATAGAGCGTTCCGTCCTAATAAATTACCTGTATCTGGACGCTCTTGGGTCGATGAATCTTTTGACCAAGTGGGGCTCTCTTCACCCGAGAGTAATCAATTTAATCAAATCAATAATCAATAACGAACATAAGCAATGCCCTGTTCAACATAACACTTCACAATTAATCCAGAAAACATTTCGGCGAACCATGACCTTTCGGCCATGAATAATCACACCAGTTTATTCAAATTTAATGCATTTATTTCCCTATATTAACAAAGCTAGCACGATATAAATGTGTCTCAACACCAAATGATATATGTAAATGAACATTAATAGCTGTCCATAATGGTGAAAAAGATGCAATCTATGCAGCATTTGAATAACAATGCATTCGATAATAGCAACGCAAACCACTAAAACTATAATCTGTAATGGGCTAATTGCATACATTAGTCAGCATAACAAGGTCTCAAATTGCATCGTGCAACAAATGAATCCTCATCTAACCTCAAATTAGCATCTGCATGTGGGATTTCATGCAAAAACAATTTAGCAACATTAATTTGGAAAACTCCTAACTAGGGCTCTTATCAAAAATCAGCAGTTGGTTACCTAAAAAGAAACACAATGCAATTGTACATTTTCCTTTCATATTTACCAAATTCAATCAGCATTCAAGGAAGTCTTCGTCTCACAGGTACCGGTTTCGATCAGCATGGGACGGGGGCAAAGGGGCAGGGTGGACGGGGCAATTGCCTCACAGCGGCAAGATAAAAGGACAAAACTACTACTTCATGCAAAGAGCAAATCAAAGTTAAAGTCTCTAGGGCGAGAATTTCTTAAAGTCTCTTTCTCTCGATTAGAGAAAGCATCAAAGTCTCATCGAACATCAATTGGCATCGTAGAAAATGGCAAAATAACGAGGTCGGCAAGATGGGCCATAATGGCCAATGTCTGCAAAATGGCGGGTAATGGCAAATGTCTAATGGGTAATGTCCGATGGAAAATGTCCGTAATAGCAAAAAAATTGCTACTTTCTTCTTGTGCACCGGGTTTAAATAATCAACAGTTCAAATCCAGTAGGGTCTTCCATTGGAGGGTTCATAGGTTGGCTTCAAATTGTCCAATCAAAAACAACAGTTCACAAGCTTCTACCTAGGCATACATTATCCTTGGAGTCGGGAACGTAAGTTGCAACATATTTTACCAATTAACTCACTTTCAGAGCGTCCATTGTCTGCACCTGCAGATTGACCTTGGAGCAAAGAAGAAGATGCCAGGCTGGCACGAAACCTTAAAGATAAGCATGTGAACCGATCTCACTGGAAAAGTACAGCTTCAAGCAAGAATACACGTTTATTAGCACATTGGAAAAACACGAGCATCTAAACCGTGAGACAAGGCAACTAGGCCAAAGCCTCCACTAAAGTTATGCTAAGTTAGAACATTTCAAACGAGCAAATCATGGCACACGTTTACGGTTATGTCAGATTAGTACAATTCTAATACATCACGTTATATAAAGCACGCTTATAAATGTTGGCAAACTACTCTGAGGGCACATTTGTCCCCGTACAATCTTTATTAGTTCGGTTAAAGTCACACTTGATTATTGCAGCACTACGTTTATGTGCTAATAAATGTAAAACCTTCATTTCTTCGTCATCAATCCCTCCTCTGATGACTACTTGTCATCACACAAAACCATTCCCACAAATTTTATTCCATTAAAATTCTGTCAGTTCTCTTTGCCTTTTAGTTCCCCTTGTTCTTGCCTTGTATTCTTCTGCCATTCTTTTCATCATTTTCTCTTCCTTCCTTCTCTTAATTCTTGCCATGATCATTAGTATTCCCCTCTTTATTCCCCAAATCCCAAAGATGCAAATTAGTACTATTAGTATTCCCTGTATTATTTTTAGTAATATTCCATTCCAAATGCCACCAAGCCAATTTCTCACTGAAGCAATTCCCTTTCCAACCTTCTCCCAAACTCCTGGTTCTTTCAATTCCTTCAAGTCTGCACTCTCTTTTGTTAGATTTGCAAGCATTGTTTTAATCTTCACACTATTGTCTGGTATATACGTGCAACAGTGACGCACACCAAGCATTTTGCAAACGCCGCCATCCTTTGCTAAAAGAATGTCTAGGGCAAGCCTGTTTTGAAGAGTCATAGCTCTTTCCGCTGCAAGTTCAGCATCCATCAGGATTATAGCACCTGAAAACTTTGTCAACATGTTATCCACTATAGTAGACAACTTTCTTATTTTGATGGAATTCAACACAACTCCCAATGAAGGAATCATGGCTCCAAATATATCTCCTACCACAGCAGCTGCGGTCTCTCTTTTCTGGATACGATGAGATCCAGACGTCTTTGGAATCACTGATAGGTCATCCAGTTGATAAACCTTTGGGAACACTATACCCAAATAACATCTCCCCCACCATCCCTTTGGAAGACGATAATAGGCATTATGCCCACAAATGTAATATACCCCTGGTATGACAGGATCAAGTCCGTTCAGCATGAATGTCCATTTGGCCTTAAAGATAAACGTATGTTTACATTCACTCGCTCCCACGAAAATGTTATCATAATAAGATTCACCACGATATATACAAAATTTCCCTACATGCCAAGCATCTAAAGCTATTCTCCCTTGTGTTTTTATTGCGGCAAAAGCATAATTATCTACTGAGGTCCTCTTACTTAGCTCTTTTTCTAATTTTGCATTCATTTGTGCCCTTCTATCATCTGTGCGATCTAAAAAGCTTATTTCTACTGTAGAGAGCGAGCAGGTAAGGTTTTCCCTATGAGCGTGAGCTGTTTCAAAAGGTTGCATCGGCTCGAAAAATTCCCTCATTATTTTAGCATCCCAATCTTTAGCAATCTGGCTTAGTTGCGTTATTATAGGAACATATGCAAAGGTAACATCATAATTTGAGTAAAAATACTGTATGTTAGTTTGACCATAAAATCTAGAAGTTACTATACTACATGTAATCCCATATGTAGGAGGCATGTGGTGATAAGTCACCCCTTCCGTTACAGATGTCGGTATCTGTGTACACACATAACAATCTTTCGCATCCATAGTCTCAACATATTCTGTTAGTAGGCGATAGAAAACATTATACGAAAGTTCCTTCTTATCATGCAAGTGTCTCTCATCTAATTCTAGTCTTTTCAATGCGGTTAGTTCAGTGACAGTAACAGGAGCAGAAGCAGAAGCATCAATTTTCTCATTCTCACCCTTACCACGCGTTGCAAGCACTATTGCCATTATTATTAGTACACATGCAGTTATCAAGCCTATACACGCATATTTACAATATTTCACTCTACTGTTTTGTGTAGCGTACCTAGTCATGATCTGTATAGAATCAGAGAGCTAGAAGCACCTATAAAAGAAACGATTTAGCAATTAGTTACAAAGCTGAACGAGCGCAATGTTCACACAGTTTTCTTCAGGAGCCCAGTTACTTATCCGTTAGCAGCATTTGTCTCAATTCGGCATTTGTCTCAATTCGGCAATAACTCAGTCTTTTATCAGTTAGCAACGTTGTCTCAAATCGGGTTTAAGAGTCAATCAGGTTATCAAAGTCTTATCAAGTTAGCAAATGTCTCATCCGGTTTAGCAATGTCTCAGCTGGTCGTATCACGTTAGATTATAGCAAGCAATGTCATTTATCAGTTTTTTTTTTTTTTTCAGTCAATAGTGTCCATAAAACTTTTCTTTTCTATTGGTATCTCTTCTTCTTCGTTCTCGAGGCTAAGAGATACAAATTCGTCGGTCCAATCGTCATTGACTACATATGCCCATTCTGGACCGGAATATCTCCTGTTTGGTATCCTTTTCCTTTTCAATTTTGCATCTCTCTTTGATTCTGTCTCACTGGTACTTTCCTCTTTGGCCAAGTCTTTTTCTTCACTTGATGTTGGTACCACGACAGACACTTCCTTTCTTTTCTCTTTCACTCTTGGCCCTTCACTGTCGTTCAACGTTTCTCTAGTTCTTACTTTTACTGGTGATATACTTGGTCTTCTCTTTGCACTGTGTCCACTTGATGGACCTGCGATCTCTTCTGAAGAAGTTTGAACAGTTTCGTTGTGTTCTGCCTTATCCCCTCCTTCTGGGGAGTCAATCAGGTTTTCCTTTTCTTTTTCTGTACCGTCTGCTTCTGGGAAAGCCCTCCTCTGATCAGGCTCTCCTGCTTCTTCACCTCTTTCGAGCCCTTTGTCACCGTTACTTTCTTCAGGCTCTTTGTCACTTTCAGCTGCTTCAGGCTCTTTGTTACCTTCAGCTGCTTTGTCGCTGTCTGAGGTTTCTCCTTGGTCTTCCCCAAGTGAATCGGTTGTTTCGTCCTCAGAGAATATTTCTCTCTCCTCTATTTCTGCCTGTTCGCTCTTAGTTCTGTTTTGCTCTGTCTTCTTGATTTCAGTGTACCATTCATTTGCTCCACCAGTCCTGAGGCTTCAGGGCGATAGCTACAATGCAGTTTTTGCTCAATGTTCAGCGCTGCGCAAAGTAACTTTATCACCTCGTTATTGAAGTGACTTCCCCAATCTGATTCTAAAGAGATCGGGAATCCGAAACGTGGTATCAACTTCCTCAACAATAGTTTTGCAACTGTAAGGCTGTCATTTCTACGTGTGGGGTATGCTTCAATCCAGTGACTAAAAATGCACACAATCACCAACACATACTTCAGACCTCCATGCACAGGCATCTCAATAAAGTCCATCTGCATTCTGCTGAACAGGCCACTTGCCCTGCCAATGTGGCTCATCTTCACAACCGTTCCCTTTCCTGGGTTCATCTGCTGACAAATGACACAACGATGGCAAACTGCTTCTGCAGCTTGACGGAATCTGGGGTTAAACCAATCAGTTTTGAACAATCTTATCATGGCATCTCTCCCTAGGTGAGCTTGCCCATGATAGAACCGCGCTAGCTGCGATAAGAGACAATTTGGTAAAACAAATTTTCCCTCATTTGAAACCCATAACTCATCTGGTCTCTTTGTACATTGTGACTTAATCCAGGAAGCTCTTTCATCCTCCCTGACGCTATTCTGTAATGCTTTTAGTTCATCCATTGTATCCACGACCTTCAAGGCAAATGCTTCAGCTGGTTCGAGCTCTGGCTCACTTATCAAATTCCATTCATCCCTGAGCAATATACAGTTCAAGGCACAAAATCTTGCGACTTGATCCGCATATGCATTTCCCAGAGAAACATAGTCCTGTCCTTTTGTATGAGCACTACACTTTACCACTGCAATTTCGGCTGGCATCTGAATGGCGTGTAACAATTCCTTTATTCTCTCCCCGTTTTTCACTGGGGACCCTGAAGAGGTCAGGAAACCTCTTAGTGACCATAATTGCCCAAAGTCGTGCACAATTCCAAACCCGTACTGACTATCAGTGTAAATGGTAACCTTCATCAATGTAGACAGTTGGCATGCTCTTGTAAGGGCTACAAGCTCTGCTACTTGTGCGGAGTAGACTCCTTGAAGCCAGGACGCTTCCAAGACACCTGTTACAGTACATACAGCATATCCTGCTTTCAATATTCCCAATGCATCTCTTAAACATGACCCATAAACAAAAACAATTTGGTCATTTTCATCAAGCTTAGTATCCTTAATGTCAGGTCGGGGTTTTGTGCAAAATTCAGTCACCTGAAGGCAGTCGTGCTCGACGTCTTCAGCGTTCTCAATTTCAGCATTTTCACCGGGAAGCAAGGTTGCTGGATTCAACGTAGTGCACCTTTTCAGCTGCACATTCGGTGAGCCCAGAATTATTGTTTCATACCTTGTGAGTCTTGCTCCAGTCATGTGTTGCGTTCGGGAGCAGGTCAAAAGTATCTCAACTGAGTGAGGGACCATGACTGTTAATGGGTGTCCCATAACTATTCCTTCACTCTGAGTGAGGCTGATACCAACTGCTGCTATGGCGCGCAAACACCCTGGCAGTGCTGCTGCGACCGGATCCAAAGTAGCTGAAAAATATGCTACTGGTCTGTTTATGCCACCATGGGCTTGGGTCAAGACAGACAAAGAACATGCATCACGTTCATGACAAAACAATGTGAAAGGCTTTGTGTAATCAGGCATACCTAAAGCTGGAGCCCTGCACATGCATTCTTTCAATTCAATAAAAGCATCCATCTCATCTCCTTTCAGCTCAATTTCATCCAAGGCATCCTTCTGGGTCAGTTTCAGTAAAGGCTTTGCTAGAGTTGAGAAGTTGGGAATCCACTGGCGACAATAGCTCACCATCCCCAAAAACTTCCTCACCTCCCTCCTTGTCTTTGGTGGACTCATTTGAAGTACACTTGTTATTCTTTCCTTCATTATTCTCCGTGACCCTTTCTCTATTTGATGACCCAAGTATTTCACTTTCTTCTGACAGAACTGCAACTTGGAAGGAGACACCTTGTGTCCATTCCTTCCCAAATGGTTCAGTAGGGCAATGGTGTCGGCTGTGCAGCCACTTTCTGTCTTAGATGCAATCAGTAAGTCATCAATGTACTGTACTAGGGTTGACTCGAATGGCAATTCTAACGCTTCTAAGTCTTTCTTTAGAATCTGATTGAAAATTGACGGTGACTCAGAAAACCCTTGAGGAATTCGACACCAACTGTAAACTCTGTCTAAGAATTTGAAACAAAAGAGAAATTGGCTGTCCTCATGAAGAGGCACCGAAAAGAATGCTTGTGACAAGTCGATGACTGAGAACCACTCGGCATCGCAAGGGATTTGAAACATTATCACAGCTGGATTCGGTACTACAGGGCAGCATTTAATTACAATGTCATTTATTTTCCTCAAGTCCTGCACTATTCGGACCTTTCCACTCGGCTTTATTAGTCCCATTATTGGTGAATTACATGGACTGCTGAACACTTCTTTCAGTACTCCCTGTTTTACAAACTCGTCAATGAGTTGGGCGACTTTCATGAGGGTGTCTTGTGCCATGTGGTATTGTGGGGTCTGGGGAAAGGTTACATTGGGTTTTACGGTCACTTTCACTGGTTCCACTCCTTTCACCAATCCCACCTCTTTTCCTGTCATATCCCACACTTCCTTTCCGACTGTTTCCCGTAATTCAGCTGGAATATCTTCTTCAGTTATCATCGGAAAAAGGTTAATCAGAGGATATTCTTCATCGACAGTTTCCATCTCATTCCCTTCTACACTATCCTCTTCTTCCCCATCACTGCTCGTCTGAATTCTAATTCCATCGTCCGAACACATAATCGAACATCCCAATTTGCACAATAGGTCTCTCCCTAACAGTGCTATCGGGCTTGAGTCACATACCACAAATTTGTGTGACCCTTGATAGTTACCAATTCTGACTGGTACTGGATCTGTGATTGGGTTCGTCAGGTACCTGTTTGCTACTCCCACTACTTGAACTGTTCTCCCTGAGAGTGGCAAATTTGGTACTTCAATGCTCCTAACAGTTGAACGTGTGGCTCCTGTGTCAACCAAGAATGAAACACGATGACCCATTACTCTTCCCTCCACATATGGACCCTTTTGATCAACTTCCAAGGATGCTGCAAGCACACAATTTCCCTCCTCATCTGAACTTTCACTCTCCCATACATTGTTTATTCCATTCTCACTGTGTAATGGGAACTGTTGTACTGTGCCATTTGTATTCATCACCTGACTCGAGACCTGTGGAGGAACCATCGCTTGCTGCTGACTCACTGGTGCCAAAGGTATTTGCATTTGCTGATTAGGTACCATGGGAAACTGCTGTTGCATTGGCTGCATTTGCGTCATCTGCATACGGGGCATCTGCATCTGCTGCGGCTGCATGGGCTGTAATCCTTGCAGCTGATTTATGGTCTGAAAATTTGGGTTTGGACCTCTCAATTTCGGTCCCCTCATTGTCTGGAATGCATTGACATCATTGTTTTGCTGACCAACACCTGCACCTTCCTGCACCATCATCGGGCACTCGCGTTTCCAATGTCCGACTATTCCGCACATGTGACACGGCATCACCCTTTTCATTGCCTGCACACCATTCGGAATCGCAACAGTGTTCAAATCCGGACCATTACTCCCAAAGCCTCCTCTGCCTCTGCCTCTCGCCTGTGGCTGAAACACCATGTTTCCCTGCGGCTGCGGCTGCGGTATCTGCTGTTGGAACCCTTGCAACCCTTGCAAACCTGTCTGAGCTGCTTTAAGTTGCATCATCATCACTTTCTCTTTCAACCTTTTCTGTTTCACTTCAATTTCGTTGCTACAGTATTTCGCATAATTCAACACTTCATCAATCGGTTTCGACTGCCAACAAATCAAATGCGTCTTTATCATCTGACTTATCTCTGGTCTCAGCCCTTCCACAAATCTAAACACAAAATGAAGCATGTCCTTCGCCTCTATTGTTTCCGTGCCACTGTAGCTCTTGAACGCCTTCAACAACCTCTCATAGTAACCATGAATCGACTCTTTAGCCTATTGGGCAGTTCGATCAATCTTCTGCCAATCCACATTTTTCGCGGCAACCTTCGTCTTCAAATGCTCGATCACCTTATAGTACAAGCTCATTACCATAGGTGATGGTGCACCCGTATCCCTGTCTCTCTCTGGTTCACTTGTCGGCCAACCTACAGCCCTTTTGCAGTCTTCCCACAAATCTGCCGGAACCACAATCTCAAAGAGGGTGTTCAGGTCTTCCCAAAGACATTTTGCAAGCTTCACAAACCTATCAGTCTGTTGATACCATTCAATCGGTTTCTCTCTCAGTTTGGGAAAATCATCCGTAAAGGACTGAATGTCGCTTCTGTGCCACGGTACATGTATTAATTTTCCCCCTGCTGTCTCCCTCATTGGTAACATGGTTATTGCATCACTACTCTGTGGTCTTTTCTCCTTGTGCTCTGGGACACTGTCTTTCTTCTTTTCCTTTTTCTTTGCCTATCTGCTCTCCCATTTGTCTAAGCACCTCCACACTTGTGCACTCTGCAGCAATTCTCTAAGGTGCGTTTTCATGCCTGCTGACCTCATGTGTTCAAAGTCTGTGGTCCCGAAATCCAATCTATAGCTCCTGCTCAAGTGTTTTGTCTTGTCTATCTCAACCCCGTTTTTGTCAGCTATTTCTTGCAACCTTTTATGTACCTTGTTCACTTCTCTCGTAATCCTGGGACATAGATACCTCAGCTCTTCTTCCGAGTAGGACTCTAACCTATTCAAACCCATAGTCCCTTCCACCAATTCTTCTGCTTCCATGTTCAACCTTACCCTATTCAGATAGTCTTCTCCCTTCCCACTGGCTGAGCTTTGTGTGGAATTCAGACTGTTGAACCACTGTGTCAGCTGTTGCGCATTCAACCCCATCAGTGTAGCATTCACATCGACTGCCATTGATGGTTGCGGCAACTTTTCAGTGTTCGATGATAGCGGTATCATCAGTGGGGGACTCGACCTCACCACTGTTGACTGAGCACATATGGGACTAAACTCCATCAAGGACCCAGATCCAGTTGGCAGAGCCGCTATCGAAGTTGTCTCTGGAGTGTTTTCTATGCACCTCCTTTCCGTCCCATTCTGCACCATTGATCCTTGACCGCTCATACCTGAGTTAGGCTGAATGTACAAAGGTACCGGTGGACCTACAGTAATGGGTAGGGATATCGCATCTGGGTTCTGTCCATTCCCCAGGTTCTGAGGCATGTTCATTCCCACATTATGGGTCATCATTGCCGGCATGCCCGTCTGACTCCCCGTCATCTGAGCATGTGCGGTTCCCCCCTGCATCTGCTTTTGAGGCATCAAAAACTGGGTTGATTCAGCTTGTGCCAATGTTGGGTTGCGACCATTCTGTACTCCCATTACGGTTGGATCTAGAATCATTCCCGTACTGTTGTCACTGCTGTAGTACCTTGGGACCTGCGGCTGATAATCTTCTGCTGTTTTCAATATAGGCACATCTGGATATATTCTCCTAACCTGCGGTATCTGCGGTGTGAACAGTAAACTCGGGTCCTTAGATCCCGATGGCGTTTCTGAATTCGGAGTTTCATTATTCTGTACCGGTGCCGGAGGGGCAGAACTGGTACTTGGACCTTGTTCACTCTCTGCATAAGGTGGTGGACGGTCGTTCAGCAATTGCATGATGAACTCATCCTCTGACTCGTCTTCTCTATCTTTGGAACACCTCCTGTTTGTCTTACAGGTAGCTTTCTTGCCTGTCGCCTCTTCTTCCTTAGCAATTGCGGGAAACAATTTTATCCCCTGCAATATATCTGACCTCCACACCTTCTGTGCATTATCCCACCTAGCGTCCGCTAGTGTCTTTTCTACCTTTCTTATCCTGGTCTCGAACTTCTTTTGCTGTTGCTGTCTAGCCATTAGTTCCCAAACCGCTAGAGCCTCAAACTGTGCTGGCCTTGGAGGTACCTTCATGTCGTACATCGCGAATCTCAAATTCTCTAGGATCCTTATATTGAATGTCCCATGGATCGGGAACGCTACGCTCCCATGTTTCTCTGTCAGCTTGTGCCATTGCTTTAGCCAAAGGCACGGAGCTACCCCCCTTTCCTCCATTACAATGTAAGCTGGTGTACCTTCGGGTGGCGTCTCCTCTCCTACGCTCGCTTTAATGTAAGACTCCCCCTTCATCGCACTCTTTAATGCTTTAAAAAATTTCATTTTCTCATCTTTTATTTCACAAAGTTTGTAATCAATAAGTGACTTTAATTCCCGGAATACTCTTCGCTTGCCTTTCCCCTTCCAATCGAGCCCCACGGACTGCGTCCAATCCGTGCGCGACCCTTCTCTGCTACCAACCTATCCCAGCGCGGCTCCTAGTGACGTCACACTGACTCACACTGCGGCTGACAAAGCCTCGCGGCTTGCCCTCCTTCACTCAGCTCCTCTCGTAACAACTTCTAGCATGTATCGCGAGCAACCAAATAATAATAAAACAGATCTGTCGGTTTACTACAGGAAGGGTAACACAATCGCTTCAGGACCTTAGGGATTTTTCACTAGCCTCGGCAGTTATTCCATCTTTCTCGGTCCCCACTTTCGCAAGCAAATCTGACCCGCAGACTCTGCTCTCAACTTGTCAATGATCTATTCTAGTGCACTTAGAATTTGTCAAAGCCCGAAGTCGAAGTTTTCTTTCACTCCCTTAACACACGTACCGACTCGTTGACCACGCCCGGTCAACCTATTAAACCGACCAGACCACAACATAAAACAAGTGTCTCATACACTTTTCAACATACTCCGGAGTCTCTTGACCTCGCAGGGCCCGTCTCAACAACAACAACCACGTGGACCTTTTTCTGCACAAAGCGCCACATACACATGAAGTTCGACGACTTCCCTACTCTCACACTCGGAGTCGCACCTCCGCTATTCTCTAAAATCCTCGCAACCCTTTCAAACAATCTGCGGCAATAAGCTGTGCAAGCGCAAAACCCTAACTTCACTCATACCGTCACTAGTACCGCCAACGCCGATTTCACACCTCCATTCTCTCCATTCGCAAGCTCCGAGATCCCGGGAAAGTCGCGGGGGGACTTAGGGCATCATCATTCTCTCAATCTGTTTTACCCAAGAAAAATCTAATTCAACACCATATACCTCTCGAGCGGGGTCCCAAAAGTCGAAACCATCAATTCAACACCATATACCTCTCGAGTGGGGTCCCAAAAGTCGAAACCGTCCTCTGCTACCATCTACTGATAGAGCGTTCCGTCCTAATAAATTACCTGTATCTGGACGCTCTTGGGTCGATGAATCTTTTGACCAAGTGGGGCTCTCTTCACCCGAGAGTAATCAATTTAATCAAATCAATAATCAATAACGAACATAAGCAATGCCCTGTTCAACATAACACTTCACAATTAATCCAGAAAACATTTCGGCGAACCATGACCTTTCGCCCATGAATAATCACACCAGTTTATTCAAAGTTAATGCATTTATTTCCCTATATTAACAAAGCTAGCACGATATAAATGTGTCTCAACACCAAATGATATATGTAAATGAACATTAATAGCTGTCCATAACGGCGAAAAAGATGCAATCTATGCAGCATTTGAATAACAATGCATTCGATAATAGCAACGCAAACCACTAAAACTATAATCTGTAATGGGCTAATTGCATACATTAGTCAGCATAACAAGGTCTCAAATTGCATCGTGCAACAAATGAATCCTCATCTAACCTCAAATTAGCATCTGCATGTGGGATTTCATGCAAAAACAATTTAGCAACATTAATTTGGAAAACTCCTAACTAGGGCTCTTATCAAAAATCAGCAGTTGGTTACCTAAAAAGAAACACAATGCAATTGTACATTTTCCTTTCATATTTACCAAATTCAATCAGCATTCAAGGAAGTCTTCGTCTCACAGGTACCGGTTTCGATCAGCATGGGACGGGGGCAAAGGGGCAGGGTGGACGGGGCAATTGCCTCACAGCGGCAAGATAAAAGGACAAAACTACTACTTCATGCAAAGGGCAAATCAAAGTTAAAGTCTCTAGGGCGAGAATTTCTTAAAGTCTCTTTCTCTCGATTAGAGAAAGCATCAAAGTCTCATCGAACATCAATTGGCATCGTAGAAGATGGCAAAATAACGAGGTCGGCAAGATGGGCCATAATGGCCAATGTCTGCAAAATGGCGGGTAATGGCAAATGTCTAATGGGTAATGTCCGATGGAAAATGTCCGTAATAGCAAAAAAATTGCTACTTTCTTCTTGTGCACCGGGTTTAAATAATCAACAGTTCAAATCCAGTAGGGTCTTCCATTGGAGGGTTCATAGGTTGGCTTCAAATTGTCCAATCAAAAACAACAGTTCACAAGCTTCTACCTAGGCATACATTATCCTTGGAGTCGGGAACGTAAGTTGCAACATATTTTACCAATTAACTCACTTTCAGAGCGTCCATTGTCTGCACCTGCAGATTGACCTTGGAGCAAAGAAGAAGATGCCAGGCTGGCACGAAACCTTAAAGATAAGCATGTGAACCGATCTCACTGGAAAAGTACAGCTTCAAGCAAGAATACACGTTTATTAGCACATTGGAAAAACACGAGCATCTAAACCGTGAGACAAGGCAACTAGGCCAAAGCCTCCACTAAAGTTATGCTAAGTTAGAACATTTCAAACGAGCAAATCATGGCACACGTTTACGGTTATGTCAGATTAGTACAATTCTAATACATCACGTTATATAAAGCACGCTTATAAATGTTGGCAAACTACTCTGAGGGCACATTTGTCCCCGTACAATCTTTATTAGTTCGGTTAAAGTCACACTTGATTATTGCAGCACTACGTTTATGCGCTAATAAATGTAAAACCTTCATTTCTGCGTCATCAAGCCTGCGTTGCATGCGCTCGCGCATGCGTATCGCAGCGAGACGCTTTAGTATTTAGAAAAGGGCTCGGAGCCCTGTCAACTTCACCTTAGTGTTTTTTATTGGTTCCTGGGCTTGCCTAATAAAATCTGCTTGCTTTCATTAGTCGAAGGCACGCATACGTCATGCCTTTTCCGGTGGCTAGCCCTCCTCGAGCGCAGCGACCAAGTACAAAAAACATGCGAGGCTCGCTGTTTTCCATCGGGCTCGCGGACTTCTTTTTCTCTAATTTACGAGCGCGATCTCGCTTGGCAGAAGTCGAGCGCTTTACATAGTTAATTTCACTTTTTCGGGTTATGTGCATAAATGCACTTTTGCCCGATAGGTGAAAAGTCGGGTTAGGAGTTTACAACGCGATCAGCTCTAACATGAGCAAACGCGAGACCCGTTGCATTGCAAATGCTTGTTTAGTTATGGTCTTGTTTGCCTTAAATTGAAGAAATGACATGTAAGTACATGTCTTGAACAGTTTATAAAAGGAAACAAACCAGGATTTGAACAGAAAATAGTTTTTTTTTAAAACTCTAGGTTGAATGCCAGCCTGCATCCACCTTAATGGGCCGGGTAGGCCCTGCGTGAGGAGTTTATCATTCGAGTAAATGGACTGTGAGGGGAAGGGGGTTGTGGTGAAGGAATGGCATGGCGTGCTCCGTGACGTCATCTGTGACGTCGGCACCCACAGGCAACGCAGTCTGTGCGGGCTGCTGATGGGCACGCTCCAGGCGTCGGAATGTAAACACTGTGCACGAGATGGAGGCGGGCCTTGCTCAGCCAGGCCCTTTAATATGCTTTCAAAAGATACTCGGTGGAGCGAGCTGCGCTGGACCCGACGGGCATGAAGGTGCAAGTCTGTAAAAATAAAAACAGATTGCACAGTCCAGCTGTCTGAGCTAGCCTTTAAATTACCTTTAACATTTCTCTTTGACAGTTTATTTATACCTGACACAGGTTTAGGCATTCAGATGAATTGGATGATTGCAAGATGGTCGACTTCTTTCAAAGGCCAATAGGGCTGGGGCAGGGCCAGTCGCATGTTAGCTCATTATGGAAACTCAAGTAGAATGTACCATAAAAAGAAGTAGGCTGGGAAGATGCACGGTTACTAACCTGGAAAAACGGGGCCTGATGTGTTCTTATGATGCTTCTCCCCAAGTAGGACCTGCTTGAGCCAGTAGTTAGTTTGATAGTGGGGTTCTTTGTCCCAAGGGCAAATTCCAGGTAGGAGGTCTTGGGAAGTGCAGAGCACTGGAGCGCCTCCCAGCAAGGAGCAAGGGGCGCAGAGTGATGATTTCAAGATTAAAAAGGCTATTGCCCAGCAGTTTACAGAATTCTGTCCACTTGGAGCACTTCCTCTGTTTGGCACAATGCACAATGCATTAACTGTCCACAGTCCAGCATCCTGTCCTATTACTCGCTAACTTTATGCTGGTCTTTGACCATGTATAGTACAACGGAGCTTCTAAGTTCGCACTATAGAAATACCCTATACACAGGCACAAAAGTGAACCTTGGAAGCTGGTGATAGTGTCAAAGGACTCTCGTCATGGAGATGAGGCTGCTGGATTTGGGTGGTAGCACCACTGCATATGGGGGACTGAGTTTGATCCCACACTGTCTAATAGCTGTCGGCCTAACCCTTTCAGCTAGCAGCACCCCATTAAAACACAAGAGTAAAGGTTATTTGAGGCAGCCTGGCGCATGACACTAAGAATTCTCAGGTAAGTCATGGTAGAACAGATCTTACACCTGTCTCTTAGTTACACGGGTCACATACATGCAGTGACAAACAGAAACAGGATGTGGTTCAATGCATTTTATCGAAGCATCTGCGTTCTATGTAAAAAGGCATGAATTCTGAATATTAGGATAATGAAACACAGCACTATTATTGTGGTGACCAGTTAAGTGAAATAGATAAAAAGTCCCACCATACTGTCAAAGGAGTGAATCAAAAATCCCTACCTGCACTACTAAAAACCTACATGAACACAATAGCGGTGATAGCCCTAATCTGCCCGTCTAGTCTCTGCAAAGAATCTCATTCACCATACCTACGCGATAGGTAGAGAAGAGATCTGTTTATCTGCTGGGAGTTCTTCCATGTGAATGGAGGAAGAGGCAGACCTGCAACGACAGGGTGCAGCATAACATGGCTGGCTGACTGCAATATCCCCTCTGCCTTGATTTGAGCAGCATGTTTTATAATAAAACATGTTGTTGTTCTAAGAACTGCCCTGATGTGATAATACGTCTTTTCTGTGTAAGGTACACATTGTACTCTTTGGTCCGGCAAAGATCTCTCCCAGCTGCAGGGCCTCACACAAGAGCACTGGGGATGTGCGTAACTTGCATAATTTTCTCTAGTGCAATTACACTGAGTTACTGAGGAATTACGTGGAATGGCACTTAATTACGCAAGGAGAGTAATCCAGCATTTAACGCTACTTTGTTAGTGTAAAATGCACCCTCACGTCCATAATGGAACAGGGGATGCATTTTGTAGTAAAAAAATAGTGCTACATGCAACATAACCTGAACAGCAGCAGCCACCTACACTCCCTTAGTTTGTTTTTCCTCTGCCCTTATGGTTGGCTATATGCCCCAAATTATTTTAAATTATGCAACTGAGTGGGCATAGTTGCATAAGTTTCGTAATTTCACCTCACCAGACTAACACTGAATTACCTAAATTGCTCTGATTCCTCAAGGATAATTAATACTTCGCCCAGACCTAGTGAGCACCTACCATTGTCTTGCCACAAAACCGGTACTAAACATACTTTCTTGTAAGTGACTCACTATTTGACCACTGCCTTCCTTGCTCTGTACAGGCACAGTTGTGCTGCACTCTGAGTGAAAAGCAGTGCAGTAGTCCACAGTGTGTGCCTTGGAACCTGTGTGTTGTTTTCTGACAATATATTAACAACTGAGTGGTGCTGAAGTGCTTATTCTGAAACAGGAAAGAGCACAGACTTCCATATGAAAATGTGACTTTCATGGAGTCTAAACTTTTGACAATAGTATGGCTGCTTTCATACGCTGCCAAACCACTTTAATATTACTTACCTTTCATCATTCCTCCATAGGCAGCAGTTGCCCTTGTGCCCAGTGCTTAATCTGTAAATAAAAATGTGCTGGTGCCGAAAGCTCTCCTCCGAAACAAGCGGCTGCTGCAATTAAGTGTGTGAGCACAGAATACGGAGGCAGCGTGATCCTGAAGCCACCCCGGGCATCTTTAATCCATTTACAGACACTCCCTGCCCCTTCCGCTCACTCTTGCAGCTTTCTCCTTTCTCCCTTTGTGATGCTTTTTCGTTTTTCTCTTAGTCCGTCTTTACATATGAAGCTTTCGCTCATAGTAAATGTTTGAGGCAGAAAAATAAGTGCCGCCCTAAAAAATAAGGGCCGGTGCTTTGCACCGGAAGCCACCAGCACAAATTAAACCCTGCTTATGCCTATATTGAACAGGAGAAATGTTAAAGCATGCCGGCAGTACAGGACAAGACCACCCTCAAAAACACTGCTCCGCCAGTGTGGGCTGCCTGGGGAGGTGGTGATAGGCCATGAGGGAACAATATCTAGTTGAAAAAAGCCCCACCACCTCGTTATGCGGTGGCCTGGACTGACAAGACTGGAAGCGGTCTTCATACAGCAGTGTCAACAGAAACTCCACTTTGGATTGGGTTTAAGTAACATTTGGTATTGATTGTATCACTTATATAGGGCTTCATACCCCTGTATGGGTTTCCAAAGCTCATTTTCAGAGGGGTAATATGATGCGTTTGGTTGGATGTGGCTGGTAGAGTGTTGCATTTGTTGTGACCCCATGAGAAGTGTTTTGGTGTCCTGCATGAGTGGATATAGAGGTGCTTTTATTATATCTTGAGCACAGGGCTTCATAGAGTGATGGTGGGGGTGTGGGAGATAGGCATGCAAATTATACTTACATGTAGGTTTAAAACATAGCTGGCTACATTGCACCAGACTAGCCAGAGGGGCAGTGCGGTGCTGTGTGCATGTACACTGAAAGAGGGGCTGGGGCAGGAGTCAGAGGAGCCCTAGTAATCCATATGGCAACACGTGCAAAGAAGAGAAGCTTTCAAAATAGTATAATGGTGCCAAATGGACAAGAATGGGAGTTGGCGATGTGAGAGGTGGACATGCAGATTTTTAAAGCCAGGGGTGCTGCCTACTGCTGTACAAATGCATCTTGTGAGAAAGGAAAGAAGTAAAAAAAAAAGAAATCAAGCAGTGCTTAATTTGAGCCGGTGGTTTCCAGTGCTCGGCACCAGCACTTAATTGTCAACAGCATCACTTGACAGCCAGCCATATGGTGGCACTGTTTGTCTAATTTTGTGATGAGATAACAACAGTTGTTAAATAATTCTATATAGATTAAAAATGACTAATACCTGCCACCCAAGTCATGAAAGAATAGCTTTGAGCAAGATTAGTCATTTTTAATGTATAAATAGGGCGCAGTTATCGGAAGTACAGCAGGTACAGTGGCATTGGAGCTCCTCCCAGCAAGGAGCTCAGGGGCGCAGTTATCAATAGGCAGCAGGTGCAGTGGCACTGGAGCTCAGGGGTGAGGAGTCCACTGCAGCTCCTCCCAGCAAGGAGCACAGGGGCGCGGTTATCAATAGTGCAGCAGGTGCAGTGGCACTGGAGCTCCTCCCAGCAAGGAGCACAGGGGCGCAGTTATCAATAGGCAGCAGGTGCAGTGGCACTGGAGCTCAGGGGTGAGGAGTCCACTGCAGCTCCTCCCAGCAAGGAGCACAGGAGCGCGGTTATCAATAGTGCAGCAGGTACAGTGGCACTGGAGCTCAGGGGTGAGGAGTCCAATGCACCTCCTCCCAGCAAGGAGCACAGGGGCGCAGTTATCAATAGTGCAGCAGGTGCAGTGGCACTGGAGCTCCTCCCAGCAAGGAGCACAGGGGCGCAGTTATCAATAGGCAGCAGGTGCAGTGACACTGGAGCTTAGGGGTGAGGAGTCCACTGCAGCTCCTCCCAGCAAGGAGCACAGGGGCGCGGTTATCAATAGTGCAGCAGGTGCAGTGGCACTGGAGCTCCTCCCAGCAAGGAGCACAGGGGCGCAGTTATCAATAGGCAGCAAGTGCAGTGGCACTGGAGCTCAGGGGTGAGAAGTCCACTGCAGCTCCTCCCAGCAAGCAGCACAGGGGCGCGGTTATCAATAGTGCAGCAGGTACAGTGGCACTGGAGCTCAGGGGTGAGGAGTCCACTGCACCTCCTCCCAGCAAGGAGCACAGGGGCACAGTTATCAATAGTGCAGCAGGTACAGTGGCACTGGAGCTCCTCCCAGCAAGGAGCACAGGGGCGCAGTTATCAATAGGCAGCAGGTGCAGTGACACTGGAGCTCAGGGGTGAGGAGTCCACTGCAGCTCCTCCCAGCAAGGAGCACAGGGGCGCGGTTATCAATAGTGCAGCAGGTGCAGTGGCACTGGAGCTCCTCCCAGCAAGGAGCACAGGGGCGCAGTTATCAATAGGCAGCAGGTGCAGTGACACTGGAGCTCAGGGGTGAGGAGTCCACTGCAGCTCCTCCCAGCAAGGAGCACAGGGGCGCGGTTATCAATAGTGCAGCAGGTGCAGTGGCACTGGAGCTCCTCCCAGCAAGGAGCACAGGGGCGCAGTTATTAATAAGCAGCAGGTGCAGTGGCACTGGAGCTCAGGGGTGAGGAGTCCACTGCAGCTGCACCCAGCACGGAGCACAGGGGTGCAGTTATCAACAGTGCAGCGGGTACAGTGGCACTGGAGCTCAGGGGTGAGGAGTCCACTGCAGATGCTCTGAGCATGGAGCAAAGTAGCACAGTTTTCAATAGTGGAGCAGGTGCAGTGGCACTGGAGCTCCTCCCCGCATGGAACACAGGGGAGCAGTTATCAATAGGCAACAGGTGCAGTGGCACTGGAGCTCAGGGGTGAGGCCTCCACTGCAGCTGCTTGTAGCACGGGGCACAGGGGAGCAGTTATCAATAGGCAGCAGATGCAGTGGCACTTGAGCTCAGGGGTGAGAAGTCCACTGCAGCTACTTCCAGCACAGAGCACAGGGGCGCAGTTATCAATAGGCAGCAGGTGCAGTGGCACTGGAGCTCAGGGGTGAGGACTCCACTGCAGCTGCTTCCAGCACGGAGCACTGAGGTGCAGTTATCAATAGTGCAGCAAATGCAGTGGCACTGGAGATCCTCCCAGCATAGAGCACAGAGGCGCAGTTATCAATAGGCAGCAGGTGCAGTGGCACTGGAGCTCAGGGGTGAGGCCTCCACTGCAGCTGCTTGTAGCACGGGGCACAGGGGAGCAGTTATCAATAGGCAGCAGATGCAGTGGCACTTGAGCTCAGGGGTGAGAAGTCCACTGCAGCTACTTCCAGCACTGAGCACAGGGGCGCAGTTATCAATAGGCAGCAGGTGCAGTGGCACTGGAGCTCAGGGGTGAGGACTCCACTGCAGCTGCTTCCAGCACGGAGCACTGAGGTGCAGTTATCAATAGTGCAGCAAATGCAGTGGCACTGGAGATCCTCCCAGCATAGAGCACAGAGGCGCAGTTATCAATAGGCAGCAGGTGCAGTGGCACTGGAGCTCAGGGGTGAGGAGTCCACTGCAGCTGCTTCCAGCACGGAGCACAGAGGCGCAGTTATCAATAGTGCAGCAGATGCAGTGTAACTGGAGCTCCTCCCAGCTTGAAGCACAGTGGCGCAGTTATCAATATGCAGCGGGTGCAGTGGCACTGGAGCTCAGGGGTGAGGAGTCCACTGCAGATCCTCTGAGCATGGAGCACAGTAGCACAGTTTCCAATAGTGCAGCAGGTGCAGTGGCACTGGAGCTCCTCCCCGCACGGAACACAGGGGAGCAGTTATCAATAGGCAGCAGGTGCAGTGGCACTGGAGCTCAGGGGTGAGGCCTCCACTGCAGCTGCTTGCAGCACGAGGCACAGGGGAGCAGTTATCAATAGGCAGCAGATGCAGTGGCACTGGAGCTCAGGGATGAGGAGTCCACTGCAGCTGCTTCCAGCACGGAGCACTGAGGTGCAGTTATCAATAGTGCAGCAAATGCAGTGGCACTGGAGATCCTCCCAGCATAGAGCACAGGGGCGCAGTTATCAATAGGCAGCAGGTACAGTGGCACTGGAGCTCAGGGGTGAGGAGTCCACTGCAGCTGCTTCCAGCACGGAGCACAGAGGCGCAGTTATCAATAGTGCAGCAGATGCAGTGTAACTGGAGCTCCTCCCAGCTTGGAGCACAGTGGCGCAGTTATCAATATGCAGCGGGTGCAGTGGCACTGGAGCTCAGGGGTGAGGAGTCCACTGCAGATCCTCTGAGCATGGAGCACAGTAGCACAGTTTCCAATAGTGCAGCAGGTGCAGTGGCACTGGAGCTCCTCCCCGCACGGAACACAGGGGAGCAGTTATCAATAGGCAGCAGGTGCAGTGACACTGGAGCTCAGGGGTGAGGAGTCCACTGCAGCTCCTCCCAGCAAGGAGCACAGGGGCGCGGTTATCAATAGTGCAGCAGGTGCAGTGGAACTGGAGCTCCTCCCAGCAAGGAGCACAGGGGCGCAGTTATTAATAAGCAGCAGGTGCAGTGGCACTGGAGCTCAGGGGTGAGGAGTCCACTGCAGCTGCTCCCAGCACGGAGCACAGGGGTGCAGTTATCAACAGTGCAGCGGGTACAGTGGCACTGGAGCTCAGGGGTGAGGAGTCCACTGCAGATGCTCTGAGCATGGAGCAAAGTAGCACAGTTTTCAATAGTGCAGCAGGTGCAGTGGCACTGGAGCTCCTCCCCGCATGGAACACAGGGGAGCAGTTATCAATAGGCAACAGGTGCAGTGGCACTGGAGCTCAGGGGTGAGGCCTCCACTGCAGCTGCTTGTAGCACGGGGCACAGGGGAGCAGTTATCAATAGGCAGCAGATGCAGTGGCACTTGAGCTCAGGGGTGAGAAGTCCACTGCAGCTACTTCCAGCACAGAGCACAGGGGCGCAGTTATCAATAGGCAGCAGGTGCAGTGGCACTGGAGCTCAGGGGTGAGGACTCCACTGCAGCTGCTTCCAGCACGGAGCACTGAGGTGCAGTTATCAATAGTGCAGCAAATGCAGTGGCACTGGAGATCCTCCCAGCATAGAGCACAGAGGCGCAGTTATCAATAGGCAGCAGGTGCAGTGGCACTGGAGCTCAGGGGTGAGGCCTCCACTGCAGCTGCTTGTAGCACGGGGCACAGGGGAGCAGTTATCAATAGGCAGCAGATGCAGTGGCACTTGAGCTCAGGGGTGAGAAGTCCACTGCAGCTACTTCCAGCACTGAGCACAGGGGCGCAGTTATCAATAGGCAGCAGGTGCAGTGGCACTGGAGCTCAGGGGTGAGGACTCCACTGCAGCTGCTTCCAGCACGGAGCACTGAGGTGCAGTTATCAATAGTGCAGCAAATGCAGTGGCACTGGAGATCCTCCCAGCATAGAGCACAGAGGCGCAGTTATCAATAGGCAGCAGGTGCAGTGGCACTGGAGCTCAGGGGTGAGGAGTCCACTGCAGCTGCTTCCAGCACGGAGCACAGAGGCGCAGTTATCAATAGTGCAGCAGATGCAGTGTAACTGGAGCTCCTCCCAGCTTGAAGCACAGTGGCGCAGTTATCAATATGCAGCGGGTGCAGTGGCACTGGAGCTCAGGGGTGAGGAGTCCACTGCAGATCCTCTGAGCATGGAGCACAGTAGCACAGTTTCCAATAGTGCAGCAGGTGCAGTGGCACTGGAGCTCCTCCCCGCACGGAACACAGGGGAGCAGTTATCAATAGGCAGCAGGTGCAGTGGCACTGGAGCTCAGGGGTGAGGCCTCCACTGCAGCTGCTTGCAGCACGAGGCACAGGGGAGCAGTTATCAATAGGCAGCAGATGCAGTGGCACTGGAGCTCAGGGATGAGGAGTCCACTGCAGCTGCTTCCAGCACGGAGCACTGAGGTGCAGTTATCAATAGTGCAGCAAATGCAGTGGCACTGGAGATCCTCCCAGCATAGAGCACAGGGGCGCAGTTATCAATAGGCAGCAGGTACAGTGGCACTGGAGCTCAGGGGTGAGGAGTCCACTGCAGCTGCTTCCAGCACGGAGCACAGAGGCGCAGTTATCAATAGTGCAGCAGATGCAGTGTAACTGGAGCTCCTCCCAGCTTGGAGCACAGTGGCGCAGTTATCAATATGCAGCGGGTGCAGTGGCACTGGAGCTCAGGGGTGAGGAGTCCACTGCAGATCCTCTGAGCATGGAGCACAGTAGCACAGTTTCCAATAGTGCAGCAGGTGCAGTGGCACTGGAGCTCCTCCCCGCACGGAACACAGGGGAGCAGTTATCAATAGGCAGCAGGTGCAGTGACACTGGAGCTCAGGGGTGAGGAGTCCACTGCAGCTCCTCCCAGCAAGGAGCACAGGGGCGCGGTTATCAATAGTGCAGCAGGTGCAGTGGAACTGGAGCTCCTCCCAGCAAGGAGCACAGGGGCGCAGTTATTAATAAGCAGCAGGTGCAGTGGCACTGGAGCTCAGGGGTGAGGAGTCCACTGCAGCTGCTCCCAGCACGGAGCACAGGGGTGCAGTTATCAACAGTGCAGCGGGTACAGTGGCACTGGAGCTCAGGGGTGAGGAGTCCACTGCAGATGCTCTGAGCATGGAGCAAAGTAGCACAGTTTTCAATAGTGCAGCAGGTGCAGTGGCACTGGAGCTCCTCCCCGCATGGAACACAGGGGAGCAGTTATCAATAGGCAACAGGTGCAGTGGCACTGGAGCTCAGGGGTGAGGCCTCCACTGCAGCTGCTTGCAGCACGGGGCACAGGGGAGCAGTTATCAATAGGCAGCAGATGCAGTGGCACTGGAGCTCAGGGGTGAGAAGTCCACTGCAGCTACTTCCAGCACAGAGCACAGGGGTGCAGTTATCAATAGGCAGCAGGTGCAGTGGCACTGGAGCTCAGGGGTGAGGAGTCCACTGCAGCTGCTTCCAGCACGGAGCACTGAGGTGCAGTTATCAATAGTGCAGCAAATGCAGTGGCACTGGAGATCCTCCCAGGATGGAGCACAGGGGCGCAGTTATCAATAGGCAGCAGGTGCAGTGGCACTGGAGCTCAGGGGTGAGAAGTCCACTGCAGCTGCTTCCAGCATGGAGCACAGAGGCGCAGTTATCAATAGTGCAGCAGATGCAGTGTAACTGGAGCTCCTCCCAGCTTGGAGCACAGTGGCGCAGTTATCAATATGCAGCGGGTGCAGTGGCACTGGAGCTCAGGGGTGAGGAGTCCACTGCAGATCCTCTGAGCATGGAGCACAGTAGCACAGTTTCCAATAGTGCAGCAGGTGCAGTGGCACTGGAGCTCCTCCCCGCATGGAACACAGGGGAGCAGTTATCAATAGGCAGCAGGTGCAGTGGCACTGGAGCTCAGGGGTGAGGCCTCCACTGCAGCTGCTTGCAGCACGGGGCACAGGGGAGCAGTTATCAATAGGCAGCAGATGCAGTGGCACTGGAGCTCAGGGGTGAGGAGTCCACTGCATTTACTTCCAGCACAGAGCACAGGGGCGCAGTTATCAATAGGCAGCAGGTGCAGTGGCACTGGAGCTCAGGGGTGAGGAGTCCACTGCAGCTGCTTCCAGCAAGGAGCACTGAGGTGCAGTTATCAATAGTGCAGCAAATGCAGTGGCACTGGAGATCCTCCCAGCATAGAGCACAGGGGCGCAGTTATCAATAGGCAGCAGGTGCAGTGGCACTGGAGCTCAGGGGTGAGGAGTCCACTGCAGATGCTTCCAGCAAGGAGCACTGAGGTGCAGTTATCAATAGTGCAGCAAATGCAGTGGCACTGGAGATCCTCCCAGCATAGAGCACAGGGGCGCAGTTATCAATAGGCAGCAGGTGCAGTGGCACTGGAGCTCAGGGGTGAGGAGTCCACTGCAGATGCTTCCAGCACGGAGCACAGAGGCACAGTTATCAATAGTGCAGCAGATGCAGTGGCACTGGAGCTCCTCCCAGCTTGGAGCACAGTGGCGCAGTTATCAATATGCAGCGGGTGCAGTGGCACTGGAGCTCAGGGGTGAGGAGTCCACTGCAGATCCTCTGAGCATGGAGCACAGTAGCACAGTTTCCAATAGTGCAGCAGGTGCAGTGGCACTGGAGCTCCTCCCCGCATGGAACACAGGGGAGCAGTTATCAATAGGCAACAGGTGCAGTGGCAATGGAGCTCAGGGGTGAGGCCTCCACTGCAGCTGCTTGCAGCACGGGGCACAGGGGAGCAGTTATCAATAGGCAGCAGATGCAGTGGCACTGGAGCTCAGGGGTGAGAAGTCCACTGCAGCTACTTCCAGCACAGAGCACAGGGGCGCAGTTATCAATAGGCAGCAGGTGCAGTGGCACTGGAGCTCAGGGGTGAGGAGTCCACTGCAGCTGCTTCCAGCACGGAGCACTGAGGTGCAGTTATCAATAGTGCAACAAATGCAGTGGCACTGGAGATCCTCCCAGCATAGAGCACAGGGGCGCAGTTATCAATAGGCAGCAGGTGCAGTGGCACTGGAGCTCAGGGGTGAGGAGTCCACTGCAGCTGCTTCCAGCACGGAGCACAGAGGCGCAGTTATCAATAGTGCAGCGGATGCAGTGTAACTGGAGCTCCTCCCAGCTTGGAGCACAGTGGCGCAGTTATCAATATGCAGCGGGTGCAGTGGAACTGGAGCTCAGGGGTGAGGAGTCCACTGCAGATCCTCTGAGCATGGAGCACAGTAGCACAGTTTCAAATAGTGCAGCAGGTGCAGTGGCACTGGAGCTCCTCCCCGCACGGAACACAGGGGAGCAGTTATCAATAGGCAGCAGGTGCAGTGGCACTGGAGCTCAGGGGTGAGGCCTCCACTGCAGCTGCTTGCAGCACGGGGCCCAGGGGAGCAGTTATCAATAGGCAGCAGATGCAGTGGCACTGGAGCTCAGGGGTGAGGAGTCCACTGCAGCTACTTCCAGCACAGAGCACAGGGGCGCAGTTATCAATAGGCAGCAGGTGCAGTGGCACTGGAGCTCAGGGGTGAGGAGTCCACTGCAGCTGCTTCCAGCAAGGAGCACTGAGGTGCAGTTATCAATAGTGCAGCAAATGCAGTGGCACTGGAGATCCTCCCAGCATAGAGCACAGGGGCGCAGTTATCAATAGGCAGCAGGTGCAGTGGCACTGGAGCTCAGGGGTGAGGAGTCCACTGCAGCTGCTTCCAGCACGGAGCACAGAGGCGCAGTTATCAATAGTGCAGCAGATGCAGTGTAACTGGAGCTCCTCCCAGCTTGGAGCACAGTGGCGCAGTTATCAATATGCAGCGGGTGCAGTGGCACTGGAGCTCAGGGGTGAGGAGTCCACTGCAGATGCTCTGAGCATGGAGCACAGTTTTCAATGGTGCAGCAGGTGCAGTGGCACTGGCGCTCCTCCCAGCAGGGAGCACAGTGGTGCAGTTATCAATATGCAGTGGGTGCAGTGGCACAGGGGGGTGAGGAGTCCACTACTGCCTGCTGCAGAACTGGAGGTGAAGCCTTCATTAGTACTGCAGTGCGGGTGGCACTAGAGAAGAAGAGGGGAGAAGCCTTTGAGCCTAAAGGGCTCGTCATCGGCAGTACTCTAGACTTCTGTGACACAGTTTATCATCCCCGGTAGGCCAGGTAGAGTCCTCGTACATTGTGGTTGATTCTTAAACACTTTTGCGCATCTAAGTGAAGGTTGGGTGGGCAAAAAGCGTCATTCGTGCCTGCAAATGACAGATCCTGGTTCACGGGATCTGCCTCTGCGGAACAGTATGGGTGCCAACTGCACCCACGACACCAGAGGCCATTGGCCTGCGGAATGCGCCATCGTCATGCGTGACTGCGACGCCTAAAAACATGGTGTCCTATTCACAAATAACTGCATGTACCCTTCACACGACTGCCAGGAACTCACAAGGGATTTCCTAGCAGGCATAAACCCATTTATGGGGATGGGGGGACAGAGATGTCCACCACGAGCGTGGAGATCTCTGCATCAGTAAATCCAAGTCAAGGGATGGGAAAGTACATGTTTCAAGGCCACATTTGCCGTGAAATTTGGGATAGACCACAAACGCGTATGGGTTTGAAATGTACTGCACAAATTGGTGGTAGCTAACTTACGTGTTGTTGATTCCCAATTGACTGGCTGTTTTGTTAAATGTATGAATATTGTTTTCACCAAGATTGCATTATATGGTGCCTGAAATTTTAATCAGGTTTGACCTTTGGTGAAACAGATGTGTTTTATTTTTCTTAATTGTATAGTTCTGGTGCAATTGTGATGTAATTGCAATGATTTGAATTAATTGTGCAATAAATTGATTGCTTCCTGTGGCACAGGGCGGACATATATCCTCTTGCAGAGCGGGAAGGGCAATGGATCGCCCCATCACAGGTGAGTTTGTAGGGTTTTCTCCACCTGTTTCCCCCGGGGGATCCTCTGTGCAGACCTCTCCACTTTGGATAACACCACACAACTGGAATAGGATCCCACTGGACTGGACTCGTGACCCTCCCAGGTTCAGGCCTGGAACCTGTGTCAGGCGCAGCTTTCCAGCCCTAATCCCGGGAATATATGTGCATTTCAACAAGCAGGAAAACTGCGTTTAGGTAGAGACCGCCACATACTTTCCTTGTGTCTTTTGGGAATTGTCCTCATACTGACTGCGGCCCATTGCACATTGAAAATGCTTTTCCCACCATAACGTCACTTTCCCTTTGCACCTAGAAGAAGTACATAGAAGTGAGGAAGTTGCAGTTGAAAGTGTCACAAACACACAAACTTTTTCTAAGAAGGTAGCGGATTGATTTCTCCACATGGAAAGTGTTTCAACCTTTCGCCAAAGGCTATGACTGCTGAAGTTCCACACTCTAGACTGTCCACAGTCAGGGACATTTTAAGGTTTTTGGGGGCCCTGGGCCAAACGTATTTTTGGGGCCCCAGTTCGGAATAGCTTTTAATTTGTGATCCAGTTTCAGCTGTTTCATGCCCCCTTTGGCCAGGTCACTGACGGTGCACAGGGACACTCATCCAAACTCTAAATGTATTTACGTCTAATATTCAGAGATTGTGATGTGCTTTGAATATTTAACACAGCAGCAGCTCACTAATATTACTGCAAATAAACTCTGTGACACCCTCCCATTCGTATATGTGAGGTCCTGTTTTATCTAATAGAAACTTTTTTATGGATGTTGCATGAAACATAAACACAACATTTCTCTGCAAAATGTCTGTAATATATTCCAACACACCCCACACATTAAAGATAAATTAAAGGACAACAGTATTTAAAACAAATTTCTTAAGAATTACTCCAGGTCATCAAGGCAAGACTCTGCAGAACAGAGCTGGCTCTATCAGGGCCCCTCTGAAAGGCTGGGGCCCTAGGTCAGAGCCCGCTTTGCCCATGCCTTCAAACGTTTCTGTCCACAGTTTTAGTTTTACACTTGGTAGGCGTGGACCAAGGGCACTACGGAGGTTGCTGTTTCCCTAGGCAGTGTCTGTCAATTTTATAAATAACAAATGCATAATTCTATGCACTTGATGGCCCTGATATACAAAGTGTATTTTGTAGTATGGAAAGTAGCACTCCAGTAGTCCCATTCACTTACTACAAAATGCGGCTGAAGAATCTACATTAGGAGATCGCCCAGTGCTTAATTTGTAAACAAAAACGTGCCGGTGCCCAAAGCCCTCCTCTTAAACACACAGCTGCTGCAATTAAACGTGCAAACACAGAATACTGAGGCAACGTAATCCTGAAGCCATCTCGGGCCTCTTCAATCCATATAAAGCCACTCCCTGCCCCTTCAGCTCACTCTTGCAGCTTTCTGCTTTCTCCCTTTGGGACACTATTTTGTTTTTCTCTTCCTCTGTCTTTTCCATATGTGTCTTTTGCTCACAGTAAATGCTTGGGGCAGAAAAATAAGTGCCAGCCCTCAGTAATAAGTGCTGATGCCCGCACCGGAAACAACAAGCACAAATTAAGCACTGAGATCACCACCTCCGCCTTTCCTATATTTCCTTTGCGAGGATCTCCACACACTATTTTGTAGTAAATGTAGAAGGGATTAGAGTGAGTGGTGCGAGATCTGTGAATAATTACTCAAAAATGGATGGGGTGGAATTTTGATTCAAAATAAAAAGTTTGAGTACACAATTTGAATTACTTCACATGTAATGGATGGATTCCAAACATTCGACAGATGCATATTTTCTAATAAGTGAAGGGCAATTTTTCAGCAGTAAAGTGGTTTCTTCATAAATCGAAGGATGTTACAGAAGGATAAATAGGGGCACAATAGTGTTGTTTAAAGTTTGGTTGTAGACCCTTAGGTCCATGCACAGAAGGACGTCCATCAGTTTGAAGACAGCTCACTCTACCACTCTGCAGGCAGGTTCATGCTTTCAGTATTAGACCCCAGCAGGGCATTAAACATGCCAGAAAAATGTGACCTCATCCACTCATTTCCGGACATTGTCAGGGAATATTAGCTCAGTAGAAAGAGCTGAAAATCTCTTTGATGATTAACCAGCAGTTCTAATTCTGCTCACTTACCTGCTTTTTAGGGTCGAGCCTGCGTTGCATGCGCTCGTGCATGCGTATCGCAGCGAGACGCTTTAGTGTTTAGAAAAGGGCTCAGAGCCCTGTCGACGTCACTTCCTTGTTTTTCATTGGTTCGTGGGCTTGCCTATTAAAATCTGCTTGCTTTCATTAGTCTAAGTCATGCCTTTTCCGGTGCCTAGCCCTCCTCGAGCGCATCGACCAAGTACAGAAAACATGCGAGGCTAGCTGTTTTCTGTCCGGCTCGTGGACTACTTTTTCTCTAATTTACTAGCGCGATTTCACTTGGCAGAAGTCGAGCGCTTTACATAGCACTTTTGCCGATAGGTGAAAAGTCGGGTTATGAGTTTACAACGCTATCAGCTCTAACATGAGCAAACGCTAGACCCGTTGCAATGGAAATGCTTGTTACAATATATGATGGTAGCAGGCATTGAGACATCGCTCATTTTCAGCAAGTCATTACAATAGTTACTGTAATTGTATTATTACAGGTGGCTACTGATGTCACAACTAGATCAGTAAGGACGTTAGGGACATGGGATAGAGAGGTTAGAGACATTATTTTGTGCTTGCTTCTGGTTTGGACCTGTGATGCTGGGGATTGACAGGTCCTCTGCGGTAATCTGCAGACTTGCAGTTCCCCCCTTAATTCTAGGGTGAAATCTTCAGACGAAGAGCTGCGAGCTGCACGGGAGGCCTGTGTTGTGTCGACTCCCATGAGGCATGCATATTTTCTGCTACACTGTTCTTTCCCACAGGGGGCTCTCTAGAGGTGGTTGATCGGTGTCCAGGGTGGTCACTGCCCTAGCAGGCCGAAGTGTTGGTTTAGAAAACTTTATGGTAGGATACTCTACACAACTGCCTTAATAAAGCGATGCTTTGCACACTTGTCAGTTCGCAATGACTGAGCCAGTCAACACCTTCTGAATATTTGGCGATAGGCCAACGGCACTCCTGTTTCCTAGAGGTGTCCTGAAATGAAATTAGATGAAGGTGGCTGTTTATGGCTTTTCAAACGACATGACAGATGAATATATGTCCAGGCAATGCTGGGTACAAGTGGTGAAGCAATTGGAGCTGCATGTGCTCCTTTTCAAAGGGGAAATAACGAGTCAGTTCCTGGGCTGTTTCGATTGCGGCAGCATATGGTTGGTTCCAGTCTGTAGTGGCACAGTGAGCACAAACAAGCAATGGACTCAAATATTGCCTAGAGTACTTACCAGGAACGGAGGTTAATTCGAGCATTTCACTCATTCCTGTTTTGTTATTTTCTGGGTGACACCTAATACCCCAGATGTATCCAAATAAGGGCCCGATGCTCACTGTGCCACAGGCCTCAAGTTGTATATCACTGATGAGGCCCAGTAAGGCTGATAATGGTCTGCAGTTGCCCTTTAAAAGGGGATGCAGCCTCGCACTTCGGGCTGGACTGTTCCTACTGGAGCAGGACCAAGGTTGACTTGCATAAAGTTGGTCCCTGTCTGAAGTGGCACAATGAGCACAGAAACTATGTACTGAAATGCGTCCCGGAGTAATCACTAGTGTTCGAGATTAATTCAAGCATTCAACCATCACCTTTTCTGTTTTTATCATTGTGAACAAGACAGGGAAAGCTGCAGGGAGCATTAATGCTGTGACTCCGGGGGAATATTTTGGCTAGGAAGGTTTGTCGCTGTGATGGGTGAGAAGAGGAGCAGCATTGCCTGGAAACTGGCACCTTGATTCACTGACTCAGCTCTGTCGCTGATCGTGGCCCATTGAGACACACACATCCAGGCACATATACACACCAGGCACTGGGAATTACTCACTGTGGTTTCTTAAGCTGCAAAAACAAGACTTTGACACCTGTACCATTTGGTCCATATCCTGATGAAGAGGAAGCAGGTACGACTCATTGCAGAAACAGGGTAAAGGCCCACACGTCATGCAGGTCTGGGCTGGGGTTACAACTGTGTCACATGAACTAGAAATGGCAACAGTCTGTACTTCCTGCCACTTATGTGTTGAGTTCAATGATTATTTGAAATAAATGTTTATTTGAACAAATATTGATTTTAATAGCACAATCATCTGTGTATATTTCAATTTTAGCCTCACCTATAAACATTTAAATGTAGTCTCTTCAGTGGAGCCCAGTAACTTAATTAAATTCCCGCCGCCCGCACTGAACTGTCAACACAGTATCCCTTATTTGTCAGTATCAATTAAGAAAGCTGTCCATTGCCTTCAAACCCTTTTATTTAGCCTCACCAGACGACTTCCTGAAGGTTGTAGTGATCTATTGGAGACACACTGCCCAAGAAGACATCCGGCCTGATTTAGAACTCGGTGGACAGGCTATTCCACTACAACAGTGATGGATATCCCATCTGCTAAAACCTTCATCCCATTATATCCTATGGGATTTGGATTTCAGTGGATCGGATATCCACCACCATTGTGACAGAGTAACCCATCCGCCAATATCTAAATCAGGTCCTAAGTCTACACTGAAAGTTGCTCAATTGCTGAGAAATCTGGTTGATGAGTTTGTGGGGCATGTATGTGTGTGCGTGCATATGTGTGTGTAATGTGTCAGTGTGCCTGGCATGGTGTTTTCTGCATGGTAGAGATCCTCGTGGTGGCAGCCAGTCTCCTGGCATTTCAAAGTCATTCATGACCTGGCACCCAACGTTAACGTCATCCGCAAAATAAGCTTTACAGGCACTTGTGAGCCCCCCTCAGTCCATGAAACTGCCCAAGAGAACTTTTGGGGTTTTCCTCCCCTTCCCTGTTAAGAGTAAGTACAAACAAGTCCTAGTATGAGGCAGGAGAATATGGGAACTGTTGAATACAGGCAGATAGCACCTTAGGTGTACGTTAGCGGTCCAGCCCTCACACTGTGAGCAACGGTGCCTCATGTGTGATCTTTCTTCACTTTCGCTCACCTGCACAAGAAGGTGCCAAGTGCAATCACTTCTTACTTAACAACTGTGTCTTTCCCTAAGGTGTTTCTCTTACTTTTAGCTCATCACTCTACCTATCTGTCCCTTCATGTTTCCTATGTTCACTCTTGACTCATACATCCGCCCCCCAGCCCCCTCTACATACATTCACATACACACCCCTCCACATGCATACCCACACCTTCCTCCTCCGCAAACATCCACTCCCCACCCCTCCGCATACATTCACATACACACCCTCCACATATGCATACATTCACACAAACACCTCGACTCACTCACAGACTTGCACACATGCACCCACACTCACTCACAGACTTGCACACATGCACCCCACTCACTCGCAGATTTGCGCACATGCACCCCCACTCGCTCACTCAAAAACACGCACTCATACACCCCCATTTGCACACAGACACACACACACACCACACATGTAACGAATACTCTCCGCCCCCCTTTTCGGACAATCAACTTACCTTTTTGGTGAGCTGGTCATCTGGGAGGGGATGGGTCCTGGCAGTTTTGCACCGCCAGCACCACCACGCCATCAAGACTCTGCCAAGCCATATTATGGCTCATAATACGGCGAAAAGAGTCTTACTGGCGTGGCGGTGCTGGTGGTGCAACCGCCTCTTCAACTCCATCAGCCAGAAATGGGTGGAAGTCCACACACAACTTCTAATGTGGCGGTCAGCAGACCACCAGCACTGGGGTCTGTTGACTGCAGCAGCTTCGGCGGTCTTTGGAAACGTAATGAGGCCCTGAGTGTATTAAAAATGTTCAATTGGCAGCCAGTAAATATAGCATTTTGGGCATCACCAAACCATAGTCATCAGTTTGTTTGCTACATCTAAAAAATAACCAAGGACGTGATTGGGACATTTTGTGCATTTTGGCTGATTACAAGGGACAGCATTAATATTTTTTAGGTTATTCCAAAACTCTTCCTGTAGCTGATTTCCAATTTCCAAATGCCATTTCTCTTTAGTCATACCAGATCTATTCAATTTGTAAACTTTGAAACGTTAGTTGATTCTGCAGTGCTGACATTTTAGGGATGGGAGTAATGTAACCAGCTATACATAGATTTCCATCTATAGATGAGGTCACCTTTTCTGTGTTTTCTATGAGATCCTCACACATGTAAGTTTACTACTCAGTAATAAATGTGATAGGGATCATGGTGAGTGGCTGGAAAAGGGGCATACTTACCACTAAATGAGAGGGGTTTAGAGAGGAGTAAGAAGGGAATAAGCGATGGTTAGTGAGCGGTTGAGGTAGGAAAGTGCACCTACCAACAAAAGAGTAAGCCTGTTTCTATTCACAAACTCCCCTTCCAAAGTTTATGTAGCCACAATGGCCCAAAACAGTAGTAAATGTACTACAGCTCAGACCTGGACTATGTCCAGCTCCACAAAAAGTCAACTACTGGTACTGCAACACCCTCCCATAGAAAATAATAGAGGTAGGGACTTAAAATAGAACCCCACAGGAAATAATGTTATATTAAATTAAATACCTTTAATTTAATTTTGAAACAAATACAACATATTTTATATTTGAACATACTTTCATAATCTTTTTTAATTTAATAATGTAATAATGTAATAATTAAATTCAATAATTAAATTGGATGTAATTATTTCTATACATCAGTTATAATAATTATTAAATCATAATAAAACATATTTTCTTTTATTGTAGGTGTGAATTTTTGTCTATTTAACCTTCAGATGAAATTATGTTATATATCCAAACTAATTAAATGTTAAATTGAAATTAAGTTATTAATGCTGCAATAGTTTTTTTGCTCTTCATTTGAAATAAATATATAGAATTACTTTACATTAATGGTTAACATAAAATATGTTTTTTGTTTTTTCAAATGGAATAAACCTTTGTTCATTTCCCTTTCTTTATCATTGGAAAATCTCCCCCACTGCGGGGTGGAGAAGTCTCTAAGCTAAAGTACAGGGAGAATTTTAAAGGTGTATTAAACTTGAAAACAATAAGTAAAAATGTGTGTCTTTGTTAAATATTATTGTAGAGCAAATTTAAAAAACTAGAGCAATATTAACTTAATTTTAAAACAAATATTTAATTAATTCAACTATATCAAAATAAATTAAGATAATATTTTAAAGATGTGTCAGCAAAAAATCACACCTAAAGTAAAATGTTTATATTTATTTATTAAGTACTAAAAAGAGGACTAATTTTAGTGAGTGTAATTATTTTAAATAAATTAAAGTTATATTTTTAATTAAGAAAAGGTTTTAAAATAGTTTATCATATATCAATATTTAGTTTTGAATTCTATATTTTTTAATATTGAATACCTTTTATAAATATATTTAAAAGTCAAAATAATGTAATGTAATTGAACAATATTTCTTACAGGGTCCTATTTTATGTCCCTGGTTTCATAGTAGCAATAGACGGTCCGTGGGCTAAAATAATTTTGCCCGGGCTTACTTGCGTGCCCTAGTAGCATACCCCTGACCCTGGCTTTTCTGGATCTTGGGTTTAATCGCATCGCTGACCTGATAGCTCTGAGACCCTTACTCTTTTGGGTATGGATTTGGCCTACTCCTGAGCTTATTTTATATAGGGACTTCCTTCTTGACCTCCTAAAAAGACCAAATGCAGTTTGTATCTCATGGTTCAGATTTGTGTCAAAATGGTTTCGTACTTTGGAGCTTGAAAGTTACTGGGAGAGTCCACAGAATTTAGAGAAAAGACAACAAATTGTTTTTGAAAGCCGTTTATTGATCCTATGATAGAAATAATCTCCTACTTTGTACATCACATGGTCGGCTGACTAATCAATTTCTTGACTTTATGTGGTATCCCCAGTTTGAACTTTATTTAGATCTTGTACCTGACTTATTGGGAAAGAGTTTGTATGCTCGCTTTCGTTTTGGGTGTTTACCGTTGCTGTCCTTAACTGGTAGTCGGGGATCATCTTTAACATTTGACTTATGTCCTACCTGTTGTGACAGTACTGAATCTGTTGAACATTTTATGTTTCTTTGCCCGGCACATTCCATTCCCCGGCGCAAGTGGATTCGTACAATTTGCCGAAACTTGGGCATAAAACAATGCCGTACTGCTGTAAGGATTTTGAAAAGTGACACTTCAACCATTTTAATCTCTGCGGTTAGCAAGTTCCTTATGACTGCCTGGCATATACGCATCCGTTTTCTTTAAAAAAAAATTAAATGTTTTGTAAATAAGTATGTTATGGATATGAAGTGGGAGGTTTTATATTTTATTGTAATTGTTGGATGATCTCTTAATTTCTTCCATGTTCTAACCTTTTTATGAGCTTAAATTGTTTTATGGTTGCTTTGATGGTTATGTTGAGTGAATAAAGCCTGTGTTTATTATTATTATTATGTCACTGGCTCCATTTTATTTTATTGGAGGTGGTGCGGTATCAGGGGTAGACCATATGTGGTGCTGGACTTACTACTGCTCCTTTTTGACAGTAGTAACTTTACATTCATAAATTTAGTTTCACCCCCTACTTCAGGGTATGGAGACATTTAAGTCTACACTTTTGAGTAACTTTACACTTGTAAACGGTGAGTAGCCATGAGCAGTAAAGTTACTCAAAAGTGTAATAGTAAACTTGCACGTGTAGATTTACTCCTTTGTAAGTTTATTTTGTAAATAGGTTCCAATGTTTCGACACATGACACCAGCACACCATTAGTTTGCCTTTGCAGCCAATTACATTAATATTCAGTACACACCAAAGCCCACCTTATTTAAATACAGAAATGTTTTATTATCATCGCAGATTTCCGAAAACCTAGCAACAAATCCAATTGCACTGTTCAAGAACCTCCCTATACATTTTTTGTGAACGTTCATCCATTCCTGTCCACTCATATCTTTACTGCAATGAACCCCATACAACCTGTATTTATTCACATTAAAGCAGTTCCCAATCATACAATGCAAGAGTTCAAGTTTAAGTTTATTGACACGGTTAATTAAAACCATCGCAATTCAGACATGCATATTTGTATAAATACTTTGCATACTCACTGTATTAAATAGAGACTCATGAAAACATATAATGCTAGTTTAAACTAAAACTTTATTATCAGATACGAGTGCGTGGTGCAAGACAAGATAAAGGAGCCGTGTGAGTGCTCTGTAAACGTCTCAGCAGTGCGCAAGTGGTCCACAGCGAAAGTCAGGTCTTAGGTACATGTTGACGAATGGTCGTTCCAGTGAGCATCTTACATCAGACATGCACTCCTGCTTCTGCCATACATTTGCCTGCTTTACACCTAATGCTTTGTATCAGATGCACACCTTCCTCATTAGTACATTCATGAGTTGCTGTTGTTGAGAAAAGCTGTTCCTGAGCGGTCTGGCAAACTGGCGTATTGGAATGGTTCATTAGTTCCCTTTCAGATACCCATTTCTTTTTTAACTAAAAAATGAAAATGTGTTTTGTAAATTGCGTCATCTGGCCTCTTTTTTTCCAAATTTCCTTGGGGAGCAAATATCCCTTAATTCCACCTAAACTGTGTCACATTTGTTTGCTCAGTGCAACTCCTACCAGACATCTTCTTGGCTTCCAGTCTTGCCCTGACGGGAAGACCCCGGAATGATGGGTGTCCAGGAAGAGGCTTTCCTTGGCCTGTGGCTCAGGGAGGTTGGACACCACACTGTGCTGGAGGTCACACGGAGGTCATGTGTGGTGAGCTAATGAGACAGGAGGCAGGATGCACTTAGGTTTGTTCAAGAGATCCTCAGATTTCAGATTGTAAATGTCAGTGAACTAGACCAGAGATCTGCCATGAATTTAAGGTAACACAGGCATTTGGCACATTGCTCCAGACCATGTCTTATTTATGATAACAGCTCATATAGCGCCATGAAGTCATAGGTGTTAAGTACAAGGGCTCTGGAAACAAATGATGATAAAAAATAGCATAGTTGAGCTGCCCAGTGGCTGCAAATACTCCAGAAAGGGAAAACGATTCTCAAATGCCTCAGGAGCAAGTGCACCATATAAATCCATTGAGGGGGTGGGGAAATATTCTATAAGAAATCCTAGGAGTAACTGGGACAAATCCATTCTGTTCTTTAAGCAATGCATTAATCCTTTCATCTTCTCACTGGGTTCTGTGGTCACCACAAAAGCCAGCATTCCCTAAGTGTAAAAGTGTGAATCCAAGCGGAGCCCACTCAGCTTTCAAAGATCTGGGGTCCATAAAATAAGTCCATTGAGTTGGACCCTAATGACATCTGTACTTTGTCTGGTTCTAAATAGGCTCAATCCAGCAAAACAGTCCCGGGGAAACACAGCCTCGTCATAGAAACTGTTGTTATGAAAACCTCGTGGTGGAGGGGAAATGCAATGGACTTGTTACTTTGGTTTTGAGGTTCAGAAAGGAAATAGGAAACCCACAAGCAGCGCGGAATACGCGATTACAGGTCGCAGTGAAGGGGGTTGTTGCCACCGTGCCTCCACTATCACTCAACCTTTAGGTCAGCGGGGACGCGTTCACCCTGTCGGTGTCAGATGCACTCCCTCACCTCTCTGGCAATTCACGGGCTTCCCCTCACCCGCCAAACTTCCTGCGCTGGGACAGACTAGCAGAGAGTCAGTGCACTGTAAAACAAGGGGCGAAAAAGTTCAGTTGAGCATCCATTGAGACCAATTGGGCTGCCCACCCCCAACGTACAAAGGACATTTCTACATTGGGGATGGGATCACAGCACACAGACCTGTCTCTTTCAGGAGCGGATGAGTGCGGAGGGCCTGTGCCAGCTAGGTCCAGAGAGCCTCCTTAGGCCACACTGGAGTCAAAAATCAACAAAATGGGATGTAAAGGGCCCCTCCTGCCATGTTTCATGAAATTCAGTGGGCTATTTTCATACAATTACAAACCTGACATCTCACATGGTGCCACTATATGTCACGTGACATCAGCACTCTCCAAAGGACCACCACAAGGGGAGGGGGTGCATCGTTTTGCGTTAGTCACTGCCACCCGGTCATGAATATTCTCACATGGAGAGCGCCAAGGTGGGCTGAAACCTTGTTGGGAGCACCAGAACTTTATTTTGGGGACTGGCACTTATATCCCCGCATCAAATATTTACCCAGTGCAATAGAGGGAAAAACACACATGCCGAGATTTAGAAAGAGCCTCCTTACTTGTGGCGGAGGCTCCTCAGTTGCAGCAGAACTCTGCACTGAAGTTTCCCATTGCGGATATCTCGCCACGAGTGTGAAGCTCTTTGTCAATCGGACCACAGGCCAGAAAGACTGCAAAATTGCCCCAAAGGGAGGAAGCAGCCTTCCTAGGCTGGTTGCAAGCAGGAATGTAGATGGGACTTGGGTGCAGCAGGTGAGGCCTCCTGGCTAGTCTGGAACAGGTGGAATTCTTAGTTACGGCTTCAGCCTTGGCACTGGTGAAGTGCTTGGTGTCTAATGTTGGCAGTGGCAGCACTAATCTCACAGTCACAGCAAGCTGCTGATCTAACTCAGTACTTGACCACTGCAGAAGTCCTACTGTGGTTCATAAACAGAACCATTTCAGGAGACTAGATGATCCCTTCCATGCAAAGGTTGCACCTGGCTATCCTCTCTGGCACTCTGTCACTCTCTGAGGCTTCTTCCTCATGCCAGGAATTCGGTAGACTTCTTCTCCTGGACATTATCTCCTTCTGCAGTGTGGGCACACTCCTTCCCTATCTAAGCAGAAAGAACTTCTAGGCTCTAGGCTGACCTTCGGCTCCTCCATTACGAAGTGCAGACTTCAAGTGATGTCCTCACCTCTGGGAGACTGGCTGTCATTCAGACACTAGACCTGGTCACACAGTAGCCCTCCAAGTACTCTGACAGGCATTTTCATCCTTGGTCATGATGAACGTGGAACTTAACAAAGTAGGCTAGTTCTGATCCCAATTTTTCAGAAAGTGGCTGTGGAAATATGATCTAAGGTTTAAAACCAAGTTTGGGGTGGTCCACAAATATAATTTTCAGGGTGCTTCTCAGACACAAACGTTTTTGCAAATTGATAACATTCACAGAAGGTAGCAATAACGCAGGCTCCAAACATAATACAAGGGCACAATGGAGTGTGCAATCTCCACACCTAGCTATCATCAGATGTCCTGAAGCACTCATCATGGACATACAAAAGGAGAGTCCCTCTCCAGAAACTTCCTTGCCTTGAATAACATAAACTGGAGTCCTATCCCTCACTCTTACCATCTACCAAATGGCAGTGATGAGAAAGAACCAATCAACAACCCTTTGCTAACAAATTTCTAGAGGCAGCCCTGTTTCCTTAGCCTCTGACTTCAGTGTATGGCTCTCCACCCACCATCTGCAGGAATGTAGGCAATACCCTTCCACTGTTTGGGGAAGCTACATCTATCCTACATCTTGTCACCATGCAAAGTCCTACAATCATACTTGTCCTACACATTCTTCACACATACACACACTTAAAACAAACAAGGAATGTCAGCACAAGGATCCGAGGTTCACACAAGAGGGGTCTGTAGACATTGCTCACCCCTTAAAAAGAAAAATGTCTGGTCACATTAAAGATTCCCAAAAGTCATTATGCGAACATCACTGCCTTATGTGTTTCACCAGGGTATGGATGCCCCTGCAGATCATAGAATATGTTCTGGCCCTCTCATCACCAGGGACAGACCTAGGGCCCTGCACACACTCTAGGCTGGCGTAATTCCAGGGCCAAGAAAAGAAAGTGGTTGGGCATTCAGGACAGGAGTGTACACCTGTTCACCATGCAGGGGATGTTTCCATTCCTACACAGACTGGCAAAGGTTACGTACAGCCTGCCACCTGCCTTGTTGTCCTCCATCTTTGCTAACACCCCATTCGATGTTCCTGCATCACTGCTTAAATTGTGCTGGTGGTTGGTTGCACGTGATGGGTATCGGCACTCATTTTTGGGGAACATGATTTATCTTTCATCATTAGACTTTAATCCAGAGCAAGAGGGAGAAAGGAAGAAAATGGAGATGGAAAGAGGAAAAAAGAGATTGGAAAAGAGTGACACATGGAGGAAGAGAGGATGAAAGGGAACCTGCATGATTGGGATGAAGAGAACTGAACTACAGGGTTAGTAAATGACATGCTGTACAAATAACATCCGGAATTTTCATAACACAGCATGATTAATGCACAAGAAGTCTTGGGAAGAGCAGAAGCCGAGGTCACGAAGTGCCTTCTCCTTCCGGGTCACTGCTGATAAATGGCGTGTGGCCAGTTCCTGCATAGGCGTCTGCCTCCTCTGCAAGACTAATGCAATAAAATATCGCCTTTAATCCATTAAACTGCCAGAAGAGAAGCTGCAGAGTAAATATTTAGAGCTGGGCTGTAATCTCGCTCTCCTCTGCACGCCTATGGGGGTGTGGGTTTTGTCAGGCGCCATCTTACACTGGACAGCAATCCTCAGACTTTGACAGAGTGCAGCATTTCCTTGGCATTTAACCTCAGAGGCCCGCATTGCCGGTGTCCTGTTAAAGTGTCCTCCGTTCACAAACACTCGTCTGCACATGGATGGCAATTACAAGTGGGGCGATGTTTACTGCACCCGCCGATTGCCGGGTGCGATACTGATTGGACCATTCCTTGCTTGTCAGCAGGTAAAGCCTCAGGCATCAGGATTTTGGTGCAGGGAGCATCAACATCTGTAGGCCATGTGCCAAAAAATCAGAATGTGCAATAACTATTGTATCCGATAAAATCTGAGCACATTGGTTTTGGATGTTTTTTCTGTGCGATGATTATCACATCAAAACACCTGGGCACTCGTGATGAGGGCTAAAGTGTTCTGCTTACCTGTACCCCCCCTGCACATACTTTCCCCCCCATGCCCTCACCTTTTACCGACAGCAACCCTCACATCCATGTCTTTCCCTCTCGCTGCCTTCAGCTCTCCTTGTCCATAACTCACCCCGCCCACGCCTTCCCTGAACCTCTCTCTGCCCAAACATTACCCAACATGCACCTCTTCCCACAGCACCTTTCCCAGTCTCCACCCAAGCCCCATATATCACACAACTGATGGCAGAGTGCTCGTTACATGTATGGGCTGATGAATTTGTAAACCCCGCACACTATTTTGTATTAATATGGCAGAAAGCCTAAAACCTTTTCAAAAGCTGTACATTACTTCAACAATCAAAAAATCCAGACAACATACAACATGATAAATGGTGTTTTACTACTTCTTGATACAATCAATCATTACTAGCTGTTCCAGTAATGACGATTTGCAGAAGAGTGAGCAGACATGTGTTCCGTCCACCCTCTGGCCTTTTTCAAGGCTATGTCTGAGAATATATGAATATATCCCAGAGGTATATTGATGAGAAGAAAGTAGCAATGTTCTTCCAAAAGGTAGACCAAAATGTAGTTGAGAAAAAATTGGCCTTTACACAGTTTTCCTCCAGACGTTGAAAAGACAAAACCATTAAGTAGCATAAAAGTTCATATTTATGTGCAATCCGAAGCAGGCTAAGTTTTCTAATACAGCTGCCTCTCCTTGGACTTTCATGAGTCCTAATACGCACCGTAGAGAGAACGTGGCATGCCGCAGTGGTTGGCATCCAACCGCAAAGGTTCAAAGGCCTTTATTCTGTCTACGGTGCATATTAGGACTTATCAAGGTCCAAGGAGAGGCAGCCGTATTAGGGAACTTAGTCTTTCCCAGGTCCATCTCTCCATGCCTGCAACTTTCACAGGTGCAACTCTCTAACATGCACCTTTCACAGGTGCAACTCTCCCTGCACAAACCGTTCCCAGGTACAACTCTCCCTGCACAAACCTTTCCCAGGTACAACTCTCCCAGCTCGCACCTTTCACAGGTCCATCTCTCCATGCCTGCAACTTTAACAGGTGCAACCCTCCCTGCACACACCTTTCCCAGGTACAACTCTCCCTGCACGCACCTTTCCCAGGTACAACTCTCCCCGCATGCACCTTTCCCAGGTACAACTCTCCCTGCACAAACTGTTCCCAGGTACAACTCTCCCTGCACAAACCGTTCCCAGGTACAACTCTCCCTGCACGCACCTTTCACAGGTCCATCTCTCCATGCCTACAACTTTCACAGGTGCAACTCTCCCTGCACACACCTTTCACAGGTCCATCTCTCCATGCCTGCAACTTTCACAGGTGCAACTCTCCCTGCACACACCTTTCCCAGGTACAACTCTCCCTGCACGCACCTTTCCCAGATACAACTCTCCCTGCACACACCTGCACACACCTTTCCTAGGTACAACTTCCCGTGCACGCACCTTTCCCAGGTACAACTCTCCCCGCATGCAACTTTCCCAGGTACAACTCTCCCTGCACGCACCTTTCCCAGGTACAACTCTCCCTGCACGCACCTTTCCTAGGTACAACTCTCCCTGCACAAACCGTTCCCAGGTACAACTCTCCATGCACACATGCCAGGTACAAATCTCCCAGCACGCATCTTTCCCAGGTACAACTCTCCCCGCACGCACATTTCCCAGGTACAACTCTCCCTGCACAAACCGTTCCCAGATACAACTCTCCCTGCATGCACCTTTCCCAAGTACAACTCTCCCTGCACAAACCGTTCCCAGGTACAACTCTCCCTGCACGCACCTTTCCCAGGTACAACTCTGCCCGCATGCAACTTTCACAGGTGCAACTCTCAACCCTCCCCGCATGCACCTTTCACAGGTGCAACTCTCCCCGCACGCACCTTTCACAGGTGCAACTCTCCCTGCACGCACCTTTCCCAGGTACAACTCTCCCTGCACAAACCGTTCCCAGGTACAACTCTTCCCTGCACAAACCGTTCCCAGGTACAACTCTCCCTGCACACACCTTTCCCAGGTCCATCTCTCCATACCTGCAACTTTCACAGGTGCAACTCTCCCTGCATGCACCTTTCCCAGGTACAACTCTCCCTGCACGCACCTTTCCGAGGTACAACTCTCCCTGCACACACCTTTCCCAGGTACAACTCTCCCCGCACGCACCTTTCCCAGGTACAACTCTCCCTGAACAAGCCGTTCCCAGGTACAACTCTCCCTGCACAAACTGTCCCAGGTACAACTCTCCCTGCACAAACCGTTCCCAGGTACAACTCTCCCTGCATGCAACTTTCACAAGTGCAACTCTCAACCCTCCCCGCATACACCTTTCACAGGTGCAACTCTCCCCGCATGTACCTTTCACAGGTGCAACTCTCCCTGCACGCACCTTTCCCAGGTACAACTCTCCCTGCACAAATCGTTCCCAGGTACAACTCTCCCTGCACACACCTTTCACAGGTCCATCTCTCCATGCCTGCAACTTTCACAGGTGCAAATCTCCCTGCACACACCTTTCACAGGTCCATCTCTCCATGCCTGCAACTTTCACGGGTGCAACTCTCCCTGCACACACCTTTCCCAGGTACAACTCTCCCTGCATGCACCTTTCCCAGGTACAACTCTCCCTGCACAAACCGTTCCCAGGTACAACTCTCCCTGCACACACCTTTCCCAGATACAACTCTCCCAGCACGCACCTTTCCCAGGTACAATTCTCCCTGCACAAACCGTTCCCAGGTACAACTCTCCCTGCATGCAACTTTCACAAGTGCAACTCTCAACCCTCCCCGCATACACCTTTCACAGGTGCAACTCTCCCCGCATGTACCTTTCACAGGTGCAACTCTCCCTGCACGCACCTTTCCCAGGTACAACTCTCCCTGCACAAATCGTTCCCAGGTACAACTCTCCCTGCACACACCTTTCACAGGTCCATCTCTCCATGCCTGCAACTTTCACAGGTGCAAATCTCCCTGCACACACCTTTCACAGGTCCATCTCTCCATGCCTGCAACTTTCACGGGTGCAACTCTCCCTGCACACACCTTTCCCAGGTACAACTCTCCCTGCATGCACCTTTCCCAGGTACAACTCTCCCTGCACAAACCGTTCCCAGGTACAACTCTCCCTGCACACACCTTTCCCAGATACAACTCTCCCAGCACGCACCTTTCCCAGGTACAATTCTCCCTGCACAAACCGTTCCCAGGTACAACTCTCCCTGCACGCAGCTTTCACAGGTGCAACTCTCCCCGCATGCACCTTTCACAGGTGCAACTCTCCCCGCACGCACCTTTCCCAGGTACAACTCTCCCTGCACAAACCATTCCCAGGTACAACTCTCCCTGCACACACCTTTCCCAGGTAAAACTCTCCAAGCACGCACCTTTCCCAGGTACAACTCTCCCTGCACAAAACGTTCCCAGGTACAACTCTCCCCGCACTTACCATTCCCAGGTGCAACTCTACCTGCACACACCTTTCACAAGTCCATCTCTCCATGCCTGCAACTTTCACATGTGCAATTCTCCCTGCACACACCTTTCACAGGTCCATCTCTCCATACCTGCACCTTTCACCGGTGCAACTCTCCCTGCACGCACCTTTCCCAGGTACAACTCTCCCTGCACAATCCGCTCCCAGGTACAACTCTCCCTGCACAAACCGTTCCCAGGTACAACTCTCCCAGCACGCAACTTTCCCAGGTACAACTCTCCCTGTACAAACCGCTCCCAGGTACAACTCTCCTCGCACAAACCGTTCCCAGGTACAGCTCTCCCTGTACGCAACTTTCCCAACAGCAACTCCCCTACCCACACCTTTCCCGACTGCAGCTCTCCCAGCCCCCACCTTTCCCAGGTGCAACTCTTCCTGCCCCCACCTTCCCAGGCGCAACTCTCCTATGCCCCCACCTTGCCTAGATGTAACTCTCCTAGCCCCCACCTTCCCAGGCGCAACTCTTCCTGCCCCCACCTTTCCCAGGTGCAACTCTCCTATGCCCCCACCTTGCCCAGATGCAACTCTCCTATGCCCCCACCTTGCCCAGATGCAACTCTCCTATGCCTCCACCTTGCCCAGATGCAACTCTCCTATGCCCCCACCCTCCCAGGCGCAACTCTCCTATGCCCGCACCTTGCTCATATGCAACTCTCCTATGCCCCCAACCTCCCAGGCGCAACTCTCCTATGCCCCCACCTTTCCCAGATGCAAATCTCCTATGCCCGCATCTTGCCCAGATCCAACTCTCCTATGCCCGCACCTTTCTCAGGTACAACTCTCCTATGCCCGCACCTTTCTCAGGTACAACTCTCCTATGCCCGCACCTTTCTCAGGTACAACTCTCCTATGCCCGCACCTTCCCCAGATGCAACTCTCCTATGCCCGCACCTTGCCCAGATGCAACTCTCCTATGCCCGCACCTTGCCCAGATGCAACTCTCCTATGCCCGCACCTTGCCCAGATACAACTCTCCTATGCCCGCACCTTTCCCAGGTGCAACTCTCCTATGCCCGCACCTTGCCCAGATCCAACTCTCCTATGCCCGCACCTTTCTCAGGTACAACTCTCCTATGCCCGCACCTTTCTCAGGTACAACTCTCCTATGCCCGCACCTTCCCCAGATGCAACTCTCCTATGCCCGCACCTTCCCCAGATGCAACTCTCCTATGCCCGCACCTTGCCCAGATGCAACTCTCCTATGCCCGCACCTTGCCCAGATGCAACTCTCCTATGCCCGCACCTTGCCCAGATACAACTCTCCTATGCCCGCACCTTTCCCAGGTGCAACTCTCCTATGCCCGCACCTTGCCCAGATACAACTCTCCTATGCCCGCACCTTCCCCAGATGCAACTCTCCTATGCCCGCACCTTGCCCAGGTGCAACTCTCCTAGCCCCCACCTTCCTAGGTGCAATTCTCCCAGCTTGCTCCTTTCCCGGGTACAAATCTTCCTGCCCACACCTGTGCACATCCCCCAACCTAAATCCTTCCTTTCTGTACCCCGGGACCACAGTACCTCTCTCACCCGTACCCTTGCCCGCTGACACTTCTCCCTGCTCGAGCCCCTGGCTCACATCACTCCCCGCTTGCATCTCTCCCTGTCCCTATCGCTCCCTCTCCTCTCCTTGCCATCAGCCTTCCCAGTAGGTGCCTAACCCGCAGCTCTCCTGGTTTGTACTTATGCTTCCATGCATCTCTAATCAGCCATACCTGTCCCTTCCCATACCCGTGCACATACTCACCTCAGCATTGGCATTAGCCATGCCTTATAACTGCCAACTTTGGAATTCCAGCCAATTCCTATTGGCTTTGCCAGTGCTTGTTTTTATTTCCAGCCCTCCCAGGAATGAAATGTGCCTAAATTGTATGAAGCTCCATTCACTTTTAGAACCAACCAACCCAGGGCTGATTATTCTAAACAATCAGAATTCCGCACGTGCAGATTTCTGACACTACATGGCGCAGATTTACAATTGTTTAGAATTCAAAACCTTTTCCCTGGCTACACCTAAAAACCTGTGCCAGTCACAGTTTTGCAGTTGATAACTCAAAAATGTATTATGCAGTCCTTTTTTGCATACCAGGACATAATCGTGTATATTTTCGCATCTGATGAAAGCTGAACAGGTGCGCAGGCATCTGCGAAGTTATTTTTCTCCATGAGCAAATATTTTTCCAAACAATAAATTTCTTTCGCTAATCTCTCCGTGTACCACACCCCTAATTTAAAGGCTTTCTTCCCCTTCCAGCCGTGGAAAGGGATTTACTACTGTCCTTGAGAGAAGTAAATATGTAATCCTTTCCATTGTGAAAGGGGTCAGAAAATGGCTCATGGGTACCCACAAATGTCTGATGGTGGGTGTTTCTGGTCATCCTGGGCCTTCCTGCCCTGCCAGGCTCACTTCCCAATGACAAGATTAGATTTACTCACCCAGAAACATCCTTGTGAGTAAATCCTTTTAGAAGAGTCAGGCTGACTTCTGTGAAGGAAAAAATGCGGTTTACGCAAGTTTAAAAAGGCTATTGTACTCTGTGAGTAAGACCGCCAGCTTTATCTTATATCTGAATGCTGTCCGGTTGTATCGAATGTTTCTGCGCCATTCTGTTATACAACACACCATGTTCCACCCATTTTTACACCAAATATTGATGAAGATCTTAGAAACCCTCATGAAATTGTGGAAAATTCTATCCAGTTTTCACAGTTTTGTTGGCGTACTAAGCCTTAAAATGATTGGTTTGCGACAAATTTCACAGAAGTTACTAATGAGGGCACTGCCGGTCCAATCCCATAAATTTCTATCGAATTTAGGTACAGAAGTAGGTAAATGTCCCTTACACAATGTACATTAAATGCCAAACTTGCAGCTAATGATCCCACAAAATGCTTGTGCTCACATATTCATTGAAAAGTTATCATGGTGTGTATTGTGATCTTCAAGGTCTCACAATGTTTTGCTCTGTTCTGAAATAACAATCTGTGAGAGCCCTGGCTGTCCACTTCCTTAAAGATCTAGTTTATGTTATGGTTTCTGCATATCTGTCAACTCACCCTTGGCGGGCGTGATCCCCTTTCCACTCATTTTCACCCTCCTGATAAACCAAACGTCTCCGTAGACTTCAATGGGGGCATCTTCCTTTCAGACCAATGTCATGCACACAAACCTCTCATTCTCTTTTCATTTCAGTGAGATCGCCCTCTCAAACATCTGCCTTCACCCAGCTTGGAGAGCATCCAGCTAATAGGTCGATTTCTGGGGGCCTAGCCCAATGGTGCTCCTCACTCTGGTGCTGGCAGCGCAATGGCTCCTGCTCCCCAGACAGACCAAAGAAACCCACGCAGTGCTTAATTTGTAAATAAAATGGTGCTGGTGCCCAAAGCCCTCCTCTTAAACACGCGGCTGCAGCAATTAAATGTTTGAGCACGGAATACTGAGGCGGCGTAATCCTGAAGCCATCTCGGTCCTCTGCAATCCATTTACAGCCACTCCCTGACCCTTCAACTCACTCTTGCAGCTTTCTACTTTCTCCCTTTGTGATGCTTTTTCATTTTTCCCTTCCACCGTCTGTCCCATATGTGTCTTTTGCTCGCAGCGAATGCTTGGGGCAAAAGAATAAGCCCCGGCCCTCAAAAATAAGTGTTGGTGCTCAGCACCGGAAACAACAAGCACAAATTAAGCACTGAACCCATGCTCCCTGCTCCAACCCCAGCAGAACACACAGACAGATGTATTAAGAAGTAACTAACTGTAGTGTACCAACCAAAGTTTCTGTGCTGCCTTGCGTGAAAGGGAGAGAGATGAACAGTACCTTATCTACCAAGCTGTGGCGCTGTTCTGCGCCCTCACTGTGCTGTTGAACTTTTGGTAGCCATGCGCCAACGCAGAGACCCTTGCACCGCATTGCAAGGGTGTCTGTACTCTGTAATGCATAGGTTTTGTATTGGAAGAGGTCCCTTCCATTACCAAACTATGATTTGAAGGCTTTTCCCAGTTTGTATGTGTGCTGCACAGTGCATTACACATGCAAAGTAGGAAAACGAGGAGAAATTAAAGCATTTCTCCTTGGAAAACCTGCCTCGATGAGGGATGGTGTTTTGGTGGAAAGCTTAGCTACGATTCTTTGTAGATCGGGATTTGCGTCAAAACCTATGGGCTGTTCCATGGGAACCCCCATGCATCACCTATGGGACGCACCCTTGACGCAAAGCGGCGCATTCTGCAACTTTGTATCACTTCAGGATTACATGCAACACGAACCCAGATTTGCAGTGCATCGTAAATCTCACTGTGCTCCAGGCTTGCATTGCAAAAGTAACACAAACCTGGTGCAATGCGTTGTAACACAAACCTTATGCAAAGTGTTTAGTAAATCCTCAGACCACACCAGCTGGGATAGGTAAGATGTTCCCTCGGCGCTAATATTGGCCACGTGCCTCTGATGTACATTAGGAAATGACAGGGTTTGCTCAGAAGATGACTTTACCTACAAGGGAACAAAACAAAAGGGACACGTTGGGAGCAAGCAAGTTGTAATTGAACATTGTGGGTCTCTAAGTGGCCCTGTGGCGGCCATCTTGTGTCATGGATGAGCCATGTTCCCTCTCTGGATCGGCGTGTTCTGCTGTGACAAGGCACCCTGTGTCGCCATGCGTGACGCACGCCTGTAGCCTGTAAGACGTGTTAGACGCGGATCTCGTGCCTGAGCACGGTGAACGGCGGCATATGTTCGCCGTATGCCAGAGACTGGAAACTGCTAGCCCGCAAATCGCACGTGCAGTAAATCTCTTCGCATGACAAAGATATTCCCCGCCCCCCCCCAAAAAAAAAACAGATGATCAAAAAAGCAGATAAAATGGAAACAACACCATAGAATAAATGAACATATGTCTTGAAATGACCCA